>NC_086448.1:343073499-343391624 GCF_028390025.1 Pseudophryne corroboree | reverse complement strand
TGCTAAAAATCCAGTTATTACAGGATTTGGCGTGCCTATATAGGTTGGTGTGAAGCTCGGAAGTTTCCGACATCATCTTTCAAGTTATCCCGTCTTTTGTTATTTCTACAAACGGGGTTAGATGGAGGACTGCGTTTATCTACACTAAAGGTGCAGGTATCTGCTTTGTCAATTTACTTTCAAAGAATATTGGCTCTATTGCCGCCTCACACACCTTTTCTGCAAGGTGTTCTCAGAGTACAGCCTCCGTTCATTCCACCTACAGCGCCATGGGACTTGAATCTGGTTTTAGATTTTGTACAGCTTCATACTTTGAACCCTTACATCAAGTGGATGTTAAGTTTTTCACTTGGAAAATGATTTTTTCTCCTACCCTTAGCTTTGGCAAGGCGTGTTTCAGATTTGGGTGCATTGGCATGCAAGCCACTGTTTGTAGTGTTTCATGATGACAGAGCGGAGCTTCGTACGAATCCCGCTTTCTGGCAAAAGGTAGTGTCACATGTTCACATCAATCAACCAATAGTAGTTCCTGTGTTAACAGGGCAGTCTGGAACTTTGGATGTGGTACGCACATTACGCGTTTATGTATCCCGAACGTCTACAGTTTGTAAGACGGATATGTTGTTTGTTCTCTAGGATGCTGCCAAAAATGGGTTGGCCAGCTTCTAAGCAGACCTTATCCAGATGGATTATACTGACCATACGTCAGGCTTACCTTCATGCTAAGTTACAGCCGCCTACATCAGTAACGGCTCATTCCACACGTTCTGTGGAAACTTCAGGGGCATCTGGTCGTGGGGTTTCTACGACGCAGAATTGCCGTGCGGCTACATAGTCATCAGTGCACACGTTTGTGCGCTTTTACAAGTTTAATACGTTTGCGGCATCAGCATCTAGCTTTGGCCGCCTAGTGTTACAGGTGCCAAACAGCTCTCCCGCCCACGAGGGAAGCTTTGGTACGTCCCAAGAATACTCCAGTGACCCCTAGTGGATGAAAAAGAAAATAGGATTTTGGTACTTACCAGGTAAATCCTTTTCTTTGAATCCATAGGGGGCACTGGACGCCCACCCAGCGCAGTTTTACCTGGTTGTGGTAAGTTCAGGGGATCTTATGGTAACACATTCTCACCGATTTATCGGTTATGGTGTCAACTGGTTAGTTGTCAGTTACGTTATTTGTCAACTTTATTGTTGTCCGTTATGTTATAATATTATAGGTAATTCTCCATTGTTCATCCTCTCTATCCTGTCCGCCTCAGGAAAAAAACACTGAGGTATTCTGGGAGTATGGAGGGGAGGAGAGTTACTGAAATTTGAATATTCAGTGCCCAGTCCTTGCTAACACCGTCCATATCCCAAGAGTACTCCAGTGCCCCCTATGGATTCAAAGAAAAGGATTTACCTGGTAAGTACCAAAATCCTATTTTTGTGCCCCCAGCCCATCAGCTCCCCCAGCTCTAGAGCCTCCATGGGTCTCGTTTTCTAACATGCTGACAAAAATTGCTGACCATATTGGAACCCGATCTGTGGCTCCCCGTATTGGTCTCCCACAGCTATTACGGCCTGTTTATCAGTTCATGCCAGTCCCATCCGTCACTTCTTGCTGGTTGGACTTATTCTCCAACTCTATACAGAGTCTGTCTGTTTCATCGGCTGCATTTCAGAATATGTTACAGGGCCAGGTGACAGTGCTTACACATACTTGCCACTAAGCTGTGCCATCCTTACAGTCTACGCCACTCAGATCAGGCTGAGGTCTCTGATGCAGACTCCCCCTCTGGGGAGGAAGAGGTACAGTACAAATTTTCTGTGGGTGCTTTAGTTAGTATGCTTATATTCTCACTCCAGCTGGAGGATACTGAACTGGACCCAAAATGTAATGATCCTCTGTGTAAAAGACAGAAGATGGTAATAGCTGAGTTTCCACACACAGATAATTTTTCTGAGGCTCTGAATGAGGCATGGAAAACTCCTAGCAAGAATTTTATGGTTCCATAAAGGCTGATCTCCTCCTTTTTATCCGTTGATTGTACAGAATGGGAAAACACACCAACTGTGGATGCTCATGTGACACGTTTAATTAAAAGTTCCATTCTTCCGATTCCAACAGCGTCCATTGGACACGTGTCTTAAATCTTTATATTCACTTACAGGTGCCACAGCAAAACCTGCCACAGCTATGGCCTGAGTGGCTAAAGCCAAGGAAAACTGGGCAGATGCATGTGAAAGCAGTTTTCCTTCGGAAGCAACCAAGGATCAACTGTCTTTAATTGCCAACATCAGAGATGCCGCCTATTACATTTGGTAAGCCGCTCTGGAAACTGCTCTATTGTCCTGTAAGACTTTGTCTGCTTCTGTATCATCATGCTGTATTGTTTGGCTTCATTCCTGGAAGTCAGATTCTGACACTAAGAAAGCTCTGGAAGCACTTCCATACAAAGGCAAATATCTTTTTGGGCCAGACAGGGCCAGCGGTCCTGTTCTACGCTGTATTTGGTTCAAAAATACAGTGGGTATCATCATCCCATCCTCAGTCTAAAATTACTGAATAAATACGTCAAAGTGCCCAGGTTTTGAATGGAAACCCTTCGTTCCATAGTCCTGGCTATGCGGCCTGGGGATTTTATGGTCCCCCTGGATATACAGGATACATACCTCCCATGTACCTATAGCAGCACCCTGTCATCGACAATACCTCTGATTTGCTGTCCTCCATCAGCATTTCTAGTTCCAGGCCCTACCCTTTGGTCTTTCCACAGCATCTAGGGTGTTCACCAAACTCATGGCAGTGATGGCTGCTCATCTTCGATGACAGGGAATTCATATACTCCCTTACGTGGACAACCTCCTTCTTCTAGCACATTCTCCAGAGGTCCTCCACCATCATCTCCAGATGACAATGCCATTTCTTAAGAGTCACGGAAAATGCTCAGGACAACACCACATCAATTGTTTATATCAATCGGCAAGGGGGCACTCGCAGTGCCGCAGCAATGCAGGAAGTAGCATGAATTCTTGCCTAGGTAGAAATCTATCTTCTGGCCATCTCTGTGATCTTCATCCCTCGGGTATAAGCAGACTTCCTCAGTCGATAGGATGTGCACACCAGTGAGTGTTCTCTACACCCAGATGTCTTTCAGCTTCTGGTGAGCAAATGGTGTCTTCCAATCGTGGACCTTATGTCCTCGAGACACAACCACAAGGTACCCATGAACGGGTCAAGAACACAAGATTCTGACAAAACATTCATGGATATACTACCAGTCCTGGGGAACTTTTAATCTGCCTTATCTCTTCCCTCCAGTATCTCTTCTTCCCAGAGTACTATGCAAATTCAAAGAGGAAGGTGGCAGGTACATCCTAGTGGCTTTGGCATGGCCCAGGCGTCATTGGTTCACAGATCTCCAGTGTCTCTCCTTTGATGTGCCCTTCCTCCTTCCTCTTCGACCAGAACTTTTATCTACACCCGGACATAGTTTGCTAGTCTTTGACGGGATGGCTCTTGAGTTAATCATCCTAAAGAATAAAGGGTTTTCCACTGCAGTTAATGCTTCAGGCTCGAAACCAGCTTCAGCACACATTTATTACCACGTCTGGCACTCTTACTTTCAGTAGTGTGCTCATCGCCACTATGATCCTCTGGTATTTCTGATTCCTAGACTTCTGGCATTTATACAAGCGGGCCTCACCATGGGCCTCTTCCTGGCTTCTCTTAAAGTACCGGTCTCTGCTCTGTCTGTCTGGTTTCAGAAAAGACTTGCTTCATTACCAGATGTCCATACCTTCCTGCAAGGGGTACTTTGGATTCAACCTCCCTTTGTTCCTCCAGTGGCCCCTAGGGATTTGTCCTTGGTTCTTCGGGCCTTGCAACAGCCTCCCTTTGAACCATTGGATACTGTTGACCTCAAATTATTAACCACAAAGACTCTCTTCCTCTTGGCCATTACCTCAACCCGACAAGTTTCTGACTTGGGATCACTCTCCTGTAGTCCCCCCTTTTTGATTTTTCATCATGACAGGGCTATTCTTCAGACTAAGCAGGGATACCTACCTAAGGTAGTCTCCAAGTTCCATATCAATGAGCCAATTGTGGTACCGGCCTTTTAATAACCTGGCCTTTCACAAGAGGAAGCTTCGTTGGACATGGTCCGTGCTCTACAGACCTGTGTGAACGGTACTAGTTCTATTTGGAAAACAGATTCATTATTTCTCTATGGATTCCACAAGTGGGGCTGGCCAGCCAATAAGCAAATGTTGGTACGTTGGCTTCACACGACCATCTCACAGGCTTTCACGCAGGCAGATCTTACAGTTCAAAGTACCGTCTCTGCTTATTCTACTTGCTCTGTGAGTCCTTCATGGGCAGCCAACCATGGCACGTCTGCTAAAAAAACTTTGCAAGGTCGCTACGTGGTCTTCTGCCCACACGTTTCTTAGGTTCTATGCATTTGATACGTTGGCCTCTCAGGTGCAACTTTTGGCCGGAGCGTTCCCTTCTTATTGAAACTGCTTTGGGACATCCCCAAGGTTACCCCTTTAAAGACCATGAAAAACTTACCCTTGTTAACTCTTTTGTTTCTTCAAGGCCCATGGGATCCACAGTGCGCCCACCCTGACGCACCTAGCTTTAATAGGTTACTCTTCTCTGTCAGCAGTTCCTTTCTCCTACAAGTGATTGTTTCCTGTGTGTACCCTTCTTCTTTCTCTTCTCTCTAGCTCCTGCTTTAGGCTTGTTACCTTGCCCACAGCTCAGGCACTTCAGTCTTCGTTATGAGGGGAGAGGGACCCAATGCATCCTGGGAGGCTCAAAAGCTTTGCTGTTTAATACCTGATCCTGGTCTCCACGAAGCATACCCCAGGGTCAACACTGTGGATCCCATGGACCTCAAAGAAAAAATTAATGAGGGTAATTTTTTTTTTTTTTTTTTTTTACCGTAACTCTAATTATTTAAGTTCCAACCCCTGTTGAGGGTTACCTATATAAAACACTATCCTGAAAATGTTTTCTGAGAATATACTTATTCCATTCATCAATGAATGACCTGTTTTGACAAGCTTGTTTCTTCATTATTACAGAAGAGTGAGGGACAATCTTTTGCACAGAAGATTCAACTTCGTGTCCCTTCAATGGAGTCCCTATTCCGAAGCCCAGTAAAGGAAACTTTGTTCCGTTCTCCGTCAAAAGAATCTCTTGTTAGAAGTGGTTCTCGCGACTCCTTAAACCGGATAGAGTTGGACAGTCCTGGTCCTGTGTTTGATCCTCCCTCTGATATTGAAAGTGAGGCAGAAGAATCAATGAGCAATCTGGAGGGGCTCAACAGAGAACAACTTTTTCATCGATTGCGTAGGATGGAGAAGAGCTTGGGCAACTACAGAGGGAAATATTCTGAGGTATGGTAATATGATTTTTTATTTTTTTTCCCCATAGTTGCTGGTAGTAAAGTAAAATAGATTATGAACCTCTTTTTCTAAATATTTACATTTTTTTTATTTTTATTATTTGTAATACCTTATTAATGCCCTGTTATAAATTTGTAGGGTACTACAAGTTTTATCAGCACCATACAGAGCAGTAATACAAATAAGGTAGACTTAGTTACAAAATATAGGGCAGCCAGCATATTTATACATAATTGCAAGCGTGTGTGTGTGTGTGTGTGTGTGTATGTATGTATATATATGTGTGTGTGTGTGTGTGTATGTATGTGTGTGTATATATATATATATATATATACATACATACATACATACATACATACATACATACATACATACATAGAATTTGACGGCAGATAGGAACCACTTGGCCCATCTAGTCTGCCCCTTTTTATATCCTTTAGGTAATCTCAACCCTTTTTGAACCTTAATTCTTTGTAAGGATATTCATATGCCTATCCCAAGCATGTTTAAATTGCTCTACAGTCTTAGCCTCTACCACCTCTGATGGGAGGCTATTCCACTTATCCACTACCCTTTCTGTGAAGAATGTTTCCCTCCTAAACTTTGTTAAAACCTTTGGTATATTTGAAAGTTTCTATCATGTCCCCCCTTTCCCTTCTCTCCTCCAAACTATATATGTTAAGATCTTTTAGCCTTTCCGGGTAAGTTTTGTGATGTAGGCCATGCACCATTTTAGTTGCCCTTCTTTGTACACTCTCTAATGTATTTATATCCTTCTGGAGATATGGTCTCCAGAACTGGACACAGTATTCCAGATGAGGCCATACCAATGACCTATACAGTGGCATTATTACTTCTTTTTTCGTACTACTGATTCCTCTCCCTATGCAACCAACATCTGACTTGTCTTTCTCATTGCTTTGTTGCATTGCTTTCCTGCCTTTAAGTCACTTGAAATAGTGACTCCTAAATCCCTTTCCTCCTCAGTAGTTTCCATTATAGTACCCTTGATACTATATTTAGCCTTTGGGTTTTTGAGACCCAAGTGCATGATTTTGCTTTTTTTAGTATTAAACTGTAGTTGCCACGTTCTTGACTATTTTTCAAGCCTAGCTAGGTCATCAGTCATTTGTTTTACCCCTCCTGGTGTGTCTACCCTGTTGCGTATCTTTGTATCATCTGCAAAAAGGCACACTTTCCCTTCAATACCATTTGCAGTGTCACCAACAAAGATATTAAAGAGAACTGGTCCGAGTACAGATCCCTGGGGTACTCCACTGGTAACATTTACCTCCATAAATTGCACTCCATTTACTACAACTATCTGTTTCCTATCCTGCAACCAGGTTCTTATCCATTTAACTGTTTTATAATCCACCCCCACACTTTCAAGTTTATTTAGCAGTCTGCGATGTGGGACAGTGTCAAATGCCTTACTAAAGTCTAGATATGCTACATCTACAGCTCCCCCTTGATCTATTATTTTCATCACAGAGTCAAAAAAGTCAATAAGATTTGTTTGGCATGATCTCCCACCAGTAAATCCATGCTGTTTTGGATCCTGTAAGTTGTTTGATTTAAGATATTCCACAACTCTTTCTTTTAATACAAAGTAATTGTGAAACATGCAATATCACAAGAGAGCGCTAGATACCGATCATTACTATATAAACATTTTATTCAATCACATAAAATAAAAGCATAAAAAATGTAATGCATATTTTCATAAAAGAATTATTCTCACTGCTGATATTATTTACACGCTGCCATATACTGTATCCCAATTGTATATTGCACAGATGTCCACATCCAAAAGACCAGTGTGGCTGGTTCGCTCCAAAGCAAATTATAAAGTCCCAATTTGTTTTAGGGAATGTGAATGGTGTTCACTAGATGGTGAATATTCAGCTGTATAAACGATGGGCGCTATGCTACTACCTCCCCCGACCGCCAAACAATTTTGTGCTCACCACTTATTCCTTAGAGTATCATGTGAGGCTGGCTGTCAGCATGCGGAATCCGTTGTGGTTGGTGGGAGCGGCGGTGTTCTATTCAGTACACCGGGGAGGGAGGGCGCCGTTCGTAGCTGTAGAATTCAGGCAGTTTGCCGTGTGCTGGAGTCCGGACTGTTGTGCTGTGCTTGTGTAGATCTCAGGGAAAAACAGCAGCGTGAGATGTCCTTAACACGTTTCTCCGTGAAAATCAAACCACGGTTTTAACATTACTTTCCCTACTACTGATGTAAGGCTTACTGGTCTGTAGTTACTTGCTTCTTCCTTGCTTCCGCTTTTGTACAGTGGGACTACATTCGCTCTTTTCCAGTCCTCTGGAATGGCACCTGTTTTTAGTGACTAGTTAAATAATTCTGTTAATGGTGCCACCAGCACATCTTTTAGCTCTTTTAGTATCCTTGGGTGTATCCCATCTGGCCCCACTGATTTATCCACTTTTAGTTTTGAAAGTTCTGTTAGGACCTTCTCCTCTGTAAATGTAGTTTCATCGACCTTATTTTTATGAATGTCCTTGCAACTTAACTGTGGCCCCTTCCCTTCTCCTTCTGTAGTAAATACTTGTCAAAAATAATTATTTAGGTGATCTACTATTGCGTTGTCTCGCTCCACCAAATTCCCACTCTCTGTCTTAAGTCTTATTATTCCTCCATTTGATTTTCTCCTTTCATTTATATACTTAAAAAAAAGTTTTGCCCCCTTTATCTACTGACTGGGCCATTGTCTACTCAGCTTCTGCCTTGGCACGTCTGATCACTTTCTTAGCATCCTTCCGTCTGTCAAGATACACCTCTTTGTCATTATTATTTTGAGTCTGTTTGTATTTCCTAAAAGCCATTTATTTTGCTTTCACACTAGTTGATACTTCTTTTGTGAACCACACTGGCTTCCTTTTCCTGGTGCTTTTCCTAACCCTTTTGATACAAAGGTTTGTTGCCCGTAGCATTGCACTTTTCAGTTTTTCCCCACCTCTCCTGCACCCCTTCCAAGTTCTTCCAGTCCGCCAATGAATCACTTAAACATCTTCCCATTTTTGCAAAGTCAGCATTTCTAAAATCCAACACCTTGTTTTTGTGTGACAGGAGTTGGATCCTGTCTTTATACTAAACCATGCTGCTTGATGATCACTGGATCCCAGGTGCTCACCCACATATATGTCGGATATCCTGTCACCATTTGTAAGAATTAAATCTAATATTGAGTCTTTGCGAGTGGGCTCCCTCACCGATTGCTTGAGAGATGCTCCCTGTAAGGAATTTAGAAATTTGCCACTTGTAGCTGAACTTGCAAAGGACTCCTCCCAATTTACATCAGGTAAATTAAAGTCTCCCATGATTATGACTTCTCCCTTTAAAGCCATTTTAGTGATGTCCAAGAATAGGTTCCTGTCCAAATCCTGCCCCTGGCCTGGTGGTCTATAGATCACCCCAATGCGAATAATGTCCTTCTCCCAGGTTTCTGTGGTGACCCAAAGGGCCTCAGTTTTGTCATCAATATTTTGTATTAAAGTAGCATTTATGCTTTTTTTCACATATATTGCTACCCCTCCTCCAATTCTCATTGCACCATGACACTGTAATTGCCGCAATATCCAGGTTATCCAATGTCATTATCACAATTAGCTCTGGAATTTTGTCTCCTAAGCTAGCATTTGCACACATAGCTTTAAGAATTTTGTTTGTGCATCTTTTATTAGTAGCCATGTCCAGACAGTACAAAAATAAATGACAAGTGTAAAGTTGTATATGCTAAGTCCATTAATAATTTTTTTCATTACAGCTGGTAACAACATATAGGACTGTGCAGAGGGACAAAGAGAAACTTCAGGTGAGGTTGGACCTATCATCCTAATGTATTTGGGGGTATTGAACTATTTGTTTCACTTAAACCCACAGCATGCCAATAAGATATAGTCGCTTATATCAGTATCGCACAAGTTCTGCTTGGCCAATGGTAACATTTTATGGCACATTTGTGTTGTATTCACCTTGTTTGTGAATGGTCCGCTGTGCATTGCTACTGTAACTACAGGAGGGCGCACAAGCATCGCTGCTAAGGTAGGAAGAGAGTGCTGTATAATGAGCAATACTCAATGGTGTAGTTTCATTTAACAATGATCCTTCAGATCTACACATTTTTATCTTTTTGTTTTTAATTTTTTAACCCAACTTTTTAGTTACATTTTTCTTTATTTATTTTAATTTAATTTTTTTACCATTTTTTTTCCAGTCCATTTTGAGCCAGAGCCAGGATAAAGCATTAAGGAGAATTGGAGAACTGCGAGAGGTAAGTTTTGAGCCTCTGTTCTGTTAGCATTAGCCAGATAACTGGTTCATTCTGGACTCAGCAGCTATAAATTTTAAAACCTCAATCCTTCTTCATCCCTTTTGATCACATTGCCATGGAGGTCTAGCTGTCAGAGTTGACATTAGGGAGGTGTTGCTGCACTCGCTTTTATGCTTTTTAGGAGAATGAAGTAAATTTTCTTGGGAGGTTCTATGTAAATTGAGTTGTCTAGCCTCTGAAGAATAGTAGTAGGTAATTATGGAAGTTTGACACAGTGCTGTACCCGGTGATGCTCAGAGGTGTTTATAGTGTGTGTGAGTTGCTTTACTCGTTATATCAGTAGATTAGTAAATTAATACATTTAATCAGAGAAATATACATTTATCTGTAATAATATAGCAGGCCTATTAAACAAGCATTAATAGCTACTGTATAAAGATACACATAATGGATGGAGAGCATCACTTCTGTATTGCACGACACCCTATACAACTTTGTAAAAGTTTGGGCCCCTTGGAAAGTCCACTTTGAGGCTGAACCTCCCTTAAGCTGCTACTATTTTTTTTCCTTTTTTTACTAGATCTTGATCCGAGGCACCAATAGGCCAAAGCTTTAACTGTTCTCAGGATGCACTGTACCGCCTCCTCTATAGCCCCGCCTCCAGGCACTGGAGCTCAGTTTGTGAGTTGATGCCTACAGGTGGGGCTGCGCTAGGCAGCCCTGAAAAGTTATTTTTTAGAATACTTCAAGGGCCGCAGCACTTTCTGTGTCGTTATGACATGTTGTGCTGCGGCTCCATCACCTCCCTCAGCGGCGCTGCATACTCCCGCAGCCTGATTCCCGGGTGCTTGCAGCGGAGACACACCGGTTTTCTTCAGGCACACCACGGCTCTTATTCTCCAGGATCGCATGGCTGCACTTGAAGGGGGGGAGGTAAGGTAAATCGCGATCCGGTCGAGGTCCCAGGAGATGGACCGTGCCGCTGGCATGGATACTGTATCACACAGGGACCCCACTATATCCACCGGGATCCGGTCTGAAGATCGACAGTATCTAGGTCGACAATGTTTAGGTCGACCACTATAGGTCGACAGTCACTAGATCGACGTGGATGGAAGGTCGACAGGGTTTCTAGGACGACATGTGCTAGGTCGACAGGTCTAAAGGTCGACATGAGTTTTTCACATTTTTTTTCTTTTTTTGAATTTTTTCATACTTAACGATCCACGTGGACTACGATTGGAACGGTAATCTGTGCCGAGCGAAGCGAAGGCACCATGCCCGAAGCATGGCGAGCGAAGCGAGCCATGCGAGGGGACGCGGTGCACTAATTTGGGATCCCGGTCACACTACGAAGAAAACGACACAAAAAAAAATATCCTCATGCCGACCTTTAGACCTGTCGACCTAGCACATGTCGACCTAGAAACCCTGTCGACCTTCCATCCATGTCGACCTAGTGACTGTCGACCTATACTGGTCGACCTAAACATTGTCGACCTAGATACTGTCGATTTGATGAACCACACCCATATCCACCAGGGCAAGGAGCACAGGTACAAAAGACTCCACAGTACCCTGTGGTGAAGTCCAGCAGAGGGGATAAAGCGCTGACCTGTAGCCCCTACCCCAGCTCCGGGCGCCATCTACTGCTGGTGTTCCCGCCCTGGAGCTGCATCTCTCTCTGCTTCGCTCCTTGAAGAGATTTTGGCGCCATTACATAGCTGGGCTGATCTCCGGGACTGCTGGGCACTGTCTCCTCTGTAAAGCCGTCTGTATCATCAGCGCTGTGCATTTAGAGACACTTAAGTATTTTACATGTCATTTAGACAGTGTTAGTTAATAACAAGTGTACGGCTATCTGAATATTTAGTACAAGTATTCTGTGATATACATCCAGTGTTTACTGTTCATTGTTATATCTGTATACATACATGCTTACATCCAGTGCAGTTGTATTGTTATATGTGATAATTCCTGCATTGTACCTGTGACTGAGTGTGCCTATAGCTGCTGTGTGGATTCCACTCTCGTGTATCACACGTTTGCTATCACTATATTCTGGACCCTGGGGAACTAGGTGCTTCAGGGTCTCATATAATATATAGTGTTACACAGGGTGTACTGTTTGTATTTCTCACTGTGTTTTTCAGTCACCCCACGCCTAAGGTTAAATCCCATATAAGGTTTGCTTCACAGGGCAGGACATCCGCGGACGCTCCTGCATCATGCAGTGCTGTCGTAGCGGATTCACCAGTGGGGGAAGTGTTAGCTGCTGGTTCAGGCTCTGGGGCTCATACATCTCTCAGTCAGTCTGTGGCACCTGTGGTCAATCAAGACCCACCTTGGGCAGCTTTTTCAAATATGCTGACTACGCTTGTAATGCGTCTCACGCCCCCTGTGGGGCCTCCTGTGCCATTACAGCGACATATTGTCCCTGTAGTTAATCCGCCATGGGCGGATACTTTGTCTACCCAGTTACAGCAAATTAAATCAGACTTTGGTTAGACAAAAGTCCACCCCACGTCCCTCTGGGGCCAAGGGGTCTTCTAAGCGGGCCATTTCTTCCTCACAATCCACTAATATTTTGGATAATTCTTCCAATGAGGATGGGGAATATACTGATCCATCAGTCACTGATGCAGTTGCTTCTGATGAGGTATCTCCAACCCAGGTTGGTGTTCCAACTTGTGGAGGCTATCAAGCTGATTCTCCAAATTGATGATGTCATTGAGCCTCCTGTTACATCTAAGAAACCTGATAAGTTTAAACGTCAGAAGGTTGTTAAAGTAGTTTTACCACGTACTGACCTCTTAATTGACATATGTCAGGAATCCTGGTCATCTCCAGGAAAGAAGTTTTCCCTGTCTAAAAAGATGCTAGCTCGTTATCCTATCCCTGCGGAGTTGAGTAGCAAGTGGGAAACTCCACCGCCGGTAGACTCTCATGTCGCCCGTCTTGTGGTGTCATCTACTCTGCCTGTGACCACTGTCACCTCACTGAAGGTACCGACAGATAAGCGTGTGGAGGGATGCCTGAAGTCTATTTACACTCTTACTGGTGCTGTACATAGACCCACTATGGCTGCCTCTTGGGCGGCAAAAGGAATTGAAGCATGGGTTCAGGCAATTGAGGATGGGCTACCTGAAGATTTTTCTGACATTGCCAGACAATATCTGTCGTACATTACCTCAACCTCTCACTATATTTAGGAGGCGGCCTGTGATGCAGGAGTCATGGCAGCCAAGGCTTCTACTACGTCTATCCTGGCTCGCCGGATTCTGTGGTTAAGGTCCTGGAAAGTGGACCTGGACTCTAAAAAGACCTTGGAGGTACTCCATTTCAAGGGAGACATCCTGTTGGGGGAAGATCTGAATAAGATTGTGACAGACTTGGCAACGGGCAAGACTGCGTTTCTCCCAAGTACTAATCCTTCTGCTCAGAAGGCGAAGAGTACCAGTTTGTTCCTTTCGACCTCCAAGTAAAGCAAAAGGTCAGGCGTACCCGAGACAGGCTTGTACTTCCAAAACCACTAGGCCCAAATCTAAACAATCCTGGGCCGCCCGTTTGCCTGCTTCCAAACAAGACAAGCCTGCTGCATGATGGGGCGGGCCTCCCCCTGGGGGACCCCAGGGAGGGAGGCCGACTTCTGCAGTACGCCCAGGCCTGGTTAAAGACCACTTCAGACACCTGGGTACGGGAAGTTGTCTCTCACGGGTATGCAATCTCTTTCAAGAGACGTCCCCCCTTGCCAGTTCTGTTCAACGGTGATCCCCTCGGATCCGTTGAAAGCGCAAGCTCTACACGTGGTTGTACAATCCCTCCTGGAAACAGGAGTGGTAGTGCCCGGTACCTCTGTCACAGAGAGGCAGGGGATACTATTCGACCCTGTTTCTAGTTCCGAAACCGAATGGATCTTTCCGGGCTATCCTCAGCCTCAAATCATTGAACAAGTTTGTGAGAGTGTTCAAATTCCATATGGACACTCTGCTCTCTATTGTGCTGGTCATGAAACCCGAGGACTATATGGTATCCCTGGACATACAGGATGCTTACCTGCACATACCTATTGCCATTTCGCATCAGCAATATCTGCGGTTTGCTATTGACAACCTTCATTTTCAGTTCCAGGCTCTGCCATTTGGACTGGCCACGGTGCCTCGGATTTTCATCAAGGTCATGGCAGTGATGACTGCTTTCCTCCGTCGTCAGGGAATCGGGATCCTGCCGTATCTGGACGACTTGCTGATCCTGGTGAACTCCCAAGATGTCCTTCTCAGTCAACTGGAGATGTTGGTCCAATTTCTACAAGCCCACGGGTGGCACATCAATTGGATGAAGTCCTCGCTGGTCCCTGCACGGAGCATGGTGCACCTGGGGGCGCTGCTGGACACACGCAGCTAAAGACTGTTTCTGTCTGCGGAGAAGGTCCTGAAACTTCAGGAAAAGATCGGATGCTTCCTCTCTCGCCAAGGAGTGTTGATACACTTGGTGATGCAAGTACTAAGCCTCATGGTGTCTGCTTTCGACATGGTAGTGTACGCTTAATTTCATTCCCGTCCTCTGCAGAGATTAATCCTTTCCAAATGGGACGGCATGCCCCATCGGATCATGTCTCAAATGATCTCCTTGACTCCAGCGGTTCGTCTGTCACTGAGCTGGTGGATACAGGACCAACAGTTGAGCAGGGGCCATTCCTTCTGGATCTCCAACTGGGTCCTCCTGACAACGGATGCCAGTCTGCGAGGTTGGGGCGCGGTGTTGGAGCAACACTCGCTCTAGGGTCGGTAGACCAAGGAGGAATCTCTCCTCCCGAAAAGCATTCTGGAATTTCGGACAGTGTTCAATGCGTTGTCACTGGCTTTGCTTCTGGTACAGAACAAGCCAGTTCAAGTACAGTTAGACAACGCCACCACGGTGGCAAACATAAATCATCAAGGCGGCACTCAAAGCCGCATGGCAATTTATGAAAGTGTCAAAAATCCTATAATGGGCGGAACGCCATCTGCCAGCCATATCGGCAGTGTTCATTCCGGGAGTCCTCAACTGGGAAGCAGACTTCCTCATTCGTCAGGACGTGCACGCTGGAGAGTGGAGTCTTTTATCCCGAAGTCTTTCAACTCCTAGTGGACAAGTGCGGCCTACCAGATGTAGACCTGATGGCATCGCAACACAATCACAAGGTTCCGGTCTTCGGAGCAAGGACAAGGGATCCTCAAGCAGCGTTCGTGGACGCACTGGCAATTCCATGGAACTTTCGGCTGCCATATGTGTTCCCTCCAGTGTCACTCCTGCCCAAGGTAATACAGAAGTTCAAGCAAGAAGGAGGAATACTACTTCTAGTCGCTCCAGCGTGGCCCAGACGGCATTGGTTCTCAGACAAGCAGGGTCTCTCGATAGAGCGTCCTCTTCTACTTCCTCAATGCTCAGACCTCTTCGTTCAGGGCCCTTGTGTCTACCTGGACCTGGCCAGACTGGCTTTGACGGTGTGGCTCTTGAAGCATCACTCCTGAGGGCCAAAGGATTCTCTGAGGTGGTCATTCACACTGTGTTGAAAGCCTGTAAACCGTCTTCATCTCGGATTTATTACAGGATCTGGAATTCTTACTTCACCTGGTGTGCAGCTAAGAATTATGATGCATATACTTTCAAAACTTTCAGACTGTGTGTTTTTCTACAGCAAGGCCTAGACTTGGTCCTTCATCTGGCCAACCTCAAGGTTCATATATCTGCCTTGTCGGTGTGGTTTCAGAGAAAAATTGTCTTTCTGACGTTCACACTTTCACTCAGGGTGTACTACGGATTCAACCTCCCTATGTCCCTCCTGTGGCTCCATGGTATCTGTCTGTAGTATTGAATGCCCTGCAAGAGTCTCCATTTGAACCTCTTGAGCCTGTGTACCTAAAATGCCTTACTTTTAAGGTCGTATTTCTGTTGGCTATTGCCTCTACTAGGAGGGTGTCGGACTTAGGCGCTTTGTCCTGTCATGCACCCTTTCTGATTTTTCACTGTGACCGGGCTGTTCTTCGAACTCGCCCTGGTTATTTGCCTAAGGTGGTATCATCTTTTCGCCTTAACCAGGCGATTGTGTTTCCAGCCTTCATCTCTTCTGATCTGTCCTCCAAAGAAAGATCTTTGGATATGGTACGTGCTCTCCATGTTTATGTGGAGAGGACTGCCTCCATCAGGAGGTCAGATTTCCTTTTTGTACTTTTTGGTTTTCACAAACGTGGCTGGCCTGCGAATAAGCAAACCTTGGCCAGATGGATTAGAATGGTGATTGCACAAGCTTATGCGCAGGCTGGGCTCCCAGCTCCTTTCTACTCGGTCGGTTGGACCTTCTTGGGCCGCACGCCATGGCGCGTCCGCTGAACAATTGCTCAAGGTGGCTATATGGTCCCCTGTGAAACAGGAGTATAAAGAATTTATAGGAGTGCGCTGTCAAAAGCTGCTGGTGTAGGGGGTGGTAAGTCCCCAAGGCAATATATACAGAAAACAGGAGTCACCAGCGCTTAGTTGCTTAGAAAAGGTATATCACCCAATTAAGAAAAAAAAACAAAAACAAAACATTATATATATATATATATATATATATATATATATATATATATATATATATATATATATATATATATATATATATATATATATAAAAAAATAAAAAATAAAAATAAGGACGGTAGGTTAAGTTGAAAAATATATACAGGTTGAGTATCCCTTATCCAAAATGCTTGGGACCAGCAGTATTTTGGATATCGGATATTTCCGTATTTTAGAATAATTGCATACCATAATGAGATATCATGGTGATGGGACGCTAGTTTAAGCACAGAATGCATTTATGTTTCATATACACCTTATACACACAGTCTGAAAGTAATTTTAGCCAATATTTTTAATAACTTTGTGCATTAAACAAAGTGTGTGTACATTCACACAATTCATTTATGTTTCATATACACCTTATATACACAGCCTGAAGGTCATTTAATACAATATTTTTAATAACTTTGTGTATTAAACAAAGTTTGTGTACATTGAGCCACAGAAAACAAAGGTTTCACTATCTCACTCAAAAAAGTCCATATTTCGGAATATTCCGTATTTCGGAATATTTGGATATGGGATACTCAACCTGTATATATGTGTATTTAATAGAAACAATATCTTA
The DNA here is from genome assembly GCF_028390025.1 of Pseudophryne corroboree. Classification (NCBI taxonomy): domain Eukaryota; kingdom Metazoa; phylum Chordata; class Amphibia; order Anura; family Myobatrachidae; genus Pseudophryne; species Pseudophryne corroboree. The sequence goes on along the minus strand of NC_086448.1, from coordinate 343,374,758 downwards.
AAAACACAGATGTCTTTCAAACATAATTATAAAAACACCGATCATGTATCATTCATGGGTCGTGACACATTCATATGTCCCCTCAAGAGAAATTAAATCATACCCCGGCTAGGACTCCTTCCGGAATTAAGTCCACACTGACAAATTGGAAAATTAATGAAGGCAGGGGAGTTCAGTAAGTCCTATTTAAGCACACCCGTGCAAGCGTTTTCATGCAGGTAGGGATAACTCCAGTTCCTCCACAGGTGGTAATGTCCAAGGGAAAAAGCTGTTCAATTAGTGCCGTATAGGTAGAGCTGAAAGGATTATCCAATGGTGCTGAGGGGATTTAAATGATGTGTCCGACAGTCTCAACGCGTTTCGCTGGTGTTAACAGCCAGCTTCCTCAGGAGTGATATTGGATAATCCTTTCAGCTCTACCTATACCGCACTAATTGGACAGCTTTTTCCCTTGGACATTACCACCTGTGGAGGAACTGGAGTTATCCCTACCTGCATGAAAACGCTTGCACGGGTGTGCTTAAAAAGGACTTACTGAACTCCACCGCCTTCATTCATTTTCCAATTTGTCAGTGTGGACTTAATTCCGGAGGGAGTCCTAGCCGGGGTATGATTTAATTTCTCTTGAGGGGACATATGAATGTGTCACGACCCATGAATGATACATGATCGGTGTTTTTAGAATTATGTTTGAAAGACATCTGTGTTTTTAAGATATTGTTTCTATTAAATACACATGTATATATTTTTTCAACTTAACCTACCGTCCTTATTTTTATTCTATATATTCTTTAGCATGTAAGCTCTCACGAGCAGGGCCCTCTTCCCTCATGTGCTTATCCTTTCTTACTTTAATAATCTTCAACTGCATCAACTCCAGCAGTCTTCTGCCACCTGATACTTATTCCAGTGTCATCTGCTGATATAACTATGTTTATTTACCCTGTACTTGTCCTATACTGTCATCAACTGTAAGTTGCTGTTTTCCTGTTTGATTATTTATGTACTCTGTAATTGGGTGCTGCGGAACCCTTCTGGCGCCATATAAATAAAGGATAATAATAATATATATATATATATATATATATATTTATTTATTTATTTACTTAATTGGGTGATATACCTTTTCTAAGCAACTAAGCGCTGGTGACTCCTGTTTTCCTCTGTGAACACGTTCATCAGGTTCTATGCCTTTAATACTTCCGCCTCCCAGGATGCTTCCTTTGGATGCCGGGTTCTTGTTGCCGCTACAGTGCGTCCCTTCCCATGAGGAATTGCTTTAGGACATCCCTGATGTTCTTCCCTGTGGAATACCCGTGTACCCCGCTGCAGAAAAGGAGATTTATGGTAGACTTACCATTGTTAAATCTCTTTCTGTGAGGTACACTGGATTCCACAGGGCGCCCACCCTGACGCACTTGGCTTCTTTGGGTTGGTATGGAATTAGCCGCTAGTCCCTTCTCCTGACGTGAGAATGTGGTTCTATGTGACTAACATCTACCGTCTCTCGTACCTGCTACTGCATTGGACTGGTTAACAAAACTGAGCTCCAGTACCTGGAGGTAGGGCTATAGAGGAGGCAGTGCAGTGCATCCTGGGAACAGTTAAAGCTTTAGCCTGTTGGTGCCTCGGATCAAGATCCAACTCTACACCCCAATGTTATTCCCTGTGGAATCCAGTGTACCTCGCAGAAAGAGATTTAACAATGGTAAGTTTACCATAAATCTCCTTTTTATCGAATACATTTTTTTCATCAGTGTTTACTAGAGAGGACAGGTTGGTGGGAGTAATACAAAACAAAAGCTATGATAACGTCCAGATGCTAAGTATTTGGTTAAATGAGAAAGTGGTCCAGGAGAGGTAAAATTAAGATAAATAAATCTCCTGGTCTGGATGTGCTTCACCCAAGGGTTCTTATGTAGCTTAATTCAGAACTACCAAGGCCTTTATATTTGATTTTGTATGACTCCATTTCATCAGGCATGATACGAAGGACTGGCGTATAACAGAGGTAGTACCAATATTTAAATAATGAACTAAAAAAAATCCCGTTAGCTATAGACCAGTAAGTTTATCTTTAGTGGGGAAAATACTGGAAGGTATATTAAGGGATAGCATTCAGGAGTACTTGGATACCACCAAGATTATCAACAGGAACCAACATAGGGCCTAATTCAGGGGGTAATTCCAAGTTGATCGCAGCAGGATTTTTGTTAGCAATTGGGCAAAACCATGTGCACTGCAGAGGAGGCAGATATAACGTGCAGAGAGTTAGATTTGGGTGGGGTGTGTTCAATCTGCAATCTAATTTGCAGTGTAAAAATAAAGCAGCCAGTATTTACCCTGCACAGAAACAAAATAACCCACCCAAATCTAACTCTTTCTGCACATGTTATATCTGCCTCCCCTGCAGTGCACATGGTTTTGCCCAATTGCTAAAAAAAATCCTGCTGCGATCAACTTGGAATTACCCCCTCAGATCTGATCGCAGCAGCAAGTTTGTTAGCTAATGGGCAAAACCATGTGCACTGCAGGGGGGCCAGATATAGTGCATCCAGAAAGTGTTCACAGCGCTTCACTTTTTCCACAGTTTGTTAACCAAAATTGAATAAATTAATTTTTACCCTCAAAATTCTACACACAATATCCCATAATGACAATGTGAAAAAAGGTTGGTTTTTTGTGTGATATTTGCTAATTTATTAAAATTAAAACCTAAGAATCACATATACATAAGTATTCACAGCCTTTGCCATGAAGCTCAAAATTGAGCTCAGGTGCATCCTGAATTCATAGATCATCCTTGAGATGTTCCTACAGCTTAATTGTAGTCCACCTGTAGTAATTTCAGTTGATTGGACATGATTTGGAAAGGCACACACCTGTCTATATAAGGTCCCACACTTGACAGTGCATGTCTGAGCACAAAGCAAGGATGAAGTCACATGAATTGTCTGTAGACCTCCGAGACAGGATTGTCTCAAGGCACAAATCTGGGGAAGGGAACAGAAAAATATCTGCTGCTTTGAAGGTCCCAATGAGCACAGTGTCCTCCATCATCCGTAAATGTATGAAGTTCGGAACCACCAGGACTCTTCCTAGTGCTGACCTGCCGTCTAAACTGAGCGTTCGAGGGAAAAGGGCCCTAGTCAGGGAGGTGACCAAGAACCCGATGGTCACTCGGTCAGAGCTACAGCATACTTCTGTGGAGAGAGGAGAACCTTCCAGAAGGACATCTCTGCAGCAATCCACCAATCAGGCCTGTATGGTAGAGTGGTCAGACGGAAGCCACTCCTTAGTAAAAAGCACATGGCAGCCCGCCTGGAGTTTGCCAAAATGCACCTCAAGGACCCTCAGACCATGAGAAACAAAATTCTCTGGTTTGATGAGTCAAAGATTGAACTGTCTTGCGTGAATGCCAGGCTTCATGTTTGGAGGAAACCAGGCACCTCTCATCACCAGGCCAATACCATCCCTTTAGTGAGGAATGGTGGTGGCAGCATCATGCTGTGGGGATGTTTTTCAGCAGCAGGAACTGGGACACTAGTCAGGATAGAGGGAAAGGTGAATGCAGCAATGTAGAAAGATCCTGGATGAAAACCTGCTCCAGAGCGCTCTTGACCTCAGACTGGGGCGACAGTTCATCTTTCAGCAGGACAACAACCCTAAACACACAGCCAAGATATCAAAGGAGTGGCTTCAGAACAACTCTGAATGCGCAGGAAAACTACCAAGGTAGGGATTGGCGCTGGCGTGAGCTGTTAAACTACCAGCTGCTGAATAAATAGGGTTAGTTAGACCCTGACAGGCAATTGATTATGTTACAAAAAATCTGCGCTAATAAGCTGGGTAAGATCAAATTCACAATGTTTATTACATATTATATTTTCTAAAACATATAATTATAAATTAATTTATATATATATATATATATATATATAATGGAAAAGGCGCTCATAGTGCAGACTGTTTATTCAATTTAAAAACAGTAACAGGTCCACGGACAAATTGTATAGGACTCGTACCATATAGCACACGCTGTGGGCTGGTTACCACACTGTTCAAAGAAAATCCACTGGCACAAACTGCATACCTGCTGGCCGCCACCCGGGACCACACACCGCGCCGCCGGCTATGGTATAGCCGTGACTCGTCGGGAAACCTCTCTGGATCAGACAGTGGGAGCAGCTGCACAGGTGGACACAGTGCGTCAGACAGGCCACGCCCCAACGCGTTTCGTATCACACTTCGTCAGGAGGCTCAGGTGACAAGCCTGGGACAACCAAAACAACTTTGATTTGCCTGGAAGTCCGTTATTGGGAGCCACTACTACCATTGTAGGAGACGTCCTGGAATTTCTGCCAAAGGACCTGCTATGGTCCATCTACAACTGGACAGCACAAACATCAGCCGAATCCAGCATTAAGAAGACCTCCATTGCTTTAACAGGAGTGCTAACCTATTGGAGGACTAACCCTTTGCAAGGAACTGGTAATGTGTGCAACTAACTATCTCCCTAGGACTGAGGCATCTTCTATGAATTGTTTCCCAGCTTGATTCTATACTATACATAGCTGTGCTGTGCTATATATATATATATATATATATATATATATATATATATATATTTCTCATACATCCTAGAGGATGCTGGGAACTCCAAAAGGACCATGGGGTATCGACGGGATCCGCAGGAGATGTGGGCACTTTAAGACTTTAAATGGGCGTGAACTGGCTCCTCCCTCTATGCCCCTCCTCCAGACCTCGGTTAGATTCTGTGCCCAGAGCAGACTGGTTGCACACTAGGGGAGCTCTACAGAGTTTCTCTAGAAAAGACTTTTGTTATTTTTATTATTTTCAGGGAGCACTGCTGGCAACAGGCTCCCTGCTTCGTGGGACTGAGGGGAGAGAAGCAGACCTACTTCTGTGAGTTCAAAGGCTCTGCTTCTTAGGCTACTGGACACCATTAGCTCCAGAGGGTCTGATCATTTGGTTCGCCTAGCTGTTCGTTCCCAGAGCCGCGCCGCCGTCCCCCTCACAGAGCCTGAAGAGAGAAGCCGGGTGAGTAAAGAAGCAAAGAAGACTTCAAAGGCGGCAGAAGACTTCAGATCTTCCGGAGGTACCGCGCAGCGGTCGCGCTGCGCGCCATTGCTCCCTTACACAAGCGGCACTACATGGGTGCAGGGCATAGGGGGGGCATCCTGGGCAGCAATAAAACCTCATATTTAACCTGGCTATATGCATGTACATTGCCTAGGCAATGTATAGGGACCCCCGCCAGTATAAAAAAACGTGGGACTGAAGCGCGCCATATAGGGGGCGAGGCTTCCTCAGCTCAAACCAGCGCCATTTTCTCCAAAGCACAGCTGCAGAGACGCTGCTCCTGGCCCTTCACTGCTACCACAAGTAACAGGGTGCACAAAACGAGGTGGGGGGGGGGCACGCCAATTTGGTGTTGATTACTATTATATAAAAAGCGCTTACAGGTCTGGGTCTGGGTGTGAGCTGGCAAACTCCCTTTCTGTCTCTCTTAAGGACCTTACTGTGGGTCTGTCCCCTATAGCCCAGTGTGTTTGGGGGGGTGTCAGTACCTGTGTGTCGACATGTCTGAAATTGAATGCTTTTCCCAGGAGGAGGCTGGTGAGGGAGCTGAACAGAATGTCGGAGTCACTCCGTCGGCACCGCCGACTGATGATTGGGTAGATATGTGGAATGTTTTAAATGCAATTGTGGCTTTATTGCATAAGAGGTTAGACAATTCTGAGTCTCAGAACCAAGCATGCAGAAAATCCATGGGTGATGTTTTATCACAGTCTCAGGCCCCTTCAGGGTCTCAGAAACGTCCATTTACCCAGGTAGCAGACACGGATACCGACACGGATTCCGACTCCAGTGTCGACTATAATGATGCCAAGTTACATCCTTAAGTGGTTAAGAGTATTCAGTACATGATTGTGGCTATTAAAGATGTGTTGCATATCACAGAAGACCCCACTGTCCCTGACACAAGGGTCTGTATGTTTAATGGAATGAAACCTGAGGTAATGTTTCCTCCCTCTCATGAATTGAACGCTCTTTTTGAAAAGGCTTGGGAGTCTTCTGACAAGAGACTGCAGATTCCCAGGAGAATTGCTATGGCGTATCCTTTCCCCTCGCCGGATAGATTACGGTGGGAATCATCACCCACAGTGGACAACCCTGGCGCGTTTGTCCAAGAAGGTGGCGCTACCGTCCCCTGACACGGCAGCCCTTAAGGATCCTGCGGATCGTAAACTGGAAACTACCTTAAAATCTATTTATGTTACTACCGGTACGCTACTCAGGCCGACCGTAGTATCGGCATGGGTGAGTAGCGCTATTGAAAAGTGGGCAGATAACTTGTTATCTGACATAGACACCCTGGATAGGGACAGCGTAGTTTTGACCCTGGGTCACATCAGGGAAGCAGCGGTTTATCTAAGAGAGGCTGCGAGGGATATTGGCCTCTTGGGATCAAGGGCCAATGCCATGGCAATCTCGGCTAGGAGGGCGTTGTGGACTCATCAATGGAATGGTGATGCTGACTTTAAGAAGGCTATGGAGGCTCTGCCCTACAAAGTTGAAGTTTTGTTTGGTGAGGGCCTCGCGGACCTGGTTTCCACAGCTACCGCTGGTAAGTCTTCCTTTTTGCCTTTTGCCCCTCCACAGCAAAAGAAAACACCTCAATACCAGATGCAGTCCTTTCGGTCGCATAAGTTCAGGAAAGGACGTGGTTTTTCCTTCCTCGCGGCCAGAGGTAAGGGAAGAGGTACAAGATCCCCGGCTGGGGCAAGCTCCCAGGAACAAAAGTCCTCCCTGGCTTCAACCAAGTCCACCGCAAGACGCTGGGGCTCCGCTGTGGGAGTCCGCACTGGTGGGGGCACGTCTTCAACTTTTCAGTCAGGTCTGGGTTCGCTCGGACCTAGATCCTTGGGTGCGGGATATTGTGACCCAAGGATACAAGCTGGAATTCCAAGACGTGCCTCCGCACCGATTTTTCAAATCGGTCTTACCAGTTTCTCTTCCAGAGAGAGAGGTAGTATGTGCTGCAATACAAAAGCTGTGTCAACAGCAAGTCATTGTCACGGTACCCCGTCACAACGTGGAGACTGGTTTTATTCAACCCTGTTTGTGGTCCCGAAACCGGATGGCTCGGTCAGGCCGATTCTGAACTTAAAATCCCTCAACCTTTATTTAAAAAAATTTAAATTCAAGATGGAATCTCTCCGAGCAGTGATCTCTAGTCTGGAAGAGGGGGATTTTATGGTGTCGGTCGACATAAAGGATGCGTACCTACATGTCCCCATATATCTCCTCATCAGGCGTACCTGAGGTTCAGGATTGTCACTACAAATTTCAGACATTGCCGTTTGGTCTTTCCACGGCCCCGAGGATTTTCACCAAGATAATGGTCGGAAATGATGGTGCTCCTGCGCAAGCAAGGGGTCACAATTATCCCGTACTTGGACGATCTCCTGATAAAGGCGAGATCACAGGAGCAGTTACTGAAAAGCGTTGCGCTCTCCCTGCAGGTGCTGCAACAGCAATGCTGGCTCCTAAATTTACAAAAGTCGCAGTTGATTCCGACAACTCAGCTATCGTTTTTGGGCATGATTCTGGACACCGACCTGCAGAGGATCTTCCTCACGTTGGAAAAAGCTCAGGAAATCCAGAACATGGTCAAGGAACTTCTGAAACAGCCAAGAGTGTCGATTCATCACTGCACTCGAGTGCTGGGAAAAATGGTGGCGGCCTACGAGGCCATTCCGTTTGGCAGGTTCCATGCAAGAACGTTTCAGTGGGACCTGCTGGACAAGTGATTCGGGTCCCATCTGCATATGCACCGGAAGATGAGCCTGTCCCCCAGGGCCAGGGTTTCTCTCCTGTGGTGGCTCCAAATTTCTCACCTCCTAGATGGTCGCAGGTTCAGAATCCAAGATTGGATTCTGGTGACCACGGACGCGAGTCTCCGAGGTTGGGGAGCAGTCACACAGGGACAAAATATCCAGGGAAAATGGTCAAGCCAGGAAGCTTGTCTGCACATAAACGTGCTGGAGTTGAGGGCCATCTGCAACGGCCTGAGGCAGGCGGAACATCTTCGCGACCTGCCCGTCCTGATTCAGTCGGACAACATCACAGCCGTGGTGCACGTAAACAGCCAGGGCGGAACGATGAGCAGAGCGGCGATGGGGGAGGCCACCAAGGTTCTTCGCTGGGCGGAAAAACATGCAAGCGCTCTGTCAGCGGTCTTTATTCCAGGAGTGGACAACTGGGAAGCAGACTTCCTCAGCAGACACGATCTCCATCCAGGAGAGTGGGGTCTTCATCAAGAGGTCTTTGCAGAAGTGACAAGTCATTGGGGACTTCCTCAAATGACATGATGGCGTCTTGCCTCAACAAGAAGCTTCGGACATATTGTTCCAGGTCGAGGGACCCTTAAGTAATAGCAGTGGACGCACTAGTGACACCGTGGGTGTTTCAGTCGGCCTATGTGTTCCCTCCGTTTCCACATCCCAAAGGTATTAAGGAACATAAGAAGAACAAGGGTTCGGACGATACTCGTTCCAGATTGGCCACGGAGGGCCTGGTATCTGGATCTTCAGGAATTACTCACAGGAGTTCCCTGGCCTCTTCCTCTCAGAGAGGATCTGTTACAGCAAGGGCCGTGTGTGTTCCAGGACTTACCGCAGTTGCGTTTGACAGCATGGCGGTTGAACGCCAAATCCTAGCTAGGAAGGGTATTCCCAGGGAAAGTCATCCCCACTCAACTCAACGCTAGAAAGGAGGTAATGGCGAAGCATTATCACGATATTTGGAGAAAATGTGTGTCTTGGTGTGAATCCAAGAAGGCTCCTGCAGAAGAATTTCAGCTGGTCGTTTTCTCCACTTTTTGCAAGCAGGTGTGGATGCGGGCCTGAAGTTAGGCTCCGTTAAAGTGCAGGTGTCGGCCTTATCAATTTTCTTTCAAAGGGAAATAGCCTCACTTCCAGAAGTGCAGACTTTCGTGAAAGGCGTGCTACACATCCAACCTCCGTTTGTGCCCCCTGTGGCACCGTGGGACCTTAATGTGGTGTTACAGTTCCTTACGTCACATTGGTTTGAACCTTTACAAAAGGTAGTGTTGAAATTTCTCACTTGGAAGGTGGTCATGCTATTGGCTTTGGCTTCCGCAAGGCGGGTGTCTGAATTGGCGGCTTTGTCTCACAAAATCCCCTATCTGATTTTCCATGAGGATAGAGCAGAGTTGAGAACTCGTCAACAATTTCTACCGAAGGTGGTTTCTTCGTTTCACATGAACCAACCTATTGTGTTGCCTGTGGCTACTGAAACCTTGGCTGATTCCAAGTCTCTTGATGTGGTCAGAGCTTTGAAAATTTATGTAGCCAGAACGGCTCGGGTTAGGAAGACAGAGGCACTGTTTGTCCTGTGTGCGGCCAACAAGGTTGGCGCTCCTGCTTCTAAGCAGACTATTGCACACTGGATCTGTAATACGATTCAGCAGGCTCATTCTACGGCTGGTTTGCCATTACCGAAATCAGTGAAAACCCATTCCACTAGGAAGGTGGGTTCGTCTTGGGCGGCTGCCCGAGGTGTCTCGGCTTTACAGCTTTGCCGAGCAGCTACTTGGTCGGGGTCAAACACCTTTGCGAAGTTCTACAAGTTTGATACCCTAGAATACAATGTAAAATAGAAAGTGGTTGAGGCTAGGCGCCCCTAAACAATATGTAAGTCACTTAAGGGAGATTTATACATTCCTTTCTGAGAGATGCTCCTCAGGATTTCCTTTTCATCAGTGCGTTTTCACTCTCAGTACATGAAATGGAATGAGAACATCACATGTGTGGTAAAGTTTAAAATTTAATACAACACATTGGTATCAACATTTTTAAAAGGTTAAAAATAATTCAATGAGTCCCAGTGCGGGGTGCTGCAGATGGAACAATTACCAGAGCAGTTGGAGAACTGGGATAAACAGTCCTCAAACGAGTGTGTTATTAAACAGTCACCACAACGATCCTCCCGGGTAGGCAGTCAGGTGTACTTCTCTGGTAACAGCAAGGCAGTCCACCCTTCACCGGAACGCAGGATCCACAAGAATAGCCAACGCGTTTCAACCCAAACTGCTATGGGTCTTTCTCAAGGCGATGTGTGTAATGTCCCATCCGGGGTCCTCTTTTAAACCCTGATCCACCAATCGTGGAGCATCTAAAAATTTCACCCAATGACATCCCTCCTTGTAAAGATGGATTCTAACTGTCACTCAAAGTTTCTTCCCTCTGTAACAGTTCCTATAGGGAGACTCCCCTGTCAGTCAGCCCACGGAATCGTCGGCCGGAAGTGCGTCTATCTACTTCCGCCCGCCGGGTAGATCCTCCTCGTGTGTGTCTCCACGTGGTCTCCCCGGCGCGTCGTTGCCGGAAGTTCGGGGAGTCGTTGCCGGAAGTTCGGGGATTACGTCACTTCCGCCCAGACTTCTAATCCCCCGTGGACGCGACCATCTCTGGAGTTCCGCCCATAGGTTGTAATTACGTCACTTCCGGTCACGTTTCCATGCGCTGTCTGATTCTTTCATTAATGCATGTAGAGCAGCTTTTCAATGCAGAATTATGGCTTCTATTTCCCAAATACAGTAAAGCCCTTTTGTGGGATAAACATATTTCAATTAAAATATACACTTGTACACATAATGTTTCATTAAGTTACTTAAAAAATACTAATATACGAAGATGATTTCTAAAATTCGAAGATGATTTCTAAAATTATTGTCTTTAAAAATCCTTACTTTATCTGAACACTCCTAAAATACAACAATTGGTTAGCTCCTTAATCAACACCCCCTAAAAAGTCACCTTCTATAAAAACCATTTCAATTCAAAATCATTGTTAATCCCATAAGGATATAACGTATTAAAATTGTAAATGCACTGCATTTCGCATTTGGCCAGAAGGGAGGCTATATCTTTCTGTCGTTGATTACATTTGACCAACTTAATCCCTGCAAATCTTATAATTCCCTGCGTTGAACCATTATGATATTTTTTGAAATGGTTAGAGAGAGCATGTGTCTCTAGCCCCTTCCTGATATTACGACAATGCTCCCCTATACGTACTTTTAAAGGACGAGAAGTCCGCCCTATATAATACAGGTGGCAGGAGCATTCTATAATGTACACCACATTTTTCATATTGCATGTAATGAAATCCGTCAGTTTCCATGTGAAACTGTTGATGGTAATTGTATCTAGTTTCTTTGTGCCGTCATTCTTAATTTCTCTACATCCAAGGCATTCTCCGCAACGGTGGAAACCCTTAGTCAGGATTCTACCTTCTCGTTTCTTTTGCGGGACACAGCTCTTCACTAGGGCATTCTTCAAACTCGGCGCTTTTTTATAAATGACAACTGGACGTTCAGGGATCACTCTTCCCAAGATTGGGTCTTTAAGCAAAATTTTCCAGTTTTTTCTAAATGATTTCTCTAAAAGTTTATGCTGTGTATTGTAACTTGTAATAAAGGCCCATTCATATCTGTCCCCTTTTGATTTAGCCTGTGGTCCAGACTCTAATAGTTTCCTCCTGTCCATCTTCTCTGCCGTTTCCATTGCTTGTTCCACCAATTCAATTTTATATCCATTTTCCTCAAATATCTCCTTCATTTCATTCGCCTGTTCCCTAAATAAAGTCTCCGTTGTACAGTTCCGTTTTAACCGTTTGAACTGGCCCTGAGGGATGGAGTTGAGCCAGTTAACATGGTGGCAACTGTTATATTCTATATATTTCCGTGAATCTGTCTGTTTCACATAGGTTTTGGTATGTAGGGTATTGTTCTCTACAAAGACAGTAATGTCTAAGAAATCGACCTTTAATTTGTTTATATTAAACGTCAACTCTATGTTTAAATTCTTAGTATTCAAATATGTGCAAAACTGAGCTAAAGCTTCCTGATCCCCCTTCCATATGAAAAAGATATAGTCTATGTAACGACGCCAGGACACCAGGCTTGCTCCGAACGGATTGTTGTTCCAAATACAATCTTTCTCCCATTGGCCCATGAATATATTGACGTAGCTCGGAGCAAACCTGGTGCCCATGGCTGTCCCCACTTTTTGGACATAAAAGGACCCATTAAAAATGAAGTAGTTATTGTGTAAAATAAAACTTATGCCATCCACAATAAAATCTTGTAATGCTCCCTCCAAGGTGCTTTCTCTCAGATATTTAGTTACAGCCTGTATGCCATCTTCATGTTTAATAATCGAATAAAGTGATTTGACTTTGAGACCTCGAGTGATTCATTTAAGGACGAGTGGGAGAGAATTGTTAATGAATGCTCATTCTCATTGATGAATTTAATTATCAATTGGAGAAGGCGGGAATTATCCCATTTAGATGAGGAGATTAAGAAGTGCAAAGACCTTATCACTCCGTTTGCAGATGTAGCAGATTATAAATTGTTTGAGAACAGAATAGAAGTGAATATTAAGAAGAACGAGAAGATCTTAGTAGATAGAAAAATAAGGAAATTTATAAGGGACAAGAAAGAATCAGAGGAGGAAGTCATCTCATCCAATGACATACCAGAGACACAGGTGAAGCATTGCTTGAACAATGATAAGGGAAGAGCAGAGTCCAATAGAAGGGGAAATATCAATTGGAGAAAACAAATAACTCATAACCCCCGAGAACGGAGAGTGGATTTTAGGTTACCCCAAGAATCCAATGAGAATTATGGAGACGGATATAGATCATACGAGAGAAACGAAGGACAAGGGAGAGGATGGAGAGAGGATAGAAGCTGGATCAACAGGGATAAAGATCGACGAAGAGATGAGAACAGAGAAAGCAGGACTGGGAGAAATGAAGGTCCCCGTAGGAGACAGGTACAAGAGGCGGAGCGGACTCCGTCTCGTTCAAGAAATAGATCTGAGAGGCAGGGGAGTGAGGAAATAAGGAGGGGAAGGAATAAGATAACATCAAATTCCACACCACTCCAACTAAGGAATAGGTATTTGGATTTTGAAGAGAGAGAAAGATCTCCTTGTTTTTTAGAGAGGAGAGGGAGGAATTCGAATTGGAGATAATAAAGAAAAGAAGATCCCACAGGGGAAAAAGAGGGGGAGTAAAAAAGATCAAAGTGAAAAAGAAGAAAGGAAAAAGGAAAAGGAAAGGGACAAGGACAGTGGATAACGGCGAACAAAGGGAACAGATGGTCTGCTCAGATGGGAGACTAGACAGGGAGGAAGGGAGTGCTGTAGAGGAAGAAAAGGGAATAAAAATATTCAACTTGAGTTCCCATGTATTAACAATACATGAAAGGAGAGTCTTAGAAAAGGGACTCAAGTATGCACCCTCCGTATCTATTAACAAGTTCGAGACGTTCGTGGACATCCATAAATTTGTTTGCAAACTATGTTTGAAAAAGTTTTTCCTTGGTAAGGAAACAGTGGAGGAATTGGGGGCTGCAGAAATTCCAGCAAGAACACCATTTAAGCCCAAGTCTGTATTTTTTCCCTCACATGTCAAGGGAAATTTTATAGACACATTCTGCGAACTAGTGAAAAGTGATCTGAGAGACATCAAACCTGAAGGGATTAAGTTTAATCTTTCTTTTAAAGAAAGATCCGCATTGAAAACCCTCAAGGAAAATTCAAGTATAACCATTAAACCCGCCGATAAAGGTGGAGGAGTAGTAGTAATGGATACCGAATGGTATTTAAAGTTAGTGGAAGATCATGTAGAAGACAAGGACACCTATGCCAAATTGAGATCTGACCCAACAGGGAAGATATGCACTGAACTACAGAAGCTGGTAGAGAAATATGAGGCCTTAGGAATCCTTGAGGAGAAAGATCAGATTTTTGATAAATAGTGACCCCATGACACCTGCACTTTATTTGTTGCCCAAGGTGCACAAGAGTGTCACTAATCCACCGGGCAGACCCATTGTATCCGGAGTGGGGTCAGCCACAACCAATATGTCCGAATACATAGATTTTTTCTTACAACCTTTAGTGAACAATAATATGTCCCATTTAAAAGACACATAACAATTTTTAAATTTTCTTACTACAGTAGAATGGGATGAGAATATGTTTATGGTCACTGCCGATGTCAAATCACTTTATTCGATTATTAAACATGAAGATGGCATACAGGCTGTAACTAAATATCTGAGAGAAAGCACCTTGGAGGGAGCATTACAAGATTTTATTGTGGATGGCATAAGTTTTATTTTACACAATAACTACTTCATTTTTAATGGGTCCTTTTATGTCCAAAAAGTGGGGACAGCCATGGGCACCAGGTTTGCTCCGAGCTACGCCAATATATTCATGGGCCAATGGGAGAAAGATTGTATTTGGAACAACAATCCGTTCGGAGCAAGCCTGGTGTCCTGGCGTCGTTACATAGACGATATCTTTTTCATATGGAAGGGGGATCAGGAAGCTTTAGCTCAGTTTTGCACATATTTGAATACTAAGAATTTAAACATAGAGTTGACGTTTAATATAAACAAATTAAAGGTCGATTTCTTAGACATTACTGTCTTTGTAGAGAACAATACCCTACATACCAAAACCTATGTGAAACAGACAGATTCACGGAAATATATAGAATATAACAGTTGCCACCATGTTAACTGGCTCAACTCCATCCCTCAGGGCCAGTTCAAACGGTTAAAACGGAACTGTACAACGGAGACTTTATTTAGGGAACAGGCGAATGAAATGAAGGAGATATTTGAGGAAAATGGATATAAAATTGAATTGGTGGAACAAGCAATGGAAACGGCAGAGAAGATGGACAGGAGGAAACTATTAGAGTCTGGACCACAGGCTAAATCAAAAGGGGACAGATATGAATGGGCCTTTATTACAAGTTACAATACACAGCATAAACTTTTAGAGAAATCATTTAGAAAAAACTGGAAAATTTTGCTTAAAGACCCAATCTTGGGAAGAGTGATCCCTGAACGTCCAGTTTTCATTTATAAAAAAGCGCCGAGTTTGAAGAATGCCCTAGTGAAGAGCTGTGTCCCGCAAAAGAAACGAGAAGGTAGAATCCTGACTAAGGGTTTCCACCGTTGCGGAGAATGCCTTGGATGTAGAGAAATTAAGAATGACGGCACAAAGAAACTAGATACAATTACCATCAACAGTTTCACATGGAAACTGACGGATTTCATTACATGCAATATGAAAAATGTGGTGTACATTATAGAATGCTCCTGCCACCTGTATTATATAGGGCGGACTTCTCGTCCTTTAAAAGTACGTATAGGGGAGCATTGTCGTAATATCAGGAAGGGGCTAGAGACACATGCTCTCTCTAACCATTTCAAAAAATATCATAATGGTTCAACGCAGGGAATTATAAGATTTGCAGGGATTAAGTTGGTCAAATGTAATCAACGACAGAAAGATATAGCCTCCCTTCTGGCCAAATGCGAAATGCAGTGCATTTACAATTTTAATACAAATGTGTGGGACACCAGAATAACAGGCGCTTAACAGATAAAATAACGGAATATACTTAGTAAAACATCCCTGGAATATGCAGGAAAGGTGGAATTTCCAGTTGTCGTGTCTACGGGCGTATTCCCCTTCTCTGAAGCGATTCTTTCTCCTCAACTCGATATTAACATGCAAAAGATGGTATATATATACATGTGTAGTATTGTTTCAATAATGGATAAATCTCTTTGAATATCAAAGATATGTAACACAGGAAGGGCTATATTCATCCGTCAGCAAGGCGTACCCCAACTCACTTTCCAAACGAAAGAAGAAAGCCTATCAAGGTATCTTTATCTTGTCCACCTCAGTGTTTTGAAAATCACAGATTTAAATGGTGAACCCCTTTTACCAAAGAAATGAGTGTACCTCACTCACACAAAAAGGGGATAATTGACACACATAAAGGTATCTTTCATTCCTTGTATATTGGATGTAAGGCGTACCCTACTCACGGAAATAAAGATTATTTTCAAGCACATCTGGGTTTCTTTCGATGATCAGACGTGTTAGTGATTAACACTAATTGCCCTCATGTGTGGATGGTTCCCAAAATCAGAAAAAAGGATAATAGTTCACGATGTATCCACATGCAAAAAGTTTGTATTTTATTTAAAAAGATGCCCCATACATAAGGGGTAAAAACAACAGACAACAATGAAAATGGTGTGTACAGTCCAAAGGGTGTTATAGCAGCATGGACAGTGTATCCAAAAACATAGCAAAAAAAATATTTTAAAGTCCAAAATTAAAAGATATAGTATAAAACAATTCGTACCTAGATGGTATAATGAAAAGTCCACACTCTCAGCTGGTCAACATGTTTCGGCCTGTCATAGGCCTTTATCAAGACATCTTGATGTCTTGATAAAGGCCTATGACAGGCCGAAACATGTTGACCAGCTGAGAGTGTGGACTTTTCATTATACCATCTAGGTACGAATTGTTTTATACTATATCTTTTAATTTTGGACTTTAAAATATTTTTTTTGCTATGTTTTTGGATACACTGTCCATGCTGCTATAACACCCTTTGGACTGTACACACCATTTTCATTGTTGTCTGTTGTTTTTACCCCTTATGTATGGGGCATCTTTTTAAATAAAATACAAACTTTTTGCATGTGGATACATCGTGAACTATTATCCTTTTTTCTGATTTTGGGAACCATCCACACATGAGGGCAATTAGTGTTAATCACTAACACGTCTGATCATCGAAAGAAACCCAGATGTGCTTGAAAATAATCTTTATTTCCGTGAGTAGGGTACGCCTTACATCCAATATACAAGGAATGAAAGATACCTTTATGTGTGTCAATTATCCCCTTTTTGTGTGAGTGAGGTACGCTCATTTCTTTGGTAAAAGGGGTTCACCATTTAAATCTGTGATTTTCAAAACACTGAGGTGGACAAGATAAAGATACCTTGATAGGCTTTCTTCTTTCGTTTGGAAAGTGAGTTGGGGTACGCCTTGCTGACGGATGAATATAGCCCTTCCTGTGTTACATATCTTTGATATTCAAAGAGATTTATCCATTATTGAAACAATACTACACATGTATATATATACCATCTTTTGCATGTTAATATCGAGTTGAGGAGAAAGAATCGCTTCAGAGAAGGGGAATACGCCCGTAGACACGACAACTGGAAATTCCACCTTTCCTGCATATTCCAGGGATGTTTTACTAAGTATATTCCGTTATTTTATCTGTTAAGCGCCTGTTATTCTGGTGTCCCACACATTTGTATTCAAAAATTGTGGTTATTTGAATTTTTTGGTGAGGTTCAGGTGTGGTGAACCGGCCTACGGGCTGCTCTTTTTTTTGCGTTACTTGCCAGGGATTCACAACAACCTTTTCTTTCACAATTTTAATACGTTATATCCTTATGGGATTAACAATGATTTTGAATTGAAATGGTTTTTATAGAAGGTGACTTTTTAGGGGGTGTTGATTAAGGAGCTAACCAATTGTTGTATTTTAGGAGTGTTCAGATAAAGTAAGGATTTTTAAAGACAATAATTTTAGAAATCATCTTCGAATTTTAGAAATCATCTTCGTATATTAGTATTTTTTAAGTAACTTAATGAAACATTATGTGTACAAGTGTATATTTTAATTGAAATATGTTTATCCCACAAAAGGGCTTTACTGTATTTGGGAAATAGAAGCCATAATTCTGCATTGAAAAGCTGCTCTACATGCATTAATGAAAGAATCAGACAGCGCATGGAAACGTGACCGGAAGTGACGTAATTACAACCTATGGGCGGAACTCCAGAGATGGTCGCGTCCACGGGGGATTAGAAGTCTGGGCGGAAGTGACGTAATCCCCGAACTTCCGGCAACGACTCCCCGAACTTCCTGCAACGACGCGCCGGGGAGACCACGTGGAGACACACACGAGGAGGATCTACCCGGCGGGCGGAAGTAGATAGACGCACTTCCGGCCGACGATTCCGTGGGCTGACTGACAGGGGAGTCTCCCTATAGGAACTGTTACAGAGGGAAGAAACTTTGAGTGACAGTTAGAATCCATCTTTACAAGGAGGGATGTCATTGGGTGAAATTTTTAGATGCTCCACGATTGGTGGATCAGGGTTTAAAAGAGGACCCCGGATGGGACATTTCACACATCGCCTTGAGAAAGACCCATAGCAGTTTGGGTTGAAACGCGTTGGCTATTCTTGTGGATCCTGCGTTCCGGTGAAGGGTGGACTGCCTTGCTGTTACCAGAGAAGTACACCTGACTGCCTACCCGGGAGGATCGTTGTGGTGACTGTTTAATAACACACTCGTTTGAGGACTGTTTATCCCAGTTCTCCAACTGCTCTGGTAATTGTTCCATCTGCAGCACCCCGCACTGGGACTCATTGAATTATTTTTAACCTTTTAAAAATGTTGATACTAGTGTGTTGTATTAAATTTTAAACTTTACCACACATGTGATGTTCTCATTCCATTTCATGTACTGAGAGTGAAAACGCACTGATGAAAAGGAAATCCTGAGGAGCATCTCTCAGAAAGGATTGTATAAATCTCCCTTAAGTGACTTACATATTGTTTAGGGGCGCCTAGCCTCAACCACTTTCTATTTTACATTGTATTCTGGTCTAATTGAAGTGTTTTGGGGAGACACTTGTTTGGGGAGTTGGTGTAGCCAGGCAGCCTCTTGCGCAATCAAAGATACAACGGAAATCTTGTTATATATCAAGTTTGATACCCTGGCTGATGAGGACCTCCTGTTTGCTCAATCGGTGCTGCAGAGTCATCCGCACTCTCCCGCCCGGTTTTGAGCTCTGGTATAGACCCCATGGTCCTTTTGGAGTTCCCTGCATCCTCTAGGACGTATGAGAAAATAGGATTTTAATATCTACCGGTAAATCCTTTTCTCTTAGTCCGTAGAGGATGCTGGGCGCCCGTCCCAGTGCGGACTCTATCTGCAGTAATTGTATATAGTTATTGCTTATGTTACACAAAGGTTGTGTTTTGGTAAGGGTCAGCCTGTTGCTGATCTCGTTGGTTCACACTGTTAACTGGTTTTAGTGAAATGCCATGTTGTACGGTGTGTTGTGGTGTGAGCTGGCATGTATCTCACCCTTAGTTTAACAAAATCCTTTTCCTCGAAATGTCCGTCTCTTCTGGGCACAGTTCCTATAACTGAGGTCTTGAGAAGAGGCATAGAGGGAGGATCCAGTTCACACCCATTTAAACTCTTAAAGTGCCCATGTCTCCTGCGGATCCCGTCGATACCCCATGGTCCTTTTGGAGTTCCCAGCATCCTCTACGGACTAAGAGAAAAGGATTTACCGGTAGGTATTAAAATCCTATTATATATTCATTTATAATTATATGTTTTATAAAATATAATATGTAATAAACATTGTGAAATTTATCTTACACAGCTTATTAGCGCTGATTTTTTGTAACATAATCAACGCTGTGAATGCCCTTGAGTGGCCCAGCCAGAGCCCAGACTTGAATCCGATTGAACATCTCTGGAGAGATCTGAAAAGCGTTGTGCACCGATGCTTCCCATCCAACCTGATGGAGCTTGAGAGGTGCTGCAAAGAGGAATGGGCGAAACTGCCCAAAGATAGGTGTGCCAACCTTGTGGCATCATTCAAAAAGACTTGAGGCTGTAATTGCTGCCAAAGGTGCATCAACAAAGTATTGAGCAAAGGCTGTGAATACTTATGTACTTGTGATTTCTTTTTTTTTTTTCTTTTCTTTTTTTATAAATTTATAAAAATCTAAAAACTTTTTTCACATTGTCATTATGAGGTATTGTGTGTAGAGGGGGGAAAATTAATTTATTCCATTTTGGAATAAGGCTGTAGCATAACAATGTGGAAAAAGTGAAGCGCTGTGAATACTTTCCGGATGCATTGTATAACACGTTGTTAGCAATTGGGCAAAACCATGTTGCACTGCAGGTGGGGCAGATGTAACGTGCAGAGAGAGTTAGATTTGGGTGGGATGTGTTCAAACTGAAATCTACATTCGAATGTAAAAATAAAGCAGCCAGTATTTTTACTCTGCACAGAAACAAAATAACCCACCCAAATCTAACTCTCTCTGTACAGGTTATATCTGTCCCACCTGCAGTGCACATGGTTTTGTCCTTTAGCTAACAAATTTGCTGCTGCGATCAGATCTGAATTAGGCCATTGGTTGTGTGAGGGACAGGTCATGCCAAACTAACTTAATTAGCTTTTACGAGAAAGTAAGCAACAATATCGTTCAGGGTAAAACAGTGGGCGTGGTTTATTTAGATTTTGCTAAAGCCTTTGACACAGTACCACATATGAGGCTGATTTCCAAACTAAGAGGGCTTGGTTGTACTTGGATAAGCTTATGGCTGGATAACAGGGAACAATGAGTGGTGGTCAATGGGATGTTTTCCGACTGGGCCCCAGTACTCTGTGGAATACTGCAAGGGTCCGTACTCGTGCAACTATTGTTTAACATTTATTAGTGACCTAGGAGTGGGTCTGAAAAGCACACTGTCAATTTTTGCAGACAATACTAAACTTTGTGAAGCAATTGATTCTGACAAGGTTGTTGAGTCTCTACAGAATGACCTGCTTATATTGGAAGTTTGGGCAGACAAATGGAGAATGAAGTTCAATATAGAAAAATTTTAAGTTATGTACCTTGGGACTAAAAACAGTAATGCAACCTACAAATTAAATTGGGAAGTTTTAGGGGAAACTAGTTGAAAAAGACTTGGGGGTGCTCATTGATAACAGACTTAGCAGCAGTACTCAATGTCAAAATGCAGCAACAAAGGCAAATAAGGTATTAGTATTCATAAACGGGAAATGGAGACAAGGGATGCAAGTGTAATCCTGCCACTGTGTATAACTCATTAGTACGGCCACAACTTGAATATTGTGTACAGTTCTGGGCACCATGCTATAAAAAAAGATATCTCAGAAAAGGTTCAGAGGCGAGCAACCAAATTAATTAAGGATCTGGAGGCACTGGACTATGAGGAAAGGCTTACTAGGCTAGATATTTTTACACTTGAAAAAAGGCGGTTAAGAGGGGACATTATTAATATTTCCAAATATATAAAAGGACAATACTGTACAAGGACCTTTCAGGTGATTTGTTTATTAAAAAAATTCTGCTCAGGACATGTGGACACCCTCTCAGACTAGAAGAAAGGAAATGTAATACCATACGAAGGAAAGGGTTCTTCACAGTAAGGGCAGTAAGGTTTTGGAGTACTCTGCCAGAGAAGGTAGTAATGGTGAACTCAGTCGCCAAATTAAAAAAAAAAATGAAAGCAATATCCAAGGGTACAGCATTTAAGATAGTTTATATTAGAAAAAGCATGAATTATATTTGATATTAGACGAATAAACATAACTTCAACCGGGTCATTATAGTAAACTATAGTTACATTCATATTAGCGTAAGGATTACATTACAGGTTGAACACGGTGGACATTTTGTCTTTTTTCAACCTCATCAATTGCCTATACTTCTATCCTTGACTTGTCATTGCTTGTATGTTTCTGCACAAGTTTTCTTTTATCTTTTTGTATACAGTATGTTCTGATCATGTTTCTTTTTGTTATGTATTCATGTAATTAATTGCTGAGATTAGGTATAATGTATGGCCATTTTGAAGGTCCGTAAGCGGCATAATGCAGTCCTGAAGTGTATCAGATTGCCTATCACAACCTTAGGTCTTTGTTGTCACAGAAAATTTATTGACCTGTTCTGCTCTGTAGTTTTATCTTTTTGACCTATAAAATAAGTTTGAATTGGCAAATGCACATAACAGAGCTGCAGTGAGTAAGAAGTCACATTATGACTGAACAATGTATTATCTTCATACATTTCTGTTTTGGGGTCAAGTTCTCCCAAGTGTGCCACCCCACACAATCTCCATGTTGTGCATTTAAAACACCACATTATAAACTTCTATGAACTTTCAAATGTCTCACACTGCTAGCACATTTGCTTGTCTGAAACATATATATATATATATATATATATACAGATTGAAAAACTTTAGACCAATCCTTCACATTGTGACTTCACATATAATATAGGTTCACGTGTTAGCAAACACCTGACTTGTGCTTACATACAGTATTACTCATTGATAGCTTTTTGGTTTGTTTTTTTGTTCTCCTGTGTTACAAGCCTGACATTTTAAATATATTCTCATTCTCATTTAGTAGTAGGTGCTTTGTGAAGGTGCACTACCAGTTAGAAAAAGATAATAACATTCCTCTCCCCTGCTCTTGGCAGCTTGGTGCTCCGTTTCAGTGTTTGTCCACAATTGGTTATTACTCTTCCCATTATTGAGAATTATTTGGAAAACAGTAATGCTAATCCATAGTGTAGTACCGTTGTATATTTTGAATGTATTCCATCTTCTATACTCTACTTAGAATTAATCTGCACAGGAGGGACATGCGTAACATTCTGATATGGAAAACCTCTGTTTAGACAAATGCCTGTTTTGTACGTTTTCCTGTTAGGAGCTGCAGATGGACCAGCAGGCCAAGAAGCACCTGCAGGAAGAGTTTGACGCTTCCCTTGAGGAGAAAGACCAGCTAATAAGTGTGCTACAGACTCAGGTATGGACCTACTAAAACATTTGGTACATCAATGGACTGTGGAACAATACACTAATAAAGGACAGAAAAAGTTACTAAATGGAGAGTTCATACAAAATGTTTTTTTCCCACCTCTTCTGTATGGGATTTACAGAACTGTCTCACTAATAGATATACTGTGCAGGTAAGTCAATTTTGACTATCTCTATAGAGGAGATAGTCAAAATTGACACTTAACCAAAATCACACATAGTCCGTATCGCAAGCACACTCATTATGTGCTTGCGATGCCGACCCAGCCCCTGTCGCATAGTGAGAATCGGGCATAGCCCGAATCTCACCGTGTGTATGGGCCTTTAGATTGCCTTTATTTACAGAAACAAATGTACATATTTGTTTGAAAAGAGTCGTAACCATTTTACCTACATATTTGTCTAGGTAACCTTACTTAAACAACGGTTTGCAAAAGGACAAACAGACTCGGAGATGATCAGTTCATCAGAGCATGAAACTCAGAGCGCTGGGCAGGAGGAGGACTCAGACAACAGGTCTACACCTGGTAAGGCAGTCGCTTGGGTGTATTCTTATAGAGCAATGCTGTATTTTCGCTAACCTATAAAATAATGCAAAGATTAGAAGGAAATAGTATTACCATTTCTAGCATACAGAACACAAAGCAGCTTGAAAAAAATCTAAAGCATTGTTTTCTTATGTATCAAATACTACAAAAGAATGCTATTGCTTAAGATGGAAAAAAAAATGAATTTGATGTTATTATATAATTATTTCAGATGTTGACACTCCCATTTGCTTTGTTGTTAATTTTTTTGTCCTGTAGGTGCACCAACTTTCCCTTGGCAATCCTTTGAATTGTTTTCAAATATTGGTTACCACAACGAGTATTGTTTAACTCATAAAATCAAGTTTTGATCCATAAAGTTCTGTGATTGTAGATCAATAAGTGAAGTTATGGCGCAGTATTGGCAAAAATAGTTTTTAAATGAATCAATTGCACTTATGGTGCAGAGGGTTAGTGGTGGGGAGACCAGCAGGGACAGCCGCCGGCAGACGGAGGGGATCAGCGCTATAGTAGCGCTGCAGGAGGATGTTACACAGCCGCCCGACCTCATGGCAGTGTCCACCCGGCTCTAGCAAGCGTGACCTCACTTGCTGGAGCCGGGTGGAAGCTGCCGTGAGCGGCGCGGCTCTGTGACATCTTGCTGCAGCGCTGTGCTGTAGCGCTGATCTCCCCTATATGCCCGCGGCTCCCCCTCGTCTCCCTTCGCCCCCCTCTCCTCTTCTGGGTCCCACATCTCAGACCGACATTTTTTTATGTCGGACTGAGATGGTCGAAAAGGGGGCCAAAACCGACACAAGCACGTGGATCGGCAGCTATACCTGCGATCCACGTGCTTTTCGAAAAGTTGAATTCCTCAACTTCTCCAATATATTGAATAGGTTGGAACCCCTTCCGACCTAAAAAAAGTAGAAAACTTCTGTCTTTTCGACAGACGGCAGCTTTCGACGTCAATTGTATATACCCCTATGTGTCCAAGTCAACTTCCATGCTATGCATTCTGCAGTGGAAAGCATAGCTACATATGCATCCTCCTACATCTAGCCCGGATGCACCTGCAGGATGACTAACTCGTCTTCCATTTCTGACATTTTGGATGAGTATTTATATGCAACTATGTTCCCCACACCTTTCCGTCATTGATTGTTTTCCTGTATATTATGCACTTCTTTGCACTTTATGGAATTATTGGTCTGGATCTTTTTGCAATATGGTGATAAAATCGTGAATCATTGAAGTGGAATTTGCTGGCTGTAATTATTTCATGTTTCAACATTTCTATGGAGCCGTGCAAATCCTATATTATATGCTTTGAAAGTATGTGCGGCTGGTCTCATGCTCAAAAAAATAAATAAATAAATATATATATATATATATATATATATATATATACATACATATATATATATTTTATTTATGTATTTCACCATAAAAACCCCGAAACGGTGGTTGTTTGATACACCTACATGCTTCAACTATTCAAGTTTCAGAGTGCCATTGTTTTTATGGTGAATTGTGTTTATCTAAGTTGATAGAGCACCAAAGCAATTCGTTTATATGACAGAGTGCCGGCCGAACTGCTTGCTATATAGATAGATATAGATATATATATATATATATATATATATATATATATATAGATATATAGATAGATATATAGATATATAGATATATAGATATATAGATAGATATATATATATATATATATAGATAGATACAGGTTGAGTATCCCATATCCAAATATTCAGAAATACGGACTTTCTCTGACGTCCTAGTGGATGCTGGGTACTCCGTAAGGACCATGGGGAATAGACGGGCTCCGCAGGAGACTGGGCACTCTTAAAAGAAAGATTAGGTACTATATCTGGTGTGCACTGGCTCCTCCCTCTATGCCCCTCCTCCAGACCTCGGTTAGAATCTGTGCCCGGCCAGAGCTGGATGCACCCTAGGGGCTCTCCTGAGCTTCCTAGAAAAGAAAGTATTTGTTAGGTTTTTTATTTTCAGTGAGATCTGCTGGCAACAGACTCAATGCTACGTGGGACTGAGGGGAGAGAAGCGAACCTACCTGCTTGCAGCTAGCTTGGGCTTCTAAGGCTACTGGACACCATTAGCTCCAGAGGGATCGAACACAGGCCCAGTCCTCGGTCGTCCGGTCCCGGAGCCGCGCCGCCGTTCCCCTTGCAGAGCCAGAAGAACCGAAGAGAAGTTGAATATCGGCGTCTGAAGACTCCAGTCTTCATTAAGGTAGCGCACAGCACTGCAGCTGTGCGCCATTGCTCCCTTGGCACACCACACACTCCGGTCACTGATGGGTGCAGGGTGCTGGGGGGGGGGGCGCCCTGGGCAGCAATTAGATTACCTTTTGGCAATAAAAACACACATAATACAGTCTAGTACTGTATATGTGTAAAAACCCCTGCCATTAAATTACATAAAAGGACAGAAGCTCGCCGCTGAGGGGGCCGGGCCTTCTTCCTCAGCACACCGGCGCCATTTTCTCTTCACAGCTCAGCTGGAAGGAAGCACCCCAGGCTCTCCCCTGCAGTATCCTGGTACACAAAGGGTAAAAAAGAGAGGGGGGGCACATAAATTTAGGCGCAAAACTGTGTATATAAGCTGCTATAGGGGAAAAATCACTCAGTATAGTGTACATCCCTGTATTATATAGCGCTGTGGTGTGTGCTGGCATACTCTCTCTCTGTCTCTCCAAAGGGCCTGGTGGGGGAACTGTCTTCAAATAGAGCATCCCCTGTGTGTGTGTGGTGTGTCGGTACGCGTGTGTCGACATGTCTGAGGTAAAAGGCTCCTCTAAGGAAGTGATAGAGCGGATATGTGTGTGGGAGGGTGTCTCCGTCGACAACGCCGACACCTGTTTGGATATGTGTAAGTGCTGAGGTAAAATTATTGCACAAAAGGTTAGGGAACAGAAAGGAAATCTACCCTGGTCTGTCCCTATGTGACAGAGTCCTTCAGAGTCTCTCTATGCTCACTATCCAAAATAACAAACACTGGTATCGACACGGAGTTTAACTCCACTGTTGACTAAGATAATGCAAAGTTACAGCCAAGAGGGCTAAAAGATATTCAATATATGATTATTGGAATAAAAGATGATTTGCATATCACTGATGACTCATCTGTCCCTGACACGAGAGTACACATGTTAAGGGGAAGAATGCTGAGGTAAATTTCCCTCCTCTCATGAGGAAAAAGAGCGGGAATCTCCAGACAAGAGACGGCAGCTTCCCACAAGAGAATTCTCAGGCTGTATCCTTTCCACACTAGGGCCAGGATGTGTTGAGAATCTTCCCCTTGGGTGTCCTGTTTGCGCTAGCTATTCTCAGGGATCCTGCAGATAGTGTGCACATTCTAGTATACTACCCAGACCGGCGATTGTGTCGGCATTGGTTTATAGCGCTGTGGCAGCGTGGACAGGTACCTTATCAGCAGAGATTGAGACCCTAGTATGCATATAAATATTTTAAGATGCTGTCTTAAGTGATAGATATATAATTATAAAGCATGCCCAAAGGGACATGAGTATACTGGGTCCTAGAGTCAAAAGCTATGTCGATTTCTGCTTGACGTGTCCTGTAGAATATACATTGGACAGATGATGCCGACTTAAGAGGCTATGGAAGGCTGAGGATTGTGTGGAGAAAGGTTCTTGGGCCTGGTCTCCACAGCTATAGCTAGTTTGCCCTATATTCCTGCACAGCCTGGTAAAGCACGACATTATTAAATGCAGCTTTTCGAATAAAGAAACAAGAAAGTCTGAGGTGCGTCCTTTCTTGTCAGAGCCGGGGGCAGAGGAAAGAAGCTGTACAAAACAGCTAGTCCCCAGGAACAGAAGTCCTCCCCGGCCTCTACAAAAATCCACCGCATGTCGCTGGGGCTCCACAGGCGGAGCTAGGCCCGGTGGGGACACGCCTTCGTAAGTTCATCCACAAGTGGGTTCACTCCCTGTTAGATCCCTGGGCAATAGAAATTGTGTCGCAGGGATACAGGCTGGACTGGGAGAAGATGCCCCCTCACCGAGGACCCGGCGGGCTTCCCCCCAAGAGAGGGAGCCAGTGTTAACTGCAATTCGTAAATTGTATCTTCAACAGGTGGTGGTCAAGGGTCCCCTCCTTCAACAAGAGGGTGTTATTATTCGACCATGTTATAATCCCGAAACCAGACGGTTAGGTTAGACCCATATTGAATTAAAATCCCTGAACATATACCTGAAAAGGTTCAAGTTCAAGATGGAATCGCTAAGAGCGGTCATTGCAAGCCTGAAAAGGGGGAGACTTTATCGTGAATCGGGACATAAGGGATGCATACCTTCATGTCCCCATTTATCCACCTCATCAGGCGTACCTCAGAATTGCGGTATGGGATTGTCATTACCAATTTCACCAAGGTAATGGCGGATATGATGGTGATCCTGCGGAAGCAAGGTGTCACTATTATCACATACTTGGATGATCTCCTCATAAAAGCGAGATCAAGGGAGC
Source organism: Pseudophryne corroboree (assembly GCF_028390025.1). Taxonomy (NCBI): domain Eukaryota; kingdom Metazoa; phylum Chordata; class Amphibia; order Anura; family Myobatrachidae; genus Pseudophryne; species Pseudophryne corroboree. Next base: position 343,347,065 of record NC_086448.1, on the reverse strand, counting down.
AGTTGCTGGACAGCGTATCACCTTCTCTGGAAGTGAAACGGCAACACGACTGGATTCTATATATTCCGAAGTCGCAGTTGGTTCCTACAGCTCATCTGCCTCACCTAGGCATGATCCTAGACACAGACCAGAAAAGGGTTTATCTCCCGATAGAGAGAGCTCAGGAGCTCATGACACTGGTCAGGAATCTATTGAAAACCAAAACAGGTGTCAGTGCATCACTGCACTCGAGTCCTGGGAAGGATGGTGGCGTCATACGAGGCCATTCCCTTCGGCTGGTTCCATGCAAGGACAATGGAACTTACTGGACAAGTGGTCCGGATCACATCTTCAGATGCATCGGTTAATCACCCTATCCCCCAGGGCCAGGGTGTCTCTCCTGTGGTGGCTGCGGAGTGCTCACCTTCTCGAGGGCCGCAGATTCGGCATTCAGGACTGGGTCCTGGTGACCACAGATGCAAGCCTCCGAGGGTGGGGGGCAGTTACACAGGGAAGAAACTTCCAAGGTTTGTGGTCAAGCCAACAGACTTGCCTTCACATCAATATCCTGGAACTAAGGGCCATATACAACGCCCTAAGTCAAGCGGAGTTCCTGTTTCGCGACCAACCGGTTCTGATCCAGTCAGACCGCAGGGGCTCATGTAAACCGCCAAGGCGGCACAAGGAGCAGGGTGGCGAGGGTAGAAGCCACCAGAATTCTTCGCTGGGCGGAGAATCAAGTAAGCGCACTGTCAGCAGTGTTCATTCCGGGAGTGGACAACTGCGAAGCAGACTTCCTCAGCAGGCACGACCTCCACCCGGGAAAGTGGTGACTTCATCAGGAAGTCTTCACGCAGTTTTGCAAATTGATGGGAACTGCCTCAGGTGGACTAGATGGCGTCCCACCTCAATAAAAAGATAAAAAAGGTTTTACGCTGGGTCAAGGGACTCTCAGGCGATAGCTGTGGTCGCACTAGTAACACCGTGGGTGTTCCAGTCGGTCTATGTATTCCCTCCTCTTCCTCTCAGACCCAAGGGCTGAGAATTGTAATAAAAGGAGGAGTGTGAACAATATTCTTTGCTCCGGATTGGCCAAGAAGGACTCGGTACCCGGAACTGCAAGAAATGCTCTCAGAGGACCCATGGCCTCTGCCTCTCAGACAGGACATGTTGCAACAGGGGCCCTGTCTGTTCCAAGACTTACCGCGGCTGCGTTGGACGGCATGGCGGTTGAACGCCGGATCCTAGCGGAAAAGGGCATTCCGGATGCAGTTATTCCTACGCTGATAAAGGCTAGGAAAGACGTGACAGCAAGACTTTTTCACTGTATATGGCGAAAATAGGTTGCTTGGTGTGTGGCCGGGAAGGCCCTACAGAGGAATTCCAGCGGGGTCGATTCCTGCACTTCCTACAGTCAGGAGTGACTATGGGCCTAAAATTAGGATCCATAAAGGCCAAGATTTCGGCCCTATCCCTTTTTCTCTCAAAAAGAACTGGCTTCACTGCCTGAAGTTCGGACGTTGTTACAGGGGTGCTGCATATTCAGCGCCTTTTGTACCTCCAGTGGCACCTTGGGATCTTAACGTTGTGTTGGATTCCTAAAATCCCACTGGTTTGAGCCACTTAAGACCGTGGAGTTAAAATATCTCACGTGGAAAGTGGTCATGCTTTTGGCCTTAGCTTGGACTAGGCGTGTGTCAGAATTGGCGGCTTTGTCATGTAAAAGCCCATATCTGATCTTCCATATGGATTAGAAAGGGCAGAATTGAGGACTCGTCCCCAATTTCTCCCTAAGGTGGTATCATCGTTTCATTTGAACCAACCTATTGTGGTGCCTGCGGCTGCTAGGGACTTGGAGGATTCCAAGTTGCTGGACGTAGTCCGGGCCCTGAAAATCTTTGTTTCCAGGACGGCTAGAGTCAGAAAAACTGACTCGCTGTTTATCCTGCATGCACCCAACAAGCTGGGTGCTCCTGCTTCAAAGCAGACTATTGCTCGCTGGATCTGTAGCACGATTCAGTTTGCGCATTCTGCGGCTGGACTGCCGCATCCTAAATCAGTGAAAGCCCATTCCACAAGGAAGGTGGGCTCTTCTTGGGCGGCTGCCCGAGGGGTCTCGGCTTTACAACTTTGCCGAGCTGCTACTTGGTCGGGTTCAAACACTTTTGCAAAATACTACAAGTTTGATACCCTGGCTGAGGAGGACCTTGAGTTTGCTCATTCGGTGCTGCAGAGTCATCCGCACTCTCCCACCCGTTTGGGAGCTTTGGTATAATCCCCATGGTCCTTACGGAGTACCCAGCATCCACTAGGACGTCAGAGAAAATAAGAATTTACTCACCGGTAATTCTATTTCTCGTAGTCCGTAGTGGATGCTGGGAGCCCGTCCCAAGTGCGGACTTTCTGCAATACGTGTATATAGTTATTGCTTAAATAAAGGGTTATTGTTATGAGCCATCTATTACATGAGGCTCAGTTGTTATTCATACTGTTAACTGGGTATAGTTATCACAAGTTGTACGGTGTGATTGGTGTGGCTGGTATGAGTCTTACCCTGGATTCCAAATCCTTTCCTAGTAATGTCAGCTCTTCCGGGCACAGTTTCCTTAACTGAGGTCTGGAGGAGGGGCATAGAGGGAGGAGCCAGTGCACACCAGATATAGTACCTAATCTTTCTTTTAAGAGTGCCCAGTCTCCTGCGGAGCCTGTCTATTCCCCATGGTCCTTACGGAGTACCCAGCATCCACTACGGACTACGAGAAATAGAATTACCGGTGAGTAAATTCTTATTTTTTTGAGTGAGATAGTGAAACCTTTGTTTTTTGATGACTCAATGTACACAAACTTTGTTTAATACACAAAGTTATTAAAAATATTGTATTAAATGACCTTCAGGCTGTGTGTATAAGGTGTATATGAAACATAAATGAATTGTGTGAATGTACACACACTTTGTTTAATGTAAAAAGTTATAAAAATATTGGCTTTAATGACCTTCAGGCTGTGTGTATAAGGTGTATATGTAACATAAATGCATTCTGTGCTTAGACTTGGGTCCCATCACCATGATATCTCATTATAGTATGAAATTATTCCAAAATACGGAAAAATCCGATATCCAAAATACCTCTGGCCCCAAGCATTTTGGAAAAGGGATACTCAACCTGTATATATAATATACAGATTGAGTATCCCATATCCAAAATGCTTGGGACCAGAAGTATTTTGGATATCGGATTTTTCCGTATTTTGGATTAATTGCATAACAATGAAATATCGTGGGGATGGGACCCAAGTCTAAGCACAGAATGCATTTGTTTCATATACACCTTATACACACAGCCTGAAGGTCATTTAATACAATATTTTTAATAACTTTGTAATATTAAACAAAGTTTGTGTACATTGAGCCATCAGAAAACAAAGGTTTCACTTTCTCACGCCAAAAATTCATATTTTGAAATATTTGGATATGGGATACTCAACCTGTATATATTTTTCTGACCAAATTTCACCAAACCATGTCTTATACTGATTTTTATGTATTGACTGTCAATTGACATTTTTGTTTTCTGTAGATGGAAGTGGGGACACTACAAAAACATTAGATGCTCTGCAAATAAGAGTGAAACGACAGGAGAACCTTCTTCAAAGATGTAAAGAAAAGATTCGGTCATATAAGGACCAGTGTTCTCAGCTTAGCAGTGAAAAAGATGCACTACAGAACCAACTTGATGAGAGGCTCCAAGAGCTTGAAAAGATTAAGGTGCACTAGCAAATAGATCCTTTTTTTTTTTTTTTTTTTTAAAGCTAGTTTTGGAGAAACAAAAAATTCTTGCTATTACGTGGGAAATAGGTTAACACACTGGTCTTCCATGCAAGTGGTAATCTATACAGTGCATCCGGAAAGTATTCACAGCTCTTCATTTTTTCCACATTTTGTTATGTTACAGCCTTATTCCAAACTGGAATAAATTAATTTTTTCACTCAAAATTCTACACACAATACCCCATAATGACAATGTGAAAAAAGTTTTGTGAGATTTTTGCAAATGGATTAAAAATAAAAAAACGAAGAAATCGCATGTAAATAAATATTCACAGCCTTTGCCATGAAGCTCAAAACTGAGCTCAGGTGCATTCCAAATTCATTGATCATCCTTGAGATGTTCCTACAGCTTAATTGTAGTCCACCTGTAGTAATTTTAGTTGATTGGACATGATTTGGAAATTCACGCACTTGACAGTGCATGTCTAAACACAAACCAAGCATGAAGTCAAAGGAATTGTCTGTAGACCTCCGAGACAGGATTGTCTTGAGGCACAAATCTGGGGAAGGGAACAGAAAAATATCTGCTGCTTTGAAGGTCCCAATGTGCACAGTGGCCCACATCGTCCGTAAATTGAAGAAGTTCGGAATCACCAAGACTCTTCCTAGAGCTGGCCAGCCGTCTAAACTGAGCGATCGTTGGAGAAGGGGTCATTCTGTCAGCTACAGCATTCCTCTGTGCTCCCAATAATAATAGGGTATCAACTGAAAAGTAGCAAAGAAAAGAAAACTTTTTTTGTTGGAGCACTCATTGGTTGCTGTACTTCACAACACATCTCATTACTTGTACTTCAGTTCTTTTGTAGTACATCTGCAGCATTACTTTATTGTAGTGTTTGAACATTGTAAAATCTGTAAATAAGCATACTAAAGCTGTCCACGTCAAACTTTCTCTTTCATCCATCTGGGGGACGCTGCGCCATTACTTGTGGGTTAGAGGTGTGTGGTTGTGGAGTTTGGCACAGAACTATTAAAACCTGACTCCTCCCCCCTCTAACCCCTCCCATCTCCTTCCTGCCTAGCCAGTACCTCAGTTTTTGTTTTGTGCCTGTGGAGTACAGACACAGATTTTTTTCTCTGAAGATTTTAGTTAGGTTTTTTTCTTATTTTATGATTTGAGTGCCTAGTCCCTGTATACAGGTGACAGGTACTACTAGAGTGGGGTTAGATAGAAGTCCCACTCTATAATCTGCCGCTGGAGGTCACCATACTTCGGTTACTGGGGCTGGATTCCTATTTCTAAGAAGTCGGCAGTGAGAAGGCACAGGATAGACACAATCTGTCTCCGACAGTATTGGTCTATCCTTTCCTATATCTTTCTATATTTTTCATATAGATATATATATTTGATTTTATTTTTATTACCTTGCGTGTCCCCCCTCCCCCCCCCCCCCCCCCCCCCCCCCCCCCCCCAACCTCCCGCACAAGCATTTATTTATTTCTGCTACAGGGGGGGTCACCTCTGAGTAGCCCGGGAGAGTGGTGAGTCACTCCCTAGGGGTTTACTAGATGCTGCCGAACAGAGCCGCTGTAAGTAGCGGCGCGCGGGAGCCACTACCGATCGAGCCGCTGTACATAGCGGCGTGCGGGAGCCACTGCTAGAACAACAGATGCTGTAGGTAACGGCACCCGGGAGCCGCTTCCCGAAGAGACACGCTGTATGTAGCGGTGCGCGGGAGCCGCTACCCGAACACAGAATCTGCAGACTTCCGGTTATAGCGCGCCTATGCTGAGCTACCCGGCGCTTACTTGCTTCAAAGAAGGGATTCCCGCCCTGCACTACCTCACACACTCTGATCCAGCGTCTACAGAGCCGGGCGCCATTTTCGCCAGAGGCAGTACGGGGGATGCGGTGCAGCACACAGCACACAACTTGGAAAATGTTTCAGTACTACTCACCCTGTTTATTCAGAGGGGATCACCTAACAGCAAGTATACTTTGGGGGCATTGTGTTATTCTATACAGAGATCTGTGGTATAGAGGGACCTGGGTTCAATCCTAGTGTCACCTTGAGGATTTCTATTAAAGTTAACAGTATTTGTTTCAATATAAATTACACAGTATGCTTCACAATACTGTCCACTACTCTACTGTGTTTATAGTTCTTTGGTAGTGCATTTGTTTAAAAAAAAAAAAAAAAGACAGATCTACAAGGGGGAAGACACCCTCGAGGGTTTAAATTGCCTGCGTACAATGTGAACGGACATGTTCTGGTGCATCTTGTGTGGTCCAACAGGGAAGTTCTGCGGACCTGTCTCTGTGGACTCAAAAAATATGGGCACATGTATTACTAATTTAACTCAATCCCTAAACAAGTTTATAAACTCTGCCGGCAGTTTTTCTGATACAACACGGCCACAACCGTTGCCCGCTATAACTTTATGGGGGAGGAGTTGGAGTCATTTCCATGGGAAAATGGGGACGTAGACCCACAGTGGGACGAAGTTTTGGTCTGGGAAAGTGATTGGTCTAATAGCTCAGGTGTTAGAGTGCTGATAGACACCATCCGTCAGACTATTACTAACAGGGATATTTTAAAGGAGCCCTAACTTAAGCCGGTTTCTCGTTCCCAAGTCCCTCAGAAGTTAAAATTTCTATATTCTTTTACAGAAAACAGCCCCAAAGGTAGACGCTTCCATTTCCCATTTAGCAGGAGTTACGGCTATTCCTTCGGTACAGTCGGTGACATTGAAAGATCCTACAGATAGGACGATGGCAGCAATGCCTAAATCTGTTTTCTTCATCACGATTCTAGCTGGCGCTTGGATCCTCAGGGCCGCGGATGACTGACTAACAGGTCATATCTGGAATGCAGTCTGACGATCCATCAGAAGACATTCAATTAGCAGAACAAATTTCGGCTTACTTATGTGGGTGAGACCTTGATTGATTCTACTACGCGGCGCTCCCGTATTTCTGCCTTGACAGTGTCAGCAAGACGGTCTCTTTGGCTTCGGGTTTGGAATGCCGATTGTGACTCCAAACAGACCTTGGCGGCGGTACCCTTTGAAGGTGAGTTCTCTTTGGGTCGGAATCAAAGAAGATTATTTCAGCTACTACAGAAGGGCAGGAGCCCCTTTCTTCTGGCGGTTCCTCCGAAACCGAATACTACAAGGGATCGTTCCTTTCATGTACAGGACAGCGGTAGTTCCATTCCTTTCGTGCTGTCTCCACATATCCATGAAAAGAGTTTCAGAGGTGGAAGTAAACCTTCCAACAGACCTACTGCATGACGCCGGAGGGAGCAGTGACGGTTGGGACTCGGTTACTACAGCTCAACGAAGGGTGGCTCCTGTCGAAACCAGATAGGTGGGTGACGGAGGTCATATCCAAAGGATATACGTTAGATCTCGAGGAACCAGTCCCATATCGTGTGTTCTTCACTTCTCTTCCAAACGGTCCCTCCAGATGTCGAGCTTTTCATCATGCAACAGCCACTCTTCTACGAAATGAAGTAAAATTTTTCTAGTTCCCACTCCGCAGAGAGGTCGGGGATTGTACTCGTGGACAAACTAGACTGTTCGTTTCAACAAAAGCTCAGAATGGACTCTATCCACTCGATTAGCATCGCCATGGAACCAGGGGGATATTTGGCTTCATTAGACATAAGACGCCTATCTGCTTGTTCCTATTGATACTCTTCCCTTTGGCTTATCCACGGCTTCTCCGGTATTCACAAAGATCATGGACCATGCGGTGGCAGTGTCAGGAAGTCAACATTACTCTGTATTTGGATGATCTGTTACTCAGGATACCGTCAGAGTTGATTCTTCAACAGAACTTGCGTTTCACAATAGAGACTCTACAGCCATTCGGATCAATAATAAATTGTCCAAAAGTCGTCTTGGCTTCCTTCTCAGAAAATAATTTTCTGGGACTCTTATTCGATACCAACAACCAGAAAGTCTTTCTTCCTCAGTCAGGACATACAGTCCCGAATTTGAACACTGCGGCATTTACAGGTGGTTTCGGTTCTCCGATACATGCAGGTGTTAGACGAGATGGTGGCAACCTTCGAGGCAGTTCCATATACCAGGTTCATGCTCGACTCCTTCAGGCGCAGATTCTCATCCGTTGGACTCGTACAGGAACTCATCTCCACTTACAGCTGTTCCGCTTGTCGGTACAGACTTGTCAGTTGCTTCGCTGGTGGCTTTACAGCTTCAATTTAACAAAAGTTCAGTTCACATTTTGGCCTTGGGTGATGGTCACTACTGATGTCAACCTCATAGGTTGGAGTACGGCTTTTCAGACTCTTCAATTTCAGGGGTTTTGGGTCAGTCAAAGAGTAGAAGTTGCAGATCAACATCTTGGAGTTGAGGACAATCCGGTAGACACTACTGCAGATTCAAACCAGAGTACAGGGTCATCCAGTGCGGATTCAGTCCGACACCACCACGGCAGTTACTTACATAAACAAGCAAGGAGACACTCGAAGCTGATCTGCCTTGACACTATCAGATTCTCCTATGGTCGGAACATTGGGTTCCGGCCAGACCCGCGATTCACATGCCAGGACTCGAGACCTGAAAAGTGGATTTCTTAAGCCGTCACACGGTGCATCCGGGAGAGTGGGAACTTCACCGGGTGGGGTTTCTGACTCTAGTAGCCCGGTCGGGGATGCCCGATGTAGATCTGATGGCGTCTCGTCTCAACAATAAATTTCATCTCTACGGGTCGTGTACTCAGGACCCTCAAGCAATTTTAATCGGCGCACTGATGGCGCTGTGGCACTTTCAACTGAGAGATGTGCCACCACTTCCACTGATCCCAAGTCTGCTTCAACGCATTCAGAGAGACGGTCTTCCAATCATTCTGGTGGCCCCAGATTGGCCAAACTGACAGTGGTACGCTCTTCTGCGCACTGTGGTCATCAGGGAACCATTCCGACTCCCTCTGCATCCACATCTTATGATTCAAGGAACATCTCACCACCCAGGTTGGATCGGCTGGTTTTCTTTAAAAAAAAAAAAAAAAAGTTTTATTCCCGTCCTGTTGTGTAAATTATGATTCATGCCGGTGGCTTCTGGAATTACCACAGACTGTGGCATATTTACATTGCTTGGTGTAAAAAGCGTGGTTTACTACCGGATTTGTTTAGAGTTCCTTGTCTGTTATTCTTCCTTTAGGAGGGTCTCAATAAGGGTCTGAGACTTTCTTCACAAATGGGTCAGGCTTCTGCCTTGTCGGTTCTTTTTCAAAAGAGACTGGCTATCATTCCAGACGTTCTCACGTTCCATCAGGGATTTCTGCGGATTTAACCACTTTTTGTTCCTCCGGTTATTCCCTGGGACTTTAACTTAGTCCTTACGGATCTACATTGAGCCTTTGGCGAACGTTCCACTGTTGTCTTTCTATTAAAAATTGCCTCCGCAAGATGAGTATCTGTATTGGAAGCTATGGTCTTGCAGACCACCCTTGTTGGTTTTTCAGGAAAATCGGGTGGTTCTGCGAACAAAACCTTCCTTCCGAAGGTTGTGTCAGCGTTTCATCTAATCAGGACATCGTCCCTTCAGCGTTTACTTCTTCATCGTCCCTCTAGCGTTTACTCCTTTTCCTTCCAGGGAGGATTCCCAGTTGACTTGTAGATGTCCTTAGGGCCTTACGGATTTCTTTATCTCGTGCGGATTCTATCCATCAAACGGATGCTTTGTTGGTTTTTGATTGATGCGTCCAAAACGAGATTGGACAACTTCCAAGTACACTATGGCTCATTGGGTAACTTCGGTCAGCAAACAGTCTTCTGATGTTTCAATTCCTAAATCGATCCGAGCTCCTTCGCCTCGAGCTGTTGGAGTTTTCTTGGGCTGTTCGCGGGGTTACATCTATAGAGCAGCTGTGTCGGGCGGCGACCTGCTCGTCTGTGCATACGTTTAAACAGTTTTACAGTTTTCAGACTTTCGGTTTGTAGACTGCCTTTGTTGGGCGTCACTTTTTGCGGACGGCTATGCCGTCCCCGTCTCCCTCCTCTTATTAGCTTGCTTTGGGAAATCCCACAAGTAATGGCGCAGCGTCCCCCAGATGGATGAAAGAGAAAAGGTGATTTTTGTTACTTACCGTAAAATCTCTTTCTCTGATTCCATCTGGGGGACGCTGCGATCCCTCCCAGATGTTTGTCTGGTTTAACCAGTTAATTTTCTTTGATCTATCTCCTTTGGCTTGGCTAAACGTTAACTGAGGTACTGGCTAGGCAGGTAGGAGATGGGAGGGGTTAGAGGGGGGTGGAGTCTGGTTTTAATAGTTCTGTGCCAAACTCCACAACCACACACCTCTAACCCACAAGTAATGGCGCAGCGTCCCCCAGATGGAATCAGAGAAAGAGATTTTACGGTAAGTAACAACAATCACCTTTTTGAGTCTTTTGTGATTTCGACTTCGTATCCTTGACTGATATAGCTCTTGAGATCGAAGTCTTGAATATAGCTGTTATGATATAGTTTCTGCTCAGAAGCTATGGATGAACATAAACTAGTACTGGGCAGTTACTGGAGACCCATTGCAAGGACGTAGAGTCTTTCACCAGGGACCCCCACAAGGGAGTTTGGTCTTCGCTGCTCCCAACGTGCAGGTTGTGGGCCCTTGCCCGGGTCACTCAGTACTAGCACTAGAGGACTTTGACAAAACGTAGAGGCAGGAGACTGCAGACAGTATCTGCAAATCTTAGATGCAGGACGGTTTTAAGACTCTGGTGTAGGTTCTGGACTGTTGGTTAAGTAGCAAACTACAGTCTTGCTACAGTCTCTTTGAAAGTGGAGTCTTCTGGAGGTGTACCTTGTAGCCTATTGTCTCTACTTCGTGGTTCCCTTGGTTTGTACGAGGTCCAGAGGCCCAATGGCTTTCCCAGTGGATGCCATGACTGTTCAATGAAACTTCCATCTGGCGTGTCTCTTTCCGCCAGTTCCAGTGTTACCCTGCGCAGACCATGGTTTGCCGATTTTCTCAAACTATCTGTAGGTCCCATCTAAGTGGCATCTTCCACTAAACTGGAAACTGGTTTCATCATACACTTGCTGTAGGGTTTTGAAGATCTACATCTACTTCTCATTTCTTGGCCTTCCTTCAGGGGGGTATCTTATCCTGATCCTCTCCTCTCAAGCAGGCTCCCTTTGGGTCTTTGAATTAGGCAGACTTTAAGCTTGTTACTTGGAATCTGGTCTTCCTTATGGCTATTGATTTGGCTTAGCATGTTTCAGAGTTGGGTGTTTTTCTTGCAGGCTGCCATTTCTCATCTTCCTTGACGTTAGGGCGGTTCCCCGTACGATTCCAACCTTCCAGATGAAGGTTGTTTCGGTTTTTCACTTAAACTGGGAAATCGTCTTTCCAGTTTCTCTTACGTCCTAGAGGATGCTGGGGACTCCGTAAGGACCATGGGGTATAGACGGCTCCGCAGGAGACATGGGCACTGTAAAGACTTTAGAATGGGTATGCACTGGCTCCTCCCTCTATGCCCCTCCTCCAGACACCAGTTAGTCCCTGTGCCCAGTGGAGACTGGATGCACTGCAGGGGAGCTCTCCTGAGTTTCTCTGAAAAGACTTTTGTTAGGTTTTTTTATTTTCAGGGAGCACTGCTGGCAACAGGCTCCCTGCATCGTGGGACTGAGGGGAGAGAAGCAGACCTACTTAAATGATACTCTGCTTCTTAGGCTACTGGACACCATTAGCTCCAGAGGGTCGGAACGCAGGTCTCACCCTCGCCGTTCGTCCCGGAGCCGCGCCGCCGTCCTCCTCACAGAGCCGGAAGATAGAAGCCGGGTGAGTATATGAAGAAAGAAGACTTCAAAGGCGGCAGAAGACTTCAGATCTTCACTGAGGTAACGGGCAGCGCTAACGCTGCGTGCCATTGCTCCCACATACACACACACAGGCACAGCACGGGTGCAGGGGGGGCGCCCTGGGCAGCAATAAACCCCTCAATTTAATCTGGCAGCAAGTTTAGATACTGCAGGGCAGTATGTTATAAAACCCCCACCAGTATAAAGATATGAGCAGGACCAAAGCCCGCCGTCGAGGGGGCGGGGCTTGATCCTCCAGCACTAACCAGCGCCATTTTCTCCACAGCATGCTGCAGAGAATCTGCTCCCGGACTCTCCCCTGCTGCACACAGTAACAGGGGACAAAAACGAGGTGGGGGGGGGGCACATTATTTGGTGCAAATATTATATGTTATAAGCGCTATTTAAGACTGGGACTTTTGTTTTCAGTATATTGTGGAGCTGGGTGTGTGCTAGCATACTCTCTCTCTGTCTCTCCAAAGGGCCTTATTGTGGGTCAGTCCCCATATTTCAGTTATCCCAGTGTGTGTGGGAGTGTCAGTACGTGTGTGTCGACATGTCTGAGGCGGAAGGCTTGTTTAGGGAGGATGCAGAGCAGATGGTGATCGTGTCTCTGTCGGCACAGCCGACACCGGATTGGGTGGACATGTGGAATGTTTTAAATGCTAATGTGAATTTATTACATAAGAGATTGGACGAAGCAGTGTCCAGGGATAGAGCAGGGAGTCAATCCATGGCTTTGACCGTGTCACAAGACCCATAAGGGTCATATAAACATCCCCTTTCCCAGATAGCAGACACTGATACCGACATGGATTCCGACTCCAGTGTCGACTATGATGATGCACGGTTGCACCCAAGAGTGGCCAAGAGTATTCAATGTATGATTATTGCAATAAAAGATGTTTTGCATATCACGGAGGACTCCTCTGTCCCAGACACGAGGGTCTGCTTGTTTAAGGAAAAGAAACCTGAGGTAACGTTTCCCCCATCTCTTGAGCTGAACGCTTTATTTGAAAAGGTTTGGGAAACTCCTGACAAGAGACTGCAGGTTCACAAGTGAATTATTATAGCGTATCCTTTTCCCGCGAAGGACAAGTTACGGTGGAAATCCTCGCCCAGGGTGGACAAGACCTTGACGCGCTAATCCAAGAAGGTTGCACTACCGTCCCCTGACGCGGCAGCCCTCAAGGATCCTGCGGATCACAGACAGGAAACTACCTTAAAATCAATTTATGCGACTACAGGTGCCCTGCTCAGACCGGCAGGGGCGTCGGCATGGGTGGGTACCGCTATTGCAGCGGGGGCAGATAACTTGTCATCTGACATAGACACCCTAGATAAAGATAATATTTTGTTGACCTTGGGTCACATTAAGTACACAGCCTTATATATGAGAGAGGCTGCGAGAGATATTGGGCTGTGGGGTTCAAGAGCCAATGCCATGGCAGTTTCTGCTAGAAGATCCCTGTGGACCCGTCAATGGACAGGTGATGCGGATTCAAAGAGACATATGGAGGCTTTGCCTTTCAAAGGTGAAGTGTTATTTGGGGACGGCCTCGCGGATCTGGTTTCCACGGCTACCGCGGGTAAGTCTTCTTTTTTTCCTTAAGTTCCCCCACTGCAAAAGAAAACTCCTCAATACCAGATGCAGTCCTTTCGGGCGCATAAGTTCAAAAAGGGTCGGAGCTCTTCCTTCCTCGCCAGAGGTAGAGATAGAGGGAAAAGAACTCCAGCTACGGCTAGTTCCCAGGAACAAAAGTCCTCCCCGGCCTCTACAAAATCCACCGCATGACGCTGGGGCTCCGCTGCGGGAGTCCGCACCAGTGGGGGCACGTCTTCGGCTCTTCAGCCAAGTCTGGGTTCAGTCGGACTTGGATCCTTGGGTGGTCGATATAGTATCCCAAGGCTACAAACTGGAGTTCGAAGATGTGCCTCCACGCCAATTTTTCAAATCGGCCTGGCAAGCTTCCCCTCCAGAGAGGGGAATAAGTTTCAGCTGCCATACAAAACTGTGTCAACAGCAGGTGATTATCAAGGTTCCCCTAGTGCAACAGGGGAAAGGGTTTTATTCAACCCTATTTGTGGTTCCGAAACCGGATGGTTCGGTCAGACCAATTCTGGATCTAAAATCCCTGGACCTATATTGGAAAAGGTTCAAATTCAAGATGGAATCTCTCCGGGCGGTGATCTCCAGCCTGGAAGGGGGGGATTTTATGGTGTCACTGGACGTAAAGGTTACATACCTTCATGTTCCCATATATCCGCCTCATCAGGCGTACCCGAGATTCGCTGTACAGGATTGTCATTACCAGTTTCAGACGTTGCCGTTTGGGCTTTCCACGGCCCCAAGAATTTTCACCAAGGTAATGGCGGAAATGATGGTGCTCCTGCGCAAGCAAGGAGTCACAATTATCACATACTTGGACGATCTCCTGATAAAGGCAAAATCAAGAGATCAGTTGCTAAAAAGCATGGCTCTCTCCTTGAGAGTAATACAACAACACGGCTGGATTCTAAATCTACCAAAGTCGCAGTTGGTTCCGACAACTCGGCTGTCATTTTTGGGCATGGTTCTGGACACGAAAAAAACAACAACAAAAAAACAAAGAGGGTTTTTCTCCCAGTGGAAAAAGCCCAGGAACTCCAGAACATGGTCAAGGACCTGCTAAAACCAAAAAGTGTCAGTTCATCAATGCACTCGAGTATTGGGAAAGATGGTGGCGGCCTATGAGGCGGTTCCGTTCCGCAGGTTCCATGCAAGAACTTTTCAGTGGGACCTTCTGGACAAGTGGTCAGGGTCCCATCTACAAATGCATCGGAGGATAAGCCTGTCCCCCAGGGCCAGGGTATCTCTCTTATGGTGGCTCCAAATCAATGTGCTGGAGTTGAGGGCCATATACAACGGCCTACTACTAGCGGGGAATCTTCTTCGCAGCCTACCCATTCTGATTCAGTCAGACAACGTCACAGCCGTGGCGCATGTAAACCGCCAGGGCAGGACAAAGTGCAGAGCAGCAATGGCAGAAGCCACCAGGATTCTTCGCTGGGCGGAAAATCATGTAAGTGCTCTGTCAGCAGTCTTCTTTCTGGGAGTAGACAACTGGAAGCAGACTTCCTCAGCAGACACGATCTCCATCCAGGAGAGGGGGCTACATCAAGAGGTCTTTGCAGAGGTAACAAGTCGTTGGGGACTTTCTCTTATAGACATGATGGCGTCACGCCTCAACAAGAAGCTTCGGACGTATTGTTCCAGGTCGAGAGACCCTCAGGCAGTGGCAGTGGACGCCCTAGTGACACCGTCGGTGTTTCAGTTGGTCTATGTGTTTCTCCCACTTCCACTTATCTCAAAAGTATTGAGAATCATGAGAAAAACAAGAGTGCAGACAATTCTCATTGTCCCAGATTGGCCTCGAACGGCCTGGTATTCAGATCTTCAGGAAATGCTCAGAAGATCCGTGGCCTCTTCCTCCCAAGGAGGACCTGTTGCAACAGGGGCCCTGTGTGTTCCAAGACTTACCGCGTTTACGTTTGACGGCATAGCGGTTGAACACCAAATCCTAGCTAGGAAAGGTATTCCGGGGGAAGTCATCCCTACTCTGATCAAGGCTAGGAAGGAAGTAACGGCGAAGCATTATCACCGTATCTGGGGAAAATATGTATATTGCTGTGAAGCCAAGAATGCTCCTACGGAGGATTTTCAGCTGGGTCGTTTTCTCCACTTCCTGCAGACAGGAGTGGATATGGGCCTCAAGTTAGGCTCCATCAAGGGGCAGATTTCGGCCTTATCTATTTTCTTTCAGAAGGAATTGGCTTCTCTCCCAGAAGTCCAGACTTTTGTAAAGGGAGTGCTGCACATCCAGCCACCTTTTGTGCCCCCAGTGGCACCGTTGGACCTTAACGTGGTGTTACAGTTCCTTAAATCACACTGGTCTGAACCTCTTCAAACGGTGGACTTAAAATTTCTCACTTGGAAAGTAGTCATGTTGTTGACCTTGGCATCTGCAGGGCAGGTGTCCGAATTGGCGGCTTTGTCTCACAAGAGCCCGTATCTGATTTTCCATGTGGATCGGGCGGAGTTAAGAACTCGCCCTCAGTTTCTACTTTAGGTGGTTTCGTCATTTCATATGAACCAACCTATTGTGGTGCCTGTGACTACGGGTGACTTGGAGAATTCCAAGTCGCTTGATGTAGTCAGGGCCTTAAAAATTTATGTAGCCAGGACGGCTAGAGTTAGAACAACAGAGGCACTGTTTGTCCTGTATGCAGCCAACGAGGTTGGCGCTCCTGCTTCAAGGCAGACTATTGCTCGCTGGATTTGTAATACGATTCAGCAGGCTCATGCTACGGCTGGATTGCCGTTAACAAATTCGAAAAAGGCCCATTCCACTAGGAAGGTGGGCTCTTCTTGGGCAGCTGCCCGAGGTGTCTCGGCACTACAGCTTTGCTGAGCAGCTACTTGGTCGGGTTCAAACACTTTTGCAAAACTCTACAAGTTTGATACCCTGGCTGATGAGGCCCTGTTGTTGGCTCAATCGGTGCTGCAGAGTCATCCGCACTCTCCCTTTGGTATAATCCCCATGGTCCTTACGGAGTCCCCAGCATCCTCTAGGACGTAAGAGAAAATAAGATTTTAAACCTACCGGTAAATCTTTTTCTCCTAGTCCGTAAAGGATGCTGGGCGCCCGTCCCGGTATGGACAAATTCTGCAAGGCTTGTATATAGTTGTTGCTGACATAAGGGTTATGTTACAGTTGAGATCAGTCTTTGGCTGATGCTGTTTGGTTCATACTGTTAACTGGTTTGGTTCATTCCATGTTGTACGGTATGTATGGTGTGGGCTGGTATGTATCTTGCCCTTAGATTAACAAAAATCCTTTCCTCGTACTGTCAGTCTCCTCTGGGCACAGTCCTAACTGGGGTCTGGAGGAGGGGCATAGAGGGAGGAGCCAGTGCACACCCATTCTAAAGTCTTTACAGTGCCCATGTCTCCTGCGGAGCCGTCTATACCCCATGGTCCTTACGGAGTCCCCAGCATCCTCTACGGACTAGGAGAAAAAGATTTACCGGTAGGTTTAAAATCTTATTATTTCATCCATTGGCAACTTCCCAGGACCGAGATGTTCTTGCTCTGTTAAACGTAGTCCGAGCCCTGTGGGCGTTCCTTCCTCTATCCTCCGCACAGTTTCTCTGCTTTTTCTTTGTGACGCGCAGAAACATGGTTGGCCTGCTCCTAAGTGGCCAATTGCGCATTGGTTTCTTTCCGTCCTAACTTACGCTTGTTCCAGTGTGAATTGACCAACACAAGACTTGGTGTCGGTGCATTTTTTAGTGTGGTGGTGACCTCCTGGTGGCGTGGATTGGGGGTCTATTCATGAAGCAGTGAAAAGTGGCAACCAATCAGCTGCTATTTACAATTGTATAGTAAGCAAATTATAAATGTTACTTCAATTCTGATTGGTTGCCATGGGCAACTTCTCTACTGGCTCTATTCTCCATACTTTTCACTGCTTCATGAATAGACCCTTTGGTGCTTCCGTGGAATAGGACTGCTACCTAGTCCTCAGTTCATACGTTCTCTCATTTTTCTCATTTTCCTGTTTTTGCCTCCGTCAACGCCAACATTTAGGGGCATAAAGTTCTTCGGTCAGGCAGCCTGAGTGTTCACTCCACTGGGGGTGGCTGTTGAACGTCCCATGGTCCAATGTCCTTCGGACTGGATAAAAGAAAAAAAAAAAAAAAAGGATTTTTTGTACTAACCGTTGAATCATTTATTCTGAATCCAGCTAGGGCATACTGTGTCCCTTACACTCAGTCGTGCAGTGTTTTATCTTGACAGTCTGTTTCCATACTGTTCTCTTTTTGTGTTTTGACTGTTCAACTGGGTTACTGCTTCTCCTTATTGGGCTCTCTTAAAGCTGTACTGGCATGCTGGGGATTGCAGAGCGCAGGAGTTTATGCTTAAAGCTACAGTTTTAATTTAATTTAGTGCCAGTTTCTGTAGTCCCAATCTACTACCACAAGGTCCTGTCTCCTCCAGCCAGATTCAGAGAAAAGGTTTCAACAGGAAATAGCAAAATTCCCCCTTTTTTTCTTATATTTGCATAAGCTCCTGTTGTATTAAGTAAAAATAATCAGTTTTACCTCATTTAGTTTTGGACATCTTCAACATCAAACATGGCTTATTTCGTCAAGAGTCTTACACACATAATATATTCACGGGGTGTACTGAATATGAGAATTCCTCATTCCTGTTGCTTGCCTGTAATCCAAGAATGGGGAACCTTCGGCCCTCCAGCTGTTGTTGAACTACACATACCAGCATGCCTTACTACAGTTTTGCTCTTTGGCCATGCTAAAACTGTTGCAGGGTATGCTGGGATGTGTAGTTCAACAGCAGCTGGAGGGCCGAAGGTTCCCCATCCCTGCTGTAATCCATCCTAACCTACCCACCTCCCCATTTCTACAACTCAAAGTTGATTACTCTATCATTGATAAGTCCGTTAATACACGGTGCTGGATCTTTGAGATACAAATAATAAGGGTAGAGAAGCCACAGGTAACTTTCTTAGCTGTTTGTGAATGAATTTATCAGTCTACCCGGCTGTTTTCATTTGTCAGTTGTAAATTTATGTTAAATAATAGAAATCCCAAAACGTTTCTGTAACAGGTATCAACCTATTAGACATGTACCTTCCTTAGTCTTACTTGCACTGGTTTAAGCCAAGCTAGTACGTTGGTATGTGTTGTAATAGGCGTTTATATGTTGCTTTGCAAAAACAGCATTTTGGCAGCTTGTTGTTTACTTGTAAACAGAATAAAACATAATTGAATTCAGTGCTCTATAGCCTAATTAAACTCTGTTTTTTCAATTCACTTTAAATTTGATTTCTACAACAGACTGGTCCTTTCATTTTTTTCTTTCTTTTTTTTTCATTTTTTTTTTTTAAATATGTTGTCCACAAAGAAAGTGTGTACAATATCAGTAAGCATTGTGTGTGACATTCCAGGAACTTCACACAAGTGAAAAGACCAAGCTGATAACCCAACTGAGGGATGCCAAGAATTTAGTTGAACAGCTGGAGCAAGATAAGGTAATTATTCATCTCTGATATGTCAGCACAACTTCACTTGATATTACCAGGGATCATAGTGATGTATACTCTCTTAGCACCTTTTTCCAGTTACACCATCTTTTTGTTAATTACTATAAACTCTGTAAAGTCATATTGATCATAATAGCTCATTCAGTTATACTACTCTCCATTCAGTTTCACTGCCAGCTGTCTAAATATGAGCGTAGATGGCGTGGTGAGCCATGTCTTCTGTGTTGGGCTGGAGCGATCAGCCCACACAGGGAAGAAAATAGGTGTGACCATAGCTAGGCATGCAGAGTGTAAATAGTCCAAGGTACTGAGCAGTCAAGTTAGCCTGCTGCCTGTGTATTCAGTCCAGGTGGGCTTGTGGTAGCCATTCAGGCTACTGTGGCAGCTGAAGAGCCTAGCCAGGAATCCAGACTGCAAGTGGCAGGGAAGGCCACCAATCTCTGTGACTGGGCTTATGTTGCGGAAAAGAAGTCAGGCCAATGGGCCTAGACAAAACAATACAATTAGATACACAGGATCACAAGGGAGCGCTAAACTTCATTGGTCAAAAGACAATTTATTCTAAGAATATTATTATTAAAATCAATATAATCTATAATAAATTACACCATATAATACCACTGCATACTTAACAGTCCATATTGCCACCAATAAATGTTCTACAGATAATATGCAATTGGAGATCCGGTACAGGATATTAAGCACAACCAAGTGCTATTTGTAACTCCAAAGGAAGGCTAGTTATTATACTGCTGGTGTGCTGATGTATGTTAAAAATGCAGTTCAGCCAATACTGTGTGGATGCGGCTCACACAAAGCTTTTGGGAGCCCGCCGGACCAACGCTTTCAAATACCCTCCCCACCGCCAAGCAAAGTCTCACCGCTGCCGCTTGTATGTTTCAGCAAGGCCGGCTTTTGATGTAAAGGTCCGATGATGCGGGATGATTGCGTCGGTATCCGCGGGGAACACACCAACAAGTGCATTATCTGATCCTGTCGCTCACGATGCAACCAGTCCGATACAGGTTGTTAAAATAAAATCATTTTGGATAGGTTTAATACATGTTCTTCACTTAATTCACTCATTAGAAAAACTACGTCAATTTCTGAGCGTTTTTTTTGTCAGTTAAGTGGTTAAAAAGGGCAAGAGGTGCCTTACCTGTGAGAGACGGGACTGAAACTTAAGTCAGACTGTAATGCAGACTAGCTGTCCATTTTGGAGATAGACGAAGAAGTGAGCTTGTGCCCTTAATGAGGGCTAGGTTATTTGTTGTTTTTCATTCATGCTGAAGGCTGACAGTAAAAGCTCCATTTGTTTCACATGTACCTGAAGAGCTGTGTGTAGATCCTGGTTAAGGCACCCAAAACACTGCACCACTAAGCCCTCTACCAAGCTCATTACCACAGATTTGTCACACAGGAACACTATATTGGTAAATATGTGGAACTGGAAGAGGAATCATGCATTTAAGTTTCTGCATGGTTTTACCTTTTTACTATTTTATTTATGTATATTAGAGGTTTCTCTGTAGAACGTGACACCAGTCATGGAATGGGGTTATTTATCATTGCAACAGTATGGAAACGCCAGCAATGGTACCTCAGCTCCACCCGGACTCACAGGTTTTAGCATGCATCCCTAAGGATCTGCAAACAAAAATATTCAAGCTTGGACTGCATGTGCGGCTTAAGCCCACCTAGTCACAATGCAAGCTGACTCGCAGCTAATTTAATGTATCTATAAGTTGTCTAAATTCTGGCCATACCTAGGTAGACCTCATTCATCCATCCATCATATAAGTACACACTGAAGCTCATTACCATACAGAAAGAATACTCGTGCTGTGCCTAGATTTATTATGCAGTGACAACATCTTCATGTTCGTTTTCAAAGTTAGGTATGTCCCAATGTGAAGTTCTAAGTACATGACAAACAGTGGAATGTGAATGATTTATATATTCTGTACAGGGGATGGTCATTGCAGAGACAAAGAGGCAGATGCATGAAGCGATGATGATGAAGGAAGAGGAGGTTTCTCAGCTTCGTACACGGGTCAAGCAGTTAACTACAAAATGCGATCAACTACAAGAGCAGAAAGAGAAATCGGAGAAAGCTGGTAAGAAGGGTTTTTTGTTTTTTATACGGGGTCCCAGTAGGTCTGATTATATAAGAAAATAGGCTTACATTTAAGTTTGTGTAGCAGAGTGAGGACACAAGACTGATGGTTTGGAGGCTAGGGGAAAGTTGTGAGTGAGGTAGAGACAGAATTTCTTACAGGGGGTGCAACCTGAAAAAGTCCTCTACCTTGGAGTGGGAGTAGGTAATGAGTGTGGAGATATTTTAAACAAGTATATAGAAATATATTGTTTCAGTTTATGGTTAGTTACATTAGTTGAAGTATTTTATATTTGATTCTGTAAATCTTAGGTTAGCAGTGCAGGTAGTGACAGTGCGGAGGGGCAGTAGAATTCCTTTTTACAAGAAACATTAGTGGAGCTGCTGCATTCAAAATAGAAATTCTTGTTTGGGAAGACCAGTAAGTAGGGGAACCTAATAGTTAATGTGGGAAATAGTTCATACACTCACTAACGTTTTTGCAGTGTTTTATGTGAGAAAAGGGGATTTTTGTCTTACCTGTAAAATCCTTTTTTCTGAAGCCATGGTGGACACTGGGACTGTGGGGTATGGTAATCAGGAGCACTGCAGGCACCAAGGAGTTCGTCTTGCAGAGTGCAGCAGAGGCTCCTCTTCCCCTATACCCCACCTGCTCATGGGAGGATCAGTTTTTAACTTAACAAGCCTCAAGAACAGGTACAGGAGAGAACACACAAACACACAGATACTGCCCCGGTCAAAAGAACCGTGGCACCATGGGCCAGTTTAAAGGGCCCCTCACAAAAAAAGTGAGTGTGAGGGTGGGCGCCCAGTGTGCGTGGGGCACACTGGGCACCCACCCTCACACTCGCTTTTTTTGTGAGGGGCCCTTTAAACTGGCCCATGGTGCCACGGTCTGTTGGCCCTTTTTGGGCGGGTTGCCATGGGGCTTCTGTTACGTGGCTTTGCAGGGCGACTATGTGGTCATCTGCCCACAATTTCCTCACATTTTCTAAAATGACTCCATCGCCTCGCCCGATGTGGCCTTTGGGCATTAGGTCCTCAGTGCAGCTGAGGAGGGTTCCCGCCCGTACAGCTCTGGGACGCCCCACAGTCCCAGTGTCCACGTAGGCTGAATGAAAAAGGATGATTTCTGTCTTACCTGTAAAATCCTTTTTCTGAAGCTGTGGGAGCTTCAGAAAAAGGATTTTACAGGTAAGACAGAAATCATCCTTTTTCATTCAGCCTACGTGGACACTGGGACTGTGGGGCGTCCCAGAGCTGTACGGGCGGGAACCCTCCTCAGCTGCACTGAGGACCTAATGCCCAAAGGCCACATCGGGCGAGGCGATGGAGTCATTTTAGAAAATGTGAGGAAATTGTGGGCAGATGACCACATAGTCGCCCTGCAAAGCCACGTAACAGAAGCCCCATGGCAATCCGCCCAAAAAGGGCCAACAGACCGCATAGAGAGAGCCTTTACAGACACCGGAAATTACCTACCAGCTAGCAGACAAGCCTGGCAAATGGCAATGCAAATCTAATGTGCCAAAGCTTGTGTAGAGGCTGGCCAGCCTCGCATATGGATATCAGAAAGGACAAAGAGGAGTCCGATTTGCGGAAGGACTATGTTCTGCATCCATAAGTCCGGGAGGACACGCACAACATCCAAGGCGACAAAAGAGGCATCCGGGTCAGCCACCGCGGAAGGAGACAAGGATGCAACCACAATCGCCAGAGTAATGTGGAACCTGGAAAACACCATGCTGTAGGGAGGTAATCCATTCTAGGGCGTAGAACTTGCCGGTTGGAGTGGAAAACAAGGAATGGGGACCGGAGAGAGAAGCATCCAAGTGGGAAACCCGACATGCTGAGGCAATGGCCAACATGAAAACAATCTTGTAAGTGAGCCAATGCAGATCAACAGAGTCCAGGGGCTCTAATGGAGCACGCCAAAGCATTCGGAGGACCGAGGATTAGTCCCATGGATGTACAGGAGGGACAAAGGGAGGCTGTAATTGCATCACCTCCTGTAGGAAGGTATAAACTGATGAAGAAACAGCCTCCTTTCTCTAGAAAAGCACTGATACACCTGCACCTTTAAGGGAGGCCTAAACCCTAGACACCAGATATATCAATGGATTGAAGCTTCAGGTGGTACACCACTAAAAGTACCGCCACACCCTATCATATATGCAAGTAGAAGGAGGTGTCCTGGCTGATAGCAGTGGATGATGGAATCAGAGAAGCCACGGGCCCTTGAGACCGACCTCTCAACAGCTACCCCGACAAGCTGGTCGGGTGAAGAAATGGTCCCGGGACAGTAGATCCGGACAAAGAGGTGGGTGTAATGGAGGCCCTATGGATAGACAGCGGAGATCTGTGTACCAGGCCTATTTCGGCAAATCCGGGGTAACATCGGGAGGTTCAGAACTCTTGGTATATACCTTTTATAAAAGGCCAGGGAGCTACCAGAGCGTCCACCAGAAACGCGTTCAAATCCTGGTTATTGATCTATACAGAGGAAGATTGTGATTTTGATGGAAGGCAATCAAATCTATGTATGGACCCCAGCGAGCCACAAGAAAGTTGAACACTGCCGAGTGGAGGGACCACTCTCCTTAATGGATGGCTTGTCAGCCAAGGAAATCCGTTTCCCAATTGTGGACTCCGGGAATGTAGACTGTGGACAGGGCTGGCAGGAAACGATCCGCCCACTGGAAAATGGTACCGACTACCTGCATGGTGGCACGACTGCTGGTGCCACCCTGATGGCTGATGTATGCAACAGCTGTTTCATTGTCCGATTTGTATCCTCACCGGGTTAGCGTGCATGAGTGGATCCACTTGGCAGAACGCACCGTAGATTATTCAAAGTTCCAGGACATTGATAGAGTCGTCTCCCGGGCTGATTGTTGTCCCTGAAAAGAGAGGCTCCCCTTGACCGCGCCCCCCCCCCCCTTCCCTTCCTCGGAAGCTGATGTCCGTGGTAAGAATGACCTGGAACAGGAATGGGCGCCCTTTGTTCAGATGGGAAGACTGGAGCCACCACAGGAGTGAGACACTGGTTTCTCTGAGATGGAAATAAGGCAGGACTTGAAATGGAGGTGGAGCCGTTCGAGCTGCAGCGGTTTGGAGAGGAACTAGGTTTACTCCACCATATCAAAACAGACCATCTTGCCCAAATTTGAATGTAAATGCTGTGATGCATGAAGAAAGTCCTGAGGAAATCCAGATATCCCAACACCATGTTCGTGGGTAGAAACAATTGTCGTACTCTGTAGTACAGGGTTGACCCTAGATGAAGCATGGACTGGGATATGGTCAGACTGGCCTTGTGCCAGTTGATCAGCCAGCCATATGAATGTAAAAGTTCCAGAGTGACCTGTAGATGTTGTTGCAAGATAACCCGAGATTGCGCCAGACTGGGAAGGGCGTCCAGGTATGGGGAAAAAACAACGGACTCCCTGCAGGCCTAGCTGGGCTGCTTTGACTTTAGTGAAGACTCTCAACTGCACCAAGAGTCTTCACTAAAGTCAAAGCAGCCCAGCTAGGCCTGCAGGGAGTCCGTTGTTTTTCGCCCATACCTGGACGCCCTTCTCAGTCTGGCTCAATCTCGGGTTGTCTTGCAACAACATCTACAGGTCACTCTGGAACTTTTACATTCACATGGCTGGCTGGCTGGCTGATCAACTGGCACAAGGCCAGTCTGACCACATCCCAGTTGATGCTTCATGCAATGACCTATACAGTGGCATTATTACTTCTTTCTTTCTGCTGCTGATTCCTCTCCCTATGCAACCAAGCAAGCACCTGACTAGCCTTCCTCATTGCTTTGAGGAGGTGGTACTGGGGACTCATCCTTTGAGGAGAGGGAACTGGAATAATGACCCCCGCTGCCAGTAGGAAAAGGATAGAAGATTGAAAAGCGGCGACCTTGTCGACATCCACTGTCAGCTTAGTGTTAAAAACCTGAAGAGGCGGTCACTCCAAAAAGGTGAGGGCGTATCCTTTGGATACCATGCCTGACACCCAGGATTTGGACATGGAGTCTAGCCAGACGTTGGCAAATTGGAGAAACTGACCAGCCGCCCTGGAAGAGCCCAGGTGGGTTCCCTGAGTGTCATGCCGTAGGTTTGTTACCCTATTTGTGGGTCCTATGGCGACCAACCCAGAACAGACGACCTGTGGACTAGGCTGGTCGGATGAGGATCCCTGTGCAAAGGAGGAGGGCTGTCCTCTCACCTCTGCCCTCTTTCCTCTGCCAGTGTCCCTGATGTTGTCTACAAGGCAGAGTAAGTCAGAACATTGAGTCCCGGGCTGGAGACCCTCAGCTAGGGCATCTGCCCAGCTTCCTATGGCCAAAGAAATCCAGGCTGAAGACGAGGCTGGATAACTATCTGCACCTGCGTTGGTGAATATTGTCAAGGGACTGCCCCAACTTCTTGTTAGTTGGATTCCTCAAAGATGTGACATCAAGAATAGCAAGGGAGGTTGACTTGATCAACCTAGTAATGTGTCCACGTCAGGTGGTGTCTCCCATTGTTTTGGTTTTTTTTAATCCCCTTCCAGCATCGGCTAGAAGGAAGATGCGGCGGGACCCCAAAAATATTATTTGGGTGCGACAAGGGTTCCTTAAAGCTCTCCTTTAAATTAGATGAGGGTGGAAACAATTCAGGATCCTCCTTCTTCCTTTTGAAGAAGGGGGCCTCAGTGGCAGGTTGCATATCAGCATCCATAACATGTCGCTGTAAATGGCCTGCGTCAGGTGTTCTTCCTGAGGAGAGAGTGTATCCTCCTCAGTAGGTTGTGAGGAGATGTCCTCATCCAGGGAGGCAACTGATTGGGATTTCTCCCAACAGTGAGAGCAGAGATGACTCTCGTCTGGACTTCTGACACGCGGGTGTGGAACCCAGAACCTGTTGCAGGGAACTGGAATGTTCCAATCCCTGCACAGATTGTAAAAAGCCATGTACCCACGCAGGCTGTATTTCGGGTCGCTGTGGGATATGAGGCTGTGGCTCTGTGGGGGAGACTGACCCAGATGGTGATGGTAACCTGGATGCTGCCAGCTCCCACATAGCTGTAGATAGTGATGCCGCACAATCAGGCTCTCGCGGGGTGGACATCTCTTGCACGGAACCCCCTGGCGCACTGGCAGAGCACTGCAGTAACAGAACACAGATAAAGCAATCAGTACCTTAAGTACTGGGGCTGTGTGGCTCAAACACAGCAAGGTCTACTGTTAAAGGAAACAGCAGATCCAGCTTCTCTAACAGCCTAACAGTGCCACATGCAAATGTTCACAGAATCAGAAATCGTAGGCACATAAATTTCCAACCACAAGCACAGAGGAGTGGGGTTGGGGGACAATGTAACCTGACACCAGTAATACCGCTTTCACACCACCTGAGGCGGGTCGCACCCAGGAGCCTGACACGGGAGCTTCCAGAGTGTGACCTGCCTGAGGCGCCCCGCTGCCACTGTCTGCATCCCGGCATATTACTGGGTTGATGACGTCAGTGGTGACACGGCGGGGGGCAGCGCTTGGAGATCACGTGTTAAATCTCTTTCTGCGAGGTACACTGGGTTCCACAGGGCGCCCACCCTGATGCACTTGGCTTCTTTGAGTTTGTATGGCATTAGCCACTGGTACCTTCTCCTGTCGTGAGAATGTGGTGTACGTGGCTACTAACGGTTGTCGTCTCTTTTACCTGCTACTGCATTGGACTGGTTACAAAACTGAGCTCCTGTGCACGGAGGCGGGGTTATAGAGAAGGTCAAAGCTTTTAGCCTGTTGGTGCCTCGGATCAAGATCCTACTCTACACCCCCGATGTTATCCCTATGTAGCCCAGTGTACCTCGCAGAAAGAGATTTAACAACGGTAAGTTCTTACCATAAATCTCCTTTTTGTGTTATTTCTTATTGCAAAATATAGGTTTGTTCACAAAAGAAAAATAATGAATGTGATAGTTTACTTTTAGGGGAAAGAGGCAACTGTTTGTATTTCTAGCATTGTGTCACTGTGAAGCACAGGCAGCCCACTGATATAAATAAAACCAGTGTCTGTTCGAGTTTCACAGATGACAGCTGCACATAATTATGCTGTGATTTTATTTATGTACGTGTGCTAGTGATGTGCTGACACTTCTCATTTCTATAGCCTGTGTACAGGCAGAGGTCATACAAGTTGTATAGACTCATTAGATAAAAGGTTAGCAAATTCCAATCGGAATGCTTTAATGTCTGGTTATGCAAGCACTGCCTTAGGTTTCAGCAGCTACTTGGTGGTGTTGGACAGAAACAAGATGTGAGTGAAGGAAGTGTACAAGTTACAGCATTTCTCACTGTTCATGCTCAGTAATCTGTACTCTGGCAGGGCATGAGCAAATCTCTTCTCTTCAATCCTTTATTGAAGGCTTAACATGGCCCTCTTCCACTGCCATTAGGTGTGCCAGTGTTCTAAAGCTTTTTAAACCGTGTGTGTATGTATAAAAATTGGTTAGGATTTCTCTCCCTTCCAGCATGCAGGTGTACAATGCGTTATTGCACAGTTTTATTATAGAAGTATGGTATCGGCAAAGCCAATTTTCTGCTCAAACGTTTTATCTAAATCAGTGGTTCTCAATCATTTTCCACCCAGATACCTGGCAGCCCAATTGCTTTGTTTGTTATCTTAACAATTACAAAACATTTGTAATGAATATAATTGCTATAATAGAATTGCTAATTTTAGGCACTACTATATTTAAATTATGCTATAAACAAGTTTTGAAAAAAATAAATAAATTGTACATAACTATATCTTAAACATGCTACTACTGTACTTAAGAAAAATGTAAAATTGACATTAAGAAATGTGTGCTTTCTTATTATGGGGCCTGATTCAGAGTAGTACGCAAACAGTTTACATACTATTCTGATTGTTGTGGGACTGCACATGTGCAGAATGAGTCCTACATTGTCTCTTGCAGTTTCCCCAAGTGACAGCATGACTGAAATGCTGCAGCCGTTTGGGGGCAGAGCGGCGGTGTGGCTGGCCTGCATTCCAGAAACACAAGCTTGTCTCTCCCATTTCTGGGTGTACTTAGTCCAGGATCTGCGTAGGAGGATGCAGATATTCTGACCTTGCAAGCCTATTTCCTGGCCATGATGTAGATCCGATGATGCGAGAAGAGGCTTTTTTTTCTTGCGATGCCACCTGCAACATGTACATATTTGTAAAGGCAGCTGTGCAATAGCGTAAATTTATATTAACGTAAAATACTGATGTCCTATTCACAAGCTCTAACATGACGCACCCTGGTCAGAAATGATCTGGAATTCATTAAATCTAGATAATCTACACAGTGTTTTTCACTCGCTGTAGGCTCTAAAAATTGGATGTACTGTAATTTAATGAAATTTGACACTGACATACTTTGGTCTTTGAGAGACATGAGGAAGTCATAGCACATATTGAAAGTGTACGCAATTATCATTAAGGCAGGCTTGAACGTAACACACATACACAATGAATGTGGACACCACCAGTCGCGGCTCTAGAGGTGGGGCTGCAGCGCAGTCTAAATTTCAAAGAGGAGAGTCACACCTACTGCCAGGGAGTCACGGCCTGTGATGTTTGGCAGTGTTTGGAATGGCAGTTGGTGTGGTTCCCCTATTTGAAAAATGGACTGCTCTGGAGCGCAACAGTAAACAACACCACTCACAGAAGCTTCAAAAGCTGGCCATCACTTTGCGCATGCGTGAACAGCTGGCCTAGATGCTAATGGCGTACACTTTTAACACTTGCTATGGCTTCCTCATGTTTCTCATAGACCAAGGCATGGTCATGTAAAATTTCCCTAAATTATATCAATTACTTTAGAAGTTATAAGAATATCTTTTGGAGCCTGTAGCAAGTAAAACACCTATATCTTGTGCAAGAAACACCAGTGATCATGTCACTGCTGTCAGGGTCCTACTGTGATGCATTTAATCGCTAGGATATAGCTTCCCTTTCATTTCAAATGATCACCCCCTGCTTCACTATTACAGAAAGGTTTTTGTATACTCCTGAGTGTCATAGTGTACCCCAGATTGCTATCCACTGTTAAAAAATAATTGTCTGCATGTGAAGCGAAGTTTGAAGACACAGTCAGCAAAATTATTGTGCAACACTGCCACCACTATAATTGGAAGATAGGTGTATACAGTATATAAGGAGGGAATGGTGAACCTCATCTCCTCCCAGTCTTCAAACGTCCGGCACCTCTTTGCCACTGTAAACTCCCTCCTCTGCCCACCCCCACCTCATTTCCCCTCCTCACTCTCTGCCCTTGACTTTGCTTCACATCTAAAATTGTGTCCATGCGTCAGGACTTCACATCCCACCAGATCATCCGCAACCAGCCGCCTCCTTTCCTATACTATACATCCCCATCCCTTTTTACCAACTCTTGCATCTTTCTCCCATGTATATGGTGAGGAAGTCATGGCCCTCATCTGTTCCTACCACCCCTCCACCTCACCTCATGAGCCTATCCCCTCCTGCCTCGCCTCCGCTACCTCTCTCCTTCTGCCTGTTCCCATCTTGTCCACCTCCTCAATCTTTCATTCTCATCAGGCCACTGTCACCTCTGCCTTCAAGCATGCACTCATCTACCCTATTCTTGAAAAACCAAGCCTTGATCCGAACACCTTGAGCGTATTTTTTACAACCGCCTTACTACCTTTCTTTCATCCCACTCACTTGTTGACCTATTCCAATCTGGCTTCCGTCCTCTCCACTGAAACTGCCCTCACAAAAGTCTGCAATGATCTCCTTGCTGCTAAATCCAAGGACCACTACACTTTGCTTTATTCTCCTTGACCTCTCTGCTGCTTTTGACACTGGACCATCCTCTCCTTCTGCAAGTCATTCACTCCCTTGGTCTACGTGATACTTCCCTCTCCAGGCTATTCTCCTATCTATTTGACTATTCCTTCTGTCTCCTCTCATGACCCCCCCCCCCCCCCTTAGCCCCCGCCCCTCCCCCCACTTCAACTAACAGTTGGTCTCCTCCTCCCTCCCCTTCACGCACAACCTCACCTACCACAAGTTAATTATCTATTGATGGCACTACTATCTCCTCTAGGCCCCAGGTGCGCTGTCGTGGAGTAATCCTTAACTATTCCCTCTCCTTCAAACCACACATTCAGCACCTCTCACAAACCAGCGTTTTCATCTTAAAAAAAAATATTACCAGCATCAGGCTCTTTCTCACCCAGGATGCTTACAAAGACCCTTATCCACTCACTGGTTATCTTTAGACTGGACTACTGTAATCTCCTATGTGGAATGCCTAACAAATGCCTCTCTCCACTCCAGTCTATCTTTAGTGCCTCAGCCAGGCTCATTTTCCTCACCAAACGCGCTACATCCACCTCCCCTCTCTTACAAGCCCTTCACTATCTACCCTTCCTTTTCAGAATCCAATTCAAGCCTCTCACACTCACTTACAAAGCCCTCACCCACCATTTACATCTCTGACCTTCTCTTCTTTTACACTCCCACCTGTCTTCTTCACTCTACTAATACACGTCGCCTCTGCTGTCTACTGATTGTTTCCTCCCAATCCTACCTCCAAGATTTTCACGTGCTGCTCCCTATCATACTCCCAACAAAACTTTAAATGGGCTCTCAAGACCCACTTCTTCATCATAACCCTCAGTTCCACTCTCACGGTCTACTCCATCTGTGTCACCCCTGTCTGTCTGTGCCTCCTCTTTAGAATGGAAGCTCTCACGAGCAGGGCCTTCTTCCCTCATGAGCATTCCTTCTCTTACTTAAACCATCTTCTACCCCATACTCTTTCGAAGGAACCAAATCCCTTGCCTTGAACTTTGTCACTGTTTTCTCGTTTTGCTAATCTGTTCATATACTCTGTGGGTGTTATCCCAGGTGTTATTGTGGCTCCGGCAGCCGCTTATTATAGATTATGCTTTGGGCGCCTGAGACACCCAAAGAATAATAAGCGATAAGTGCCAGCATCCGGGGGAGGAGCACACCGCATCGGGGCTAATAGGATTGCCCCCGGCGATACAATTTCCCGCAGTCCTCAACTGTTCATAATTGGATTCCCCCCTATAACTGGGCGCTGCCGATCCTTTTGTGGTGCTGCTGTGTATAAATAAAGGATAATAATAACAGCAATAGATTATGTTGATGAATGCAAGTAAGAGAATAAGGAGGGTAATTCTGAGTTGATCGCAGCAACAAGTTTGTTAGCAATTGGGCAAAACCAAGTGCACTGCAGGGGGAGCAGATATAACATTTGCAGAGAGAGTTAAATTTGGGTGGGTTATTTTGTTTCTGTGCAGGGTGAATACTGGCTACTTTATTTTTACACTGCAATTTAGATTTCAGTTTGCATACACCCCACCCAAATCTAACTCTCCCTGCACATGTTATATTTGTCCCCCCTGCAGTGCACATGGTTTTGCCCAACTGCTAACAAATTTGCTGCTGTGATCAACTCAGAATTAGGCCCAAGGTCCCAACCAGTGCATTATGATAAATAGTGGGCATTTCATTCAAAGGTGGCTAAAGATGGTAGAGCGAACATGGAGGATGTGGTAAAGATTGTTATTTCAATAGGTAGGAAGATATAAAATAATTGTGATGTATATTTTTGCATTCATATTTACTAGTAAATATATTTCTCTGACGTCCTAGTGGATGCTGGGACTCCGTCAGGACCATGGGGGATAGCGGCTCCGCAGGAGACAGGGCACAAAATTGAAAAGTTTGACCACTAGGTGGTGTGTACTGGCTCCTCCCCCTATGACCCTCCTCCAAGCCTCAGTTAGGTTTTTGTGCCCGTCCGAGCAGGGTGCAATCTAGGTGGCTCTCCTAAAGAGCTGCTTAGAAAAAGTTTGTTAGGTTTTTTATTTTCAGTGAGTCCTGCTAGCAACAGGCTCACTGCAACGAGGGACTTAGGGGAGAAGAAGTGAACTCACCTGCGTGCAGGATGGATTTGCTTCTTAGGCTACTGGACACTAGCTCCAGAGGGACGATCACAGGTACAGCCTGGATGGGTCACCGGAGCCGCGCCGCCGACCCCCTTGCAGATGCCGAATAGAGAAGAGGTCCAGAAACCGGCGGCAGAAGACGTCTCAGTCTTCATGAGGTAGCGCACAGCACTGCAGCTGTGCGCCATTGCTCTCCGCACACTTCACACCAGCGGTCACTGAGGGTGCAGGGCGCTGGGGGGGGCGCCCTGGGCAGCAATGTAATATACCTATTCTGGCTAAAATATATCACATATAGCCCCTGGGGCTATATGGATGTATTTAACCCCTGCCAGGTTCCAAAAAAACCGGGAGAAGAAGCCCGCCGAAAAGGGGGCGGGGCCTATTCTCCTCCGCACACAGCGCCATTTTCCTGCCCAGCTCCGCTGCGAGGAAGGCTCCCAGGACTCTCCCCTGCACTGCACTACAGAAACAGGGTAAAAACAGAGAGGGGGGGCACTTATTGGCGATATTTATAATATTTGAGCTGCTATAAAGGGAACACACTTATTAAGGTTGTCCCTATATATATTTATAGCGCTTGGGTGTGTGCTGGCAAACTCTCCCTCTGTCTCCCCAAAGGGCTAGTTGGGTCCTGTCTTCTATCAGAGCATTCCCTGTGTGTCTGCTGTGTGTCGGTACGTGTGTGTCGACATGTATGAGGACGATGTTGGCGTGGAGGCGGAGCAATTGCCTGTAATGGTGATGTCACCCCCTAGGGAGTCGACATCAGAATGGATGGCTTTGTTTATGGAATTACGGGATAGTGTCAGCACGCTACAAAAGTCGGTTGACGACATGAGACAGCCGGCAAACCAGTTAGTACCTGTCCAGGCGTCTCAGACACCGTCAGGGGCTGTAAAACGCCCTTTACCTCAGTCGGTCGACACAGACCCAGACACTGACACTGAATCCAGTGTCGACGGTGAAGAAACAAACGTATTTTCCAGTAGGGCCACACGTTATATGATCACGGCAATGAAGGAGGCTTTGCATATCTCTGATACTGCAAGTACCACAAAAAGGGGTATTATGTGGGGTGTGAAAAAACTACTGATAGTTTTTCCTGAATCAGAGGGACTGAATGAAGTGTGTGATGAAGCGTGGGTTACCCCAGATAGAAAACTGCTAATTTCAAAGAAGTTATTGGCATTATACCCTTTCCCGCCAGAGGTTAGGGCGCGCTGGGAAACACCTCCTAGGGTGGATAAGGCGCTCACACGCTTATCAAAGCAAGTGGCGTTACCGTCTCCTGATACGGTCGCCCTCAAGGATCCAGCTGATAGGAGGCTGGAGAATACATTAAAAAGTATATACACACATACGGGTGTTATACTGAGACCAGCAATCGCCTCAGCCTGGATGTGCAGTGCTGGCGTGGCTTGGTCGGAATCACTGTCTGAAAATATTGATACCCTGGATAGGGACAGTATTTTACTGACTATAGAGCAGTTAAAGGATGCATTTCTTTATATGCGAGATGCACAGAGAGATATTTGCACTCTGGCATCAAGAGTAAGTGCGATGTCCATATCTGCCAGAAGAAGTTTATGGACGCGCCAGTGGTCAGGTGATGCGGATTCCAAACGACATATGGAAGTATTGCCGTATAAGGGGGAGGAATTATTTGGGGTCGGTCTATCAGATCTGGTGGCCACGGCAACGGCCGGAAAATCCACCTTTTTACCCCAGGTCACCTCCCAGCAGAAAAAGCCGCAGGCTTTTCAGCCGCAGTCCTTTCGTTCCTATAAGAACAAACGAGCAAAAGGACATTCCTATTTGCCCCGAGGCAAAGGAAAGGGTAAGAGACTGCAACAAGCAGCTCCTTCCCAGGAGCAGAAGCCCTCCCCGGCTTCTACAAAGGCGTCAGCATGACGCTGGGACCTTACAAGCAGACTCAGGGGCGGTGGGGGGTCGCCTCAAACATTTCAGCGCACAGTGGGCTCACTCGCAGGTGGACCCCTGGATCCTGCAGGTAGTATCTCAGGGTTACAGGTTGGAATTCGAGAAGTCCCCTCCTCGCCGTTTCCTAAAGTCTGCTTTGCCAACGTCTCCCTCCGACAGGGCGACGGTATTGGAGGCCATTCACAAGCTGTATTCTCAGCAGGTGATAGTCAAGGTACCCCTCCTACAACAGGGACAGGGGTATTACTCCACGCTATTTGTGGTACCGAAGCCGGACGGCTCGGTAAGACCGATTCTAAATCTAAAATCTCTGAACCTGTACATACAAAAATTCAAGTTCAAGATGAAGTCACTCAGAGCAGTGATAGCGAATCTGGAAGAAGGGGATTTTATGGTGTCCTTGGACATCAAGGATGCTTACCTTCATGTTCCAATTTGTCCTTCACACCAAGGGTACCTCAGGTTCGTGGTCCAAAACTGTCATTATCAGTTTCAGACGCTGCCGTTTGGATTGTCCACGGCACCCCGGGTCTTTACCAAGGTAATGGCCGAAATGATGATCCTTCTTCGAAGAGAAGGCGTCTTAATTATCCCTTACTTGGACGATCTCCTGATAAGGGCAAGATCCAGAGAACAGCTGGAGGTCGGAGTAGCACTAACCCAAGTAGTGCTCCAACAACACGGGTGGATTCTGAATTTTCCAAAATCCCAACTGATCCCGACGACACGTCTGTTGTTCCTAGGGATGATTCTGGACACTGTTCAGAAAAAGGTATTTCTTCCGGAGGAGAAAGCCAGGGAGTTATCCGATCTAGTCAGGAACCTCCTAAAACCAGGAAAAGTATCTGTGCATCAATGCACAAGAGTCCTGGGAAAAATGGTAGCTTCTTACGAAGCGATTCCATTCGGCAGATTCCATGCACGAACTTTTCAGTGGGATCTGCTGGACAAATGGTCCGGATCGCATCTGCAGATGCATCAGCGGATAAAATTGTCCACAAGGACAAGAGTGTCTCTGCTATGGTGGTTGCAGAGTGCTCATCTGTTAGAGGGCCGCAGATTCGGCATACAGAACTGGGTCCTAGTGACCACGGATGCCAGCCTGAGAGGCTGGGGAGCGGTCACACAGGGAAGAAACTTCCAGGGCGTGTGGTCAAGCCTGGAGACGTCTCTTCACATAAATATACTGGAGCTAAGAGCAATCTACAATGCTCTAAGCCTGGCAAAACCTCTGCTTCAGGGTCAGCCGGTGTTGATTCAGTCGGACAACATCACGGCAGTCGCCCACGTAAACAGACAGGGCGGCACAAGAAGCAGGAGGGCAATGGCAGAAGCTGCAAGGATTCTCCGCTGGGCAGAAAATCATGTGTTAGCACTGTCAGCTGTGTTCATCCCGGGAGTGGACAACTGGGAAGCAGACTTCCTCAGCAGACACGATCTGCACCCGGGAGAGTGGGGACTTCATCCAGAAGTCTTCCAAATGATTGTGGTCCATTGGGAAAGACCAATGGTGACAGGTATTGCGCCAGGTCAAGAGACCCTCAGGCAATAGCTGTAGACGCTCTGGTAACACCATGGGTGTACCAGTCAGTGTATGTGTTTCCTCCTCTGCCTCTCATACCAAAAGTACTGAGAATTATACGGCAAAGGGGAGTAAGAACGATACTCGTGGCTCCGGATTGGCCAAGAAGAACTTGGTACCCGGAACTTCAGGAGATGCTCACGGAAGATCCGTGGCCTCTACCTCTAAGACGGGACCTGCTTCAGCAGGGACCGTGTCTATTCCAAGACTTACCGCGGCTGCGTTTGAGGGCATGGCGGTTGAACGCCGAATCCTAAGGGAAAAAGGCATTCCGGAAGAGGTCATCCCTACCCTGGTAAAAGCCAGGAAGGAGGTGACTGCACAACATTATCACCGCATTTGGAGAAAATATGTTGCGTGGTGTGAGGCCAGGAAGGCCCCGACGGAGGAATTTCAACTGGGTCGATTCCTACATTTCCTGCAAACAGGATTGTCTATGGGCCTCAAATTAGGGTCCATTAAGGTTCAAATTTCGGCCCTGTCGATTTTCTTCCAGAAAGAATTGGCTTCAGTTCCTGAAGTCCAGACTTTTGTAAAAGGAGTACTACATATACAGCCCCCGGTTGTGCCCCCAGTGGCACCGTGGGATCTTAATGTAGTTTTGGATTTTCTCAAATCCCATTGGTTTGAGCCACTCAAATCGGTGGATTTTAAATATCTTACATGGAAAGTAACCATGCTACTGGCCCTGGCTTCAGCCAGGAGAGTGTCAGAATTGGCGGCTTTATCGTATAAAAGCCCATATCTGATTTTCCATTCGGACAGGGCAGAACTGCGGACGCGTCCTCACTTTCTGCCTAAGGTGGTTTCAGCGTTTCACCTGAACCAGCCTATTGTGGTGCCTGCGGCTACTAGCGATTTGGAGGATTCCAAGTTGCTGGACGTTGTCAGAGCATTGAAAATATATATTTCAAGGACGGCTGGAGTCAGAAAATCTGACTCGCTGTTTATACTGTATGCACCCAACAAGCTGGGTGCTCCTGCTTCTAAGCAGACGATTGCTCGTTGGATTTGTAGCACAATTCAACTTGCACATTCTGTGGCAGGCCTGCCACAGCCTAAATCTGTCAAGGCCCATTCCACAAGGAAGGTGGGCTCATCTTGGGCGGCTGCCCGAGGGGTCTCGGCATTACAACTCTGCCGAGCAGCTACGTGGTCAGGGGAGAACACGTTTTGTAAAATTCTACAAATTTGATACCCTGGCTAAGGAGGACCTCGAGTTCTCTCATTCGGTGCTGCAGAGTCATCCGCACTCTCCCGCCCGTTTGGGAGCTTTGGTATAATCCCCATGGTCCTGACGGAGTCCCAGCATCCACTAGGACGTCAGAGAAAATAAGATTTTACTTACCGATAAATCTATTTCTCGTAGTCCGTAGTGGATGCTGGGCGCCCATCCCAAGTGCGGATTGTCTGCAATACTTGTACATAGTTATTGTTACAAAAAAAAAAAAAAAAAATCGGGTTGTTATTGTTGTGAGCCGTCTGTTCAGAGGCTCCTACGTTTGTCATACTGTTAACTGGGTTCAGATCACAAGTTGTACGGTGTGATTGGTGTGGCTGGTATGAGTCTTACCCGGGATTCAAAATCCTTCCTTATTGTGTACGCTCGTCCGGGCACAGTATCCTAACTGAGGCTTGGAGGAGGGTCATAGGGGGAGGAGCCAGTACACACCACCTAGTGGTCAAACTTTTAAATTTTGTGCCCTGTCTCCTGCGGAGCAGCTATCCCCCATGGTCCTGACGGAGTCCCAGCATCCACTACGGACTACGAGAAATAGATTTATCGGTAAGTAAAATCTTATTATTTAAATTGTGTAGAAATATAGTAAATACATTTAACTGAGAATTACTAAAATAATTAGTGTGCACAATAGTATCAGCGGTTATTTAATTACAATTAAGTTACATTTTATTAAATTTAATCCGTAAACTGGAAAGGGTGCGAATAGTTACCTTTGTGTTGAAGGATTGCAGAGGTTTATGGAAGTGTACTGTGTGAGAGGTTTACAGTTAGTGCAAATACTGTACGTGTTGTAGGCAGTTCACATGGAATTGTGTGAATGCCAACAATGCATAATCTAATGCAGTAGTTCCCAAACTTACTTGAAACATGGCGTCCTAGTGTATCGCCATTTTTTTCGTGGCACCTCTAGGATAAAAGTTTATTATTGATATATTTGGTCAATTGTGCCTACTTGTCATCCTTAGGGTCAGTTATGTGCTGGTGTGTACAGTTGTGCTTCTGATTGTCCACAAGTGTTATGATTGGCAGCCTCTTTGTTTTGCCTATCACTTTGACCATAAATAATTTTATGTAGTTATGGACCACCAACCCGAGACACCCCTGCAAGAGCCTCATGCACCCCATGTTGCCTAGGCACACAGTTTGGGAACCACTGATCTAATAACAAAATAGTGAAGATGTATAAATTAAAACATTGCGTAGAGAAATGAAAGATAAAAGTACAAGACAATAATAGTAAGTATTGAATTACTTATTGCTATGTTCCTGTACTCTTCTATATACAAATTGTAAATTTATATTTTCATATATTTACCAACCACACACCAGCTTTACCAGTCTCCGTGACTGATGCATATTTAAACAATTACCATATTTACATAAAATTAGGTCACAGGAAAT
This sequence comes from Pseudophryne corroboree, assembly GCF_028390025.1. NCBI lineage: Eukaryota > Metazoa > Chordata > Amphibia > Anura > Myobatrachidae > Pseudophryne > Pseudophryne corroboree. The sequence goes on along the minus strand of NC_086448.1, from coordinate 343,309,120 downwards.
TAATATACTGTCTCTATAGCAATACATCTCCAACACATTGGGGCCGATTCAGTTTTTTGGGGCATCTAATTTTCCTGTATAAACGGGAATGTTTACACGCCCAAACAGTCACAGCTCAATTGTTATTTTGGCGCCCATGCATATCGTGCATGTCGCGTCAAAAAAAAAAACAGGGTTTAGCCGCGTAAAATGGCTAAACTCATCTATAGTCCAGCTTTGGGTGTCCAAACTCCCGTTCGGACGACTAAAGTGCCGACTTAGCATACACATTTCTTCTCGCACCTCTGGAGACTGCAAGAAGAGATGTAATTCCCACAGCTACAGGGTGTCTAAACGGAGCAACAATTGAATTGTTTCCGTTTTGCGTCCCCTTGTGGTATCCATGGGTAAAAACTATTAAATCTGCCCCAGTGTCTCTAAAACCACTAATGTTCTAAGTGAAATAAGTTAGTAAAGTTATTAATTAAAGTGAAAACCCCTTACTTATTTATATGATATATTCTTAAATAGGATACCCAAGTAAATACAATCCTACTAGATACACATGGTAGACAGCACTCAATTAAATTGCTAAAAGTAATCTGTAATCTGACCAATACGTGAATTTTGTTAACCAAAAAATTGTTTTCTGTTATGAAGATTATCTTCCCTTGCTATTGTTTAGATTAAATTTTATTGAACGCACGAATTTAGTTTCATATGTTTGCAAACAACTCAACCCAATTCATCTTATTTTTGTGTATTTATGCATGCCAATTAATGGTTCATGGTGTCTTTCCCAAGCCTTGTATGAACAGGATTGGGGTAAGGGAATTTATTTTCTTTCAGGAATAGTCTAGTAATATAAAATGGTTTTGCTGCTCAGACAATTATTTATGCATTGTCGCACAGTTATTAATAGAACTCTCATTTTGGAGTGAAAATTTTTCTGCTGGACATGTTTTTTTTTATTATTTAAAATTTTATTTTTTTCTTTCTGGTTTGTGTATGCTAACATAATTTAACGTCTTCTATGTACACAGTCTGTGTAAATGTAGCAGTTTGACTCCCTTTTGTCTGCTGTGTTGTCAATTTTTTTATTTTTTTCCCTAGTAGATTACCTATTTTAATTACATTTTTGCTGCTATGATACAGGTATTCATCCACTGGGTAAAATGCCCTTATATACTAAGTTGTCATTTGCATATTAATTACTATATAAGTGCATAACCATACTTTGTCCACCTTAAAACATAGTAATTTAAATGTTTTGATTTTGGTTTGTTCCTTATTTCCTGATGATCTGAGCAAATGCTTTATATGTATTCTTATGCCTGCTTAAAATAAAACAATGGACTTATAAATAGAGTAAACCCTAGTATAGACTATCCTATCCTGTTTTTTGGTACTGGTTAATCGCATTTAGTAGAATAGATGAATGCACAAGTTCCAATTGTCTGAGCAGCAAACATTACTGTATTATATAAAAAGACAATAGTTTGGGTGTGGCTTGGAACCGTTCTTTATCTCCAGTTATTTTCTGCAGTACTAATGTCACTCATACCCCTTTTCCACCTGTAGCACGGGTCGCAGCCGGGAGCCTGAAACCGGCTCCGACCCGTGCTACAGCCCGTTTTCCCACAGCGCTCACCAACCCGGCATATTGCCGGGTTGGTGACGCTGCTGCTGACGCGGCAGGGGCGGCGCTGGGAGATCACATGATCTCCCAGCTCCGCCCTTCCATACACTGTGAACGGGAGCTGTGTCGCACTATACAGCCTACTGGGTTGAACACGTGTTCAACCTGGCAAGCTACCCGGGTAGGATTCCCGGATCACTTGATCTGGGAATTTGCAGGGGGGGCCGAAAAAACATGGGTAAATGCGTGCCACTGCGCATTTAACCGTGTTTTTAAAGCTAGTGGAAAAGGGGCATCATTGAGCTCCCTGCTTTGAATACAATGCTGTATGCTGACTTCTTACAGTGCATGTAGAGTATTAGTGCATGTTATTTTGGTTTGCCGTGCCTTCTACCTTAGTTATATAGACAAAATTCTGAGTTATGGAAAGGTTACATTTCTCATTATTGTGCCATCTGTGTTTACAGCTATAACCTAATAATCAATTGCATCCCTTGCTAAGCATGTATTGTTAAATAATAAATGGATGCATACATAGTCTTTATATGGTATTTTAATTAAGCATAATTAACAGTTTGCAAGCCAGTTACATGCTGTGATGTGTAGTTCAACAGCAGCTGGAGGGACGCTTATTGCATACCCTGTTCTACATACACAAAGGGCCAAATGTAATAGAGTGAGAGTTTCAGAAAGTGAGAGATTTGGTAGGTTTTGCAGGTTTTTTTTAAAGGGGCAGTGTAAATGATTGCCACTTTAAAAAACCTGCAAAACCTTACCAAATCTCTCACTTTCTAAAACTCTCACTCTATTACATTTGGCCCAAAATGTTAAATAAATTAGCTTCACAAAGTCTCAGGAAAAATGAAAACACTGATAAGCCTTATGTAAGAATATATTACTGCTGAGCTCCTTATTGTGATTATGAAGCTTAAGTTTGCACATTCATAGTTCTGCAGTTTGTTTGATGAAGGCAGTGTTATTTAAAATATAGAATACAAATTTTAAGTGGTTTACAGTATTTGGTAGCAATGAACTAAATAATTGCAGCATTTAATGAGAATTGAATCTGGCAGTGGAGCAGACTGTTCGAGAGAGGTGCGAGGCTGCTGCGATACAATATTTCTACTTGACTTTTGCTTCACCATTCAACTGTTTTCTGAATTCTGTATTTTACATTTTATTCTTCAGAACATTCTGGAAAATGTTTAACGCAACTCTGGTCTTTGGTCCTCAGTCTTATTATAATTAAATTAAAACAAACCAATTTATAACTAATACTTCTGTTTAAGCTACAAGAGGCATCTTTTGTAACGAGAAATATAGCCTTCTGAGTCTATTTCATCTCCTGCTGATAGATAACTGCTGGCACATTAGGTGGAGGAGATTGTTTATATGTGTAATATATTTGACTTGCCTATTTTTGGTGGAGGAGATTGTTTATATGTGTAATATATTTGACTTGCCTATTTTTGCACTGTACGGAGGGAAAAAGTAACAGGTGCACTATCTCACACTAGCTCAACCTGTAATAACCAGAGTCATTTAGCATATTCCTGGCCAGGGCTATGAGCTTACCCACCGCACCAAGGTAGCCTCTCATTGGGTGAGTCCCTAACACTAACTACAGGGGTTCATGTCCGGGCACTGCCCATTTCACTATTGTTTGTCCTTTGATATAGTTATAATGGTTTAAATAAAAGAGTATTTGTTATTTAACTTTTTTATTCAAACTGTTTTTATTTATTTTGCATAGCCAAGATAGTGCAGTTAGTTTCAATGAAATATTACATGTTATAAGAATAAAAATCATATCTAGTTTCAATTAAACAAGTATAATCGGTAATTTCTAAGAGATGATATGCAATCCAACATGTGAACACTTCCACATTGAAAAGAGCACAATCAGAGGGCCTATATCAGGGGTGTCAAACTTGCAGGGCATGTGGAGCTCCTACCACATCCTTTTGTGGCCCGTGGGCAGGGTATCTTTTGCGGCCATGTTGGCAGGGGTTAACTTGGGGCGGCTTATTATTTGATAGTCCGTTCATAAAGCAACAGTTTCTCTAACACCGGCTGTTTAGAGGACTTATGCTATTGATATAAAGCAGAATTAGCATCAGCACTTTAAAGCTGTGAGCATGTAGTGTCCTAGTAAGTTCAGCATGTGATAAAACAGTCCATTCAATGAATATGCTGTTATTGGATCTGGCCAAATATTTAAAACAGATATATTTGGTCTCACCACTGGCTTTGTTTGTTCTGCTGTAAATGATCCTCCCGGCCGCTGGCGCATTAGCCTTGTAGTGCAGCCATCTCTGGAGGACCTTTTAGTTATATATGCTTTAGCCCGCAGGGACAGCACAGTGTGAGATAGAGTCTGGTCTGGTGGTGCAGGAATGCAGTGTATTGTGACTTGACGCGTTTCCCGCCTCCTTTTGGAATCAGCGGCTTCTTCAGAAGTATAGTTCTGTCCCTCCGTATGCTTCCTTTATATACCGCGGCTCTCACGCGTTTTCGCCTTCTCAGCGTTCCACACCTCACTCCTGGTGTGCTGCGCATGGACACCAGGAGTGAGGTGTGGAACGCTGAGAAGGCGCGAACGCTGATTCCAAAAGGAGGCGAGGAAACGCGTCAGCGATGACTGCACTACAAGGCTAATGCGCCAGCGACCGGGAGGATCATTTACAGCAGAACAAACAAAGCCAGTGGTGAGACCACATATATCTGTTTTAAATATCTGTCCAGATCCAATAACAGCATATTCATTGAATGCTGAACTTACTAGGACACTACATGCTCACAGCTTTAAAGTGCTGATGCTAATCCTGCTTTACACCAATAGCATAAGTCCTCTAAACAGCCGGTGTTAGAGAAACTGTTACTACTTGGACACATTGTTGCTTTATGAACTATCAAATAATAAGCTGCTAAACTCATTGAAGTCTATGCTCTTACAGCTAAGAATTGATGTTGCCAAAAATGTATTTTTATTAACAGCACGACTTTTAAACAACTTGTAACAGATGAATTGATATTAAATAGACACAGTATCCTCTAAATCACCTGGTGACTCAACAACAAGCTTGAAATATCCTTTATAAGAAAGTATACAAGTGTTATTGGAGGAAATAGCCAGTTAGATTTTATTTTATATATTAAATACCGGCCAGTGTTTGCTGATTTATTGTTAAATATATATTTCTCTGACGTCCTAGTGGATGCTGGGAACTCCGTAAGGACCATGGGGAATAGCGGCTCCGCAGGAGACTGGGCACAAAAAGAAAGCTTTAGGACTACCTGGTGTGCACTGGCTCCTCCCCCTATGACCCTCCTCCAAGCCTCAGTTAGATTTTTGTGCCCGACCGAGCAGGGTGCAATCTAGGGGGCTCTCCTGAGCTTCTTAGATAAAAGTTAGTTTTAGGTTTTTTATTTTCAGTGAGACCTGCTGGCAACAGGCTCACTGCATCGAGGGACTAAGGGGAGAAGAAGCGAACCTGCCTGCTTGCAGCCAGCTTGGGCTTCTTAGGCTACTGGACACCATTAGCTCCAGAGGGATCGAACACAGGCCCAGCCTCGGAGTCCGGTCCCAGAGCCGCGCCGCCGGCCCCCTTACAGAGCCAGAAGCAAGAAGAGGTCCGGAAAATCGGCGGCAGAAGACATCAGTCTTCATCAAGGTAGCGCACAGCACTGCAGCTGTGCGCCATTGCTCCTCATGCACACCTCACACTGCGGTCACTGATGGGTGCAGGGCGCTGGGGGGGGCGCCCTGAGCAGCAATATTAACACCTTGGCTGGCAAAAATACATCACATATAACCCCCAGGGCTATATGGATGTACATTAACCCCTGCCAGAATCCATAAAAATGCGTGAGAAAAGTCCGCGAAAAAGGGGCGGAGCCTATCTCCTCAGCACACTGGCGCCATTTTTCCCTCACAGCTCCGTTGGAGGGAAGCTCCCTGGCTCTCCCCTGCAGTTAATACACTACAGAAAGGGTTAAAAAGAGAGGGGGGGCACAATTTAGGCGCAGTATACATATATATATATGCAGCTATAAGGGAAAACACTTTTTATAGGTGCTATCCCTGTGATATATAGCGCCCTGGTGTGTGCTGGCATACTCTCCCTCTGTCTCCCCAAAGGGCTTTGTGGGGTCCTGTCCTCTAACAGAGCATTCCCTGTGTGTGTGCTGTGTCTCGGTACGGCTGTGTCGACAGGTATGTGGAGGATAATGAGGTGGAGGCGGAGCGAATGCCTGTAAATATGTTGTCACCCCCTGCGGGGTCGACACCGGTGTGGTTGAACTTATGGAAGGATTACGTGAAAGTGTCAACTCCTTACATAAAAGGTCGACGACACAGATTAGCCGGCTACTCAGCTTGTGCCTGTTCCAGCGTCTCAAATGTCATGGGGGGCTCTAAAATCGCCCGCTACCTCAGATAACAGACACAGATGTCGACACGGATACTGACTCCAGTGTCGACGTCGATGAGACTGGTGTACCCTCCAAATAGGTCCACCCATTACAGGATTGAGGCAATGAAAAATGTATTACACATTTATGATTATACCCCAGGTACCACATAAAAGGGTATTGTGTTTGGTGAGAGAAAACTATTAGTAGTTTTTCCTGCATCTGAGAAATTAAATGAGGTGTGGGAGGAAGAGTGGTCTTCCCCCGGTAAGAAATTGATAATTTCTAAAACTGTTATTGGCAGCGTACCCTTTCCCGCCAGAGGATAGGTCACGCGGGGAAACACCCCATAGGGTAGATACAGCGCTTACACGCTTATCAGAAAAGGTGGCACTACCGTCTCCGGATACGGCCGCCCTGAAGGGACCTGCTGATAGAAAGCAGGAGGTTACCCTATAAGATATAGTCACACACTAGGGCATTATATTGCGACCAGCCGTTGCTTCGGCATGGATGTGCAGTGCTCCCGCTGCGTGGTCTGATTCCCTGTCGGAAAATAACTATGGATAGGGACAATATTTTGCTGAAAATAGAGCATATAAAAGATGTGGTCTTATACATGCGTGATGCACAGAGGGATATTTGCCGGCTGGCATCAAAAATAAGCGCTAGGTCCATTGCCGCCAGACGGGGGTTATGGACTTGGCAATGGTCAGGCGATGCCAACTCGAATCGGCACATGGAAGTTGCCCTATAAGGGGGTAAAACTGTTTGGGGATGGTTTTTCAGACCTCGTTTCCACAGCTACTGTTGGGAAATCGATTTTTTTGCCACAGGCTACCCCACAACAAAAGAAAGCACCGTATCATCAAGTACAGTCCTTTCGGCCCCAGAAAAGCAAGAGGGCTAGAGGCTCATCCTTTCTGCCGAGAGGCAAAGGTAGAGGAAAAAGCTGCAACACACAGCAAGTTCCCAAGAGCAGAAGTCCTCCCTGCGTCCGGTAGGTCCACAGCATGGTGCGGGGGCTGCTCAGGCGGACCCGGGTACGGTGGGGGCCCGTCTCAGAAATTTCAGCGGACAGTGGGCTCTCTCACATGGATCCCTGGGTCCTTCAAGTAGTATCTCAGGGGTACAGGCTGGAGTTCGAGACGTTCTTCCCCCCGCCGTTTCCTAAAATCTGCCTTACCGGCACCTCCCTCTGCCAGGGAGACGGTGTTGGTGGATATTCAACACTATAATCACAACAAGTGATTGTCAAGGTGCCCCTCCTTCAGCAAGGAAGGGGTTACTATTCCACAGTGGTTGTGGTACCGAAACGTTTCGGTGAGACCCATCTTGAAATTAAAATACTTGAACTTTTATATCAGAAGATTCAAGTTCAAGATGGAATCGCTCAGGGCGGATATTACGAGCCTGGACGAGGGGGATTACAGGGTCTCCCTGGACATCAAGAATGCGTACCTGCATGTCCCCATTTACCCTCCTCACCAGGAGTACCTCAGATATGTGGTACAGGACTGTCACTATCAGTTCCAGACGCGGCCGGTGGAATTGTCCACGGCACCGAAGGTCTTTACCTAGGTAATGGCAGAAGTGATGATACTCCTTCGCAAGAAGGAAGTTTTTATTATCCCGTACTTGGACGATCTCCTGATAAAGGCGAGGTCCAAAGAACAGTTGGTAGTGGGGGTAGCACTCTCTCGGGAAGTGCTACAACAGCACGACTGGATTCTCAATATTCCAAAGTCACAGCTGGTCCCGACGACACGTCTTCTGTTCCTGGGAATGTTTCTGAACGCAGACCAGAAAAGAGTGTTTCTTCCAGTGGAAAAAGCAGAGGAGTTGTCATCTCTAGTCAGAGACATCCTAAAACCAGGACAGGTGTCGGTACATCAATGCACACGAGTCCTGGGAAAAATGGTAGCTTCGTACGAAGCATAATTCCATTCGGAAGACTCCACGCAAGGACGTTCCAGTGGGACCTGTGGGACTAATGGTCCGGGTCCCATCTACAGATACAACAGCGAATAACACTGTCAGCAAGAAACAGGGTGTCGCTGCTGTGGTGGCTGCAGAGGGCTCATCTACTAGAGGGCCGCAGATTCGGAATACAGGACTGGGTCCTGGTGACCACGGATGCCAGCCTTCGGGGCTGGGGTGCAGTCACACAGGGAAGAAATTTCCATGGAGATTTCGCTTCACATAAATATTCTGCAGCGAAGGGCCATTTACAATGCCCTAAGCCAAGCAAGGCCCCTGCTTCAGAACCAGCCGGTACTGATCCAATCAGACGACATCACGGCGGTCGCCCATGTAAACAGACAGGGCGGCACAAGAAGCAGGATGGCGATGGCAGAAGCCACAAGGATTCTCCGATGGGCGACCTACACCCAGGAGAATGGGGACTTCATTCAGAAGTTTTCCAAATGCGGGTAAACCGTTGGGAATGACCACGGGTGGACATGATGGCGTCCCGCCTCAACAAGAAGTTGAAAAGATATTGCGCCAGGTCAAGGGACCCTCAGGCGATCGCTGGGGACACTCTAGTGACACCGTAGGTGTACCAGTCGGTTTATGTGTCTCCTCCTCTACCTCTCATACCCAAGGTACTGAGAATAATAAGAAGGCGAGGAGTGAAAACCATACTCGGGGTTCCGGATTGGCCATGAAGAGCTTGGTACCCGGAACTTCAAGAGATGCTGGCAGAGGACCCTTGGCCTCTGCCGCTTAGACAAGACCTGCTGCAGCAGGGACCCTGTCTGTTCCAAGACTTACCGCGGCTGCGTTTGACGGCATGGCGGTAGAACACCGGATCCTAAAGGAAAAGGGTATTCCGAAGGAAGTCATCCCTACCCTGATCATAGCCAGGAAGGATGTCACCGCAAGACATTATCGCCGCGTTTGGCGAAAATTTGTTGCTTGGTGGGAGGCCATGAAGGCCCCGACGGAGGAATTTCAACTATGTCGATTCCTGCACTTCCTGCAAGCAGGGGTGACGTTTGGGCCTCAAATTGGGGTCCATCAAGGTCCAGATTTCGGCTCTGTCGATTTTCTTCCAGAAAGAACTGGCTTCACTGCCTGAAGTTCAGACTTTGGTTAAAGGAGTACTACATATTCAGCCTCCTTTTGTGCCTCCTGTGGCACTTTTTGGATCTCAACGTGGTGTTGGATTTCCTAAAGTCGCATTGGTTGAGCCACTTAAAACCATGGAGCTAAAGTATCTCGCGTGGAAAGTGGTCATGCTGTTGGCCTTGGCCAGGCGTGTGTCAGAATTGGCGGCTTTGTCATGTAAAAGCCCTTATCTGATTTTCTATATGGATAGGGCAGAGTTGAGGACTCGTCCTCAGTTTCTCCCAAAGGTGGTCTCCGGTTTTTACTTGAACCAACCTATTGTGGTGCCTGCGGCTACTAGGGACTTGGAGGATTCCAAGTTGCTGGACGTAGTCAGGGCCCTAAAAATTTTATTTTTCCAGGACGGCTGGAGTCAGGAAAACTGACTCGCTGTTTATCCTGATGGCACCCAACAAGCTGGGTGCTCCTGCTTCTAAGCAGTCTATTGCGCGCTGGATTTGTAGCACTATTCAGCTGGCGCATTCTGCGGTAGGATGACCGCAGCCTAAATCAATAAAAGCCCATTCCACAAGGAAGGTGGGCTCATCTTGGGCGGCTGCCCGAGGGGTCTCGGCTTTACAACTTTGCCGAGCAGCTACTTGGTCAGGGGCAAACACGTTTGCAAAATTCTATGAATTTGATACCCTGGCTGAGGAGGACCTGGAGTTCTCTCATTCGGTGCTGCAGAGTCATCCGCACTCTCCCGCCCGTTTGGGAGCTTTGGTATAATCCCCATGGTCCTTACGGAGTTCCCAGCATCCACTAGGACGTCAGAGAAAATAAGAATTTACTTACCGATAATTCTATTTCTCGTAGTCCGTAGTGGATGCTGGGCGCCCATCCCAAGTGCGGATTGTCTGCAATACTTGTACATAGTTATTGTTAACTAATCGGGTTCTTGTTGTGAGCCATCTATTCAGAGGCTCCTCTGTTGTCATGCTGTTAACTGGGTTTCATATCACAAGTTGTACGGTGTGATTGGTGTGGCTGGTATGAGTCTTACCCGGGATTCAAAATCCTTCCTTATTGTGTACGCTCGTCCGGGCACAGTATCCTAACTGAGGCTTGGAGGAGGGTCATAGGGGGAGGAGCCAGTGCACACCAGGTAGTCCTAAAGCTTTCTTTTTGTGCCCAGTCTCCTGCGGAGCCGCTATTCCCCATGGTCCTTACGGAGTTCCCAGCATCCACTACGGACTACGAGAAATAGAATTATCGGTAAGTAAATTCTTATTTTTATTATATATATTTTGTGTTTTAAATTAACTGAAAATATTTTTCAATTCCTGTGCGCTGTAATAATTTTATTTCCTATTTCTAAACATATTTTCTGGGTTGAGTAACCCCTACATTACTGGCTGTACGGGAATTGCACTAGGTGAAACACTTAATTAACCTTTTAGTGTGTTTAACTTGGGGCTGAACTGCATCTCCGGTGTTCCGTCTATGTCCACCCACGATGACGTTGCCTCAGCGTCTGCACCACCCGCAAATTATGGCCAGCAGCGATGTGAAGCAGCCATTAAGGCGCCGCTGAGCCCTTAAAGCCGCAGCCCTTACAACCGGAGCCTAGACCCCTGAAGCAGCATGCTCATGAAGGAGCATCCTGCAAATGTAAATCTCTGGGGCATGCTGCACAGGGTATTGGGGTGCAATGGGGTAATTATGTGTATCAGACACTATACTGGGGGATAGTATGTGTTACTGGCAGTATAGTGAAGACATTATGTATAACTGGCACTGTACTGGGAGACATTATGTATAACTGGCACTTTACTGGGGGACATTATGTGTAACTGGCATTGTACTGGGGGACATTGTGTAACTGGCACTATACCGGGAGACATTATGTGTAACTGGCACTGTACTGGGAGACATTATGTATAACTGGCACTTTACTGGGGGACATTATGTGTAACTGGCATTGTACTGGGAGACATTGTGTAACTGGCACTATACTGGGAGACATTGTGTAACTGGTACTATACTGGGGAGACATTATGTGTAACTGGCACGGTACTGGGGAGACATTATGTGTAACTGGCACGGTACTGGGGGACATGTGTAACTGGCACTGTACTGGGGGACATTATGTGTAACTGGCACTGTACTGGGGGACATTATGTGTAACTGGCACTGTACTGGGGGACATTATGTGTAACTGGCACGGTACTGGGGGACATTATGTGTAACTGGCACTATACTGGGGGACATTATGTATAACTGGCACTGTACTGGGGGACATTATGTATAACTGGCACTGTACTGGGGGACATTATGTGTAACTGGCACTGTACTGGGGGACATTATGTGTAACTGGCACTGTACTGGGGGACATTATGTGTAACTGGCACTGTACTGGGGGACATTATGTATAACTGGCACAGTACTGGGGGACATTATGTGTAACTGGCACTGTACTGGGGGACATTATGTGTAACTGGCACTGTACTGGGGGACATTATGTGTAACTGGCACTGTACTGGGGGACACTATGTGTAACTGGCACGGTACTGGGGGACATTATGTGTAACTGGCACTGTACTGGGGGACATTATGTGTAACTGGCACTGTACTGGGGGACATTATGTGTAACTGGCACTGTACTGGGGGAGATTATGTATAACTGGCACTGTACTGGGGGACATTATGTATGACTGGCACAGTACTGGGGGACATTATGTGTAACTGGCACTGTACTGGGGGACATTATGTGTAACTGGCACTGTACTGGGGGACATTATGTGTAACTGGCACTGTACTGGGGGACATTATGTGTAACTGGCACGGTACTGGGGGACATTATGTGTAACTGGCACTGTACTGGGGGACATTGTGTGTAACTGGCACTGTACTGGGGGACATTATGTGTAACTGGCACTGTAGTGGGGGACATTATGTGTAACTGGCACTGTACTGGGGGACATTATGTGTAACTGGCACTGTACTGGGGGACATTATGTATAACTGGCACAGTACTGTGGGACATTATGTGTAACTGGCACTGTACTGGGGGACATTATGTGTAACTGGCACTGTACTGGGGGACATTATGTGTAACTGGCACTGTACTGGGGGACATTTTGTGTAACTGGCACTGTACTGGGGGACATTTTGTGTAACTGGCACTGTACGGGGGGACATTTTGTGTAACTGGCACTGTACGGGGGGACATTATGTGTAACTGGCTCTATAGTGGGGGCATAAAAATAATAATCTTGGACAAGGGATACTGGAGAGAAGAAAAATAAATACATTATATATATATATATATATATACACACACACACACACAGGGCCGGCAACAGACATCTTGGGGCCCGGTACAGTGATATCTCTGGGGCCCCCTCAGAGCAACGGAATTTCCTGCGCTATATAATAAACTGTTATTAAATAAATATATTTATTTTTATTTATCTACAGTATACAGAGATATAAATATGTATATCTCTCCTTCCTCCCCCACACACACCACGGTCTGTCTCTCCCCAATAACTCCATGATGATTCCCTGCTGGACACTAAGTGGCATATACTTGGGGCCCCTCTGATCCTTGGGGCCCGGTACAGGTGTCCTCTTTGACCCCCCCTGTCGCCGGCCCTGTATATGTGTGTGTATATATATATATATATATATATATGTGTGTGTGCGTTATTATTATTATTTCTCTGACGTACTAGTGGATGCTGGGAACTCCGTAAAGACCATGGGGAATAGATGGGCTCCGCAGGAGACTGGGCACTCTAAAGAAAAGATTAGGTACTATCTGGTGTTTACTGGCTCCTCCCTCTATGCCCCTCCTCCAGACTTCAGTTAGAATCTGTGCCCGGCCAGAGCTGGGTGCTCCTAGTGGGCTCTCCTGAGCTTACTAGTAAAGAAAGTATTTATTAGGTTTCTTATTTTCAGTGAGCTTCTGCTGGCAACAGACTCACTGCTACGTGGGACTAAGGGGAGAGAAGCAAACCTACCTGCTTGCAGCTAGCTTGTGCTTCTTAGGCCACTGGACACCATTAGCTCCAGAGGGTTCGAACACAGGCACCTGTCCTCGATCGTCCGTTCCCGGAGCCGCGCAGCCGTCCCCCTCGCAGAGCCAGAAGAACAGAAGCTTGAAGACGACGAAATCGGCGGCAGAAGACTCCTATCTTCATTTAAGGTAGCGTACAGCACCGCAGCTGTGCGCCATTGCTCCCAGCACACTTACACACTCCGGTCACTGTAGGGTGCAGGGCGCTGGGGGGGGGCGCCCTGGGCAGCAATTGAAGTACCTTTTGGCAATAAAAATACATATATACAGTCTGGCACTGTATATATGTAAAAAACCCCGCCATTTTTTTACACAGAAAGCGGGACAGAAGCCCGCCACTGAGGGGGCGGGGCCTTCTTCCTCAGCACACCAGCGCCATTTTCTCTTCACAGCTCCGCTGGAAGCAGCTCCCCAGGCTCTCCCTGCAGTATCCAGGTACAAGAAGGGTAAAAAAGAGAGGGGGGGCACATAAATTTAGGCGCAAATAAAACATATAAGGCAGCTATTGGGTAATCCCTTATTATAAGTGAAAATCCCTGTGTTATATAGCGCTGTGGTGTGTGCTGGCATACTCTCTCTCTGTCTCCCCAAAGGACTTTGTGGGGTCCTGTCCTCAGTCTGAGTATTCCCTGTGTGTGTGCGGTGTGTCGGTATGGCTGTGTCGACATGTTTGATGAGGAGGGTTACGTGGAGGCGGAGCAAGGTCAGATAAGTGTGGTGTCGCCCCCGTCGGGGCCGACACCTGATTGGATGGATATGTGGAAGGTCTTAAACGACAATGTAAGCTCCTTACATAAAAGGTTTGATGACGCTGCAGCCTTGGGACAGCCGGGGTCTCAGCCCGCGCCTGCCCAGGCGACTCAGAAACCGTCAGGGGCTCATAAACGCCCTCTATCTCAGATGGTTGACACAGATGTCGACACGGAGTCCGACTCCAGTGTCGACGATGATGAGGCACATTTACAGTCTAAAATGACCAAGGCCATCCGATACATGATTATTGCAATGAAAGATGTATTACACATTTCTGAGATTAACCCTGTTAATACCAAGAGGGTTTATATGTTTGGGGAGAAAAAGCAGCCAGTGACTTTTCCCCCATCTGATGAATTAAATGAATTATGTGAAGAAGCGTGGAGTTCCCCTGATAAGAAACTAGTGATTTCTAAGAGGTTACGGATGGCGTACCCTTTCCCGCCAACGGACAGGTTACGTTGGGAAACATCCCCTAGGGTGGACAAGGCGCTGACACGCTTATCTAAAAAGGTGGCCCTGCCGTCTCAGGATACGGCCGCCCTAAAGGAGCCTGCGGATAGAAAGCAGGAAGCTATCCTGAAGTCAGTGTATACACACTCTGGTACTCTACTGAGACCTGCTATTGCTTCAGCCTGGATTTGTAGTGCTGTAGCAGCATGGACAGATACTCTGTCAGACGACATAGATTCCCTCGACAGGGATACTGTTTTGCTAACCCTGGGCCATATAAAAGACGTCGTCTTATATATGCGGGATGCTCAGAGGGACATTTGCCTGCTGGGCTCTAGAATTAATGCTATGTCCATTTCTGCCAGGAGGGCCTTATGGACTCTGCAATGGACAGGAGATGCTGATTCTAAAAAACACATGGAGGTTTTGCCTTATAAGGGTGAGGAATTGTTTGGGGACGGTCTATCGGACCTCATGTCCACAGCGACAGCTGGAAAGTCGACTTTCTTGCCTCAGGTTTCCTCACAGCCTAAGAAAGCACCGTATTATCAAATGCAGTCCTTTCGTTCTCAGAAAGGCAAGAGGGTCAGGGGCGCATCCTTTCTTGCCAGAGGCAGGGGTAGAGGTAAGAAGCTGCACCATGCAGCCAGTTCCCAGGAACAAAAGTCCTCCCCTGCTTCCACTAAGTCCACCGCATGACGTTGGGGCTCCACAGGCGGAGCCAGGTGCGGTGGGGGCACGTCTCCGAAACTTCAGCAACCAGTGGGTTCGCTCACAGGTGGATCTCTGGGCTGTACAAATTGTATCTCAGGGATACAAGCTGGAATTCGAAGCGACTCCCCCCCGCCATTACCTCAAATCAGCCTTGCCAGCTTCCCCCATGAAAAGGGAGGTAGTACTGGCGGCAATTCACAAGCTGTACCTCCAGCAAGTGATTATCAGGGTCCCCCTCCTTCAACAAGGAAGGGGTTACTATTCCACAATGTTTGTGGTACCGAAACCGGACGGTTCGGTGAGACCCATTCTGAATTTAAAATCCTTGAACACTTATATAAAGAAATTCAAGTTCAAAATGGAATCGCACAGAGCGGTTATTGCAAGCCTGGCAGAGGGGGATTTTATGGTGTCGCTGGACATCAAGGATGCTTACTTGCATGTCCCCATTTACCCACTCCACCAGGAGTACCTCAGGTTTGTGGTACAGGACTGTCATTACCAGTTCCAGGCGTTGCCGTTTGGCCTGTCCACGGCACTGAGGATATTTACCAAGGTAATGGCCGAAATGATGATACTCCTTCGGAAGAAGGGAGTTATAGTTATCCCGTACTTGGACGATCTCCTCATAAAGGCGAGGTCCAGAGAGCAGTTGTTGATCAGCGTAGCACTCTCTCAGGAAGTGTTGCAACAGCACGGCTGGATTCTGAATGTTCCAAAGTCGCAGCTGATTCCTACGACGCGTCTGCTTTTCCTGGGCATGATTCTGGACACAGAACAGAAGAAGGTGTTTCTCCCGGTGGAGAATGCCCAGGAATTAGCATCTCTGGTCAGGGACCTCCTGAAACCAAAACAGGTATCGGTGCATCACTGCACGCGAGTCCTGGGAAAGATGGTGGCTTCATACGAAGCCATTCCCTTCGGCAGGTTCCATGCAAGGATCTTTCAGTGGGATCTGTTGGACAAGTGGTCCGGATCGCATCTTCAGATGCATCGGCTGATCACCCTGTCCCCAAGGGCCAGGGTGTCTCTTCTGTGGTGGCTGCAGAGTGCTCACCTTCTCGAGGGCCGCAGGTTCGGCATACAGGACTGGGTCCTGGTGACCACGGATGCAAGCCTCCGAGGATGGGGGGGGCAGTCACTCGGGGAAGAAACTTCCAAGGGCTGTGGTCAAGTCTGGAGACTTCTCTACACATAAATATACTGGAACTAAGGGCCATATACAACGCCCTGAGTCAAGCAGAGCCCCTGCTTCGAAACCGGCCAGTGCTGATTCAGTCAGACAACATCACGGCGGTCGCCCATGTAAACCGCCAGGGCGGCACAAGAAGCAGGATGGCAATGGCGGAAGCCACAAAGATTCTTCGGTGGGCGGAGAATCACGTGCAAGCACTGTCAGCAGTGTTCATTCCGGGAGTGGACAACTGGGAAGCAGACTTCCTCAGCAGACACGACCTCCACCCGGGAGAGTGGGGACTTCATCAAGAAGTCTTCACACAGATTGCAATGCGATGGGAACTGCCACAAGTGGACATGATGGCGTCCCGCCTCAACAAAAAGCTAAAAAGATATTGCGCCAGGTCAAGGGACCCTCGGGCGATAGCTGTGGACGCCGTAGTGACACCGTGGGTGTATCAGTCGGTTTATGTGTTTCCTCCTCTTCCTCTCATACCCAAGGTACTGAGAATAGTAAGAAAGAGAGGAATAAGAACAATACTCATTGTTCCGGATTGGCCAAGAAGGACTTGGTACCCGGAACTGCAAGAAATGCGCACAGAGGACCCATGGCCTCTGCCTCTCAGACAGGACCTGCTGCAACAAGGGCCCTGTCTGTTCCAAGACTTACCGCGGCTGCGTTTGACGGCATGGTGGTTGAACGCCGGATCCTAGCGGAAAAAGGCATTCCGGATGAAGTTATTCCTACGCTGATAAAGGCTAGGAAGGACGTGACAGCAAAGCATTATCACCGTATATGGCGAAAATATGTTGCTCGGTGTGAGGCCAGGACGGCCCCTACAGAGGAATTCCAGCTGGGTCGATTCCTGCACTTCCTACAGTCAGGGGTGACTATGGGCCTAAAATTGGGGTCCATAAAGGTCCAGATTTTGGCCCTATCCATTTTCTTTCAAAAAGAACTGGCTTCACTGCCTGAGGTCAGACGTTTGTTAAGGGAGTGCTGCATATTCAGCCCCCTTTTGTGCCACCAGTGGCACCCTGGGATCTTAACGTTGTGTTGGATTTCCTGAAATCCCACTGGTTTGAGCCACTTAAGACCGTGGAACTAAAGTATCTCACGTGGAAAGTGGTCATGCTGTTAGCCTTAGCATCGGCTAGGCGTGTGTCGGAATTGGCGGCTTTGTCATGTAAAAGCCCATATCTGATCTTCCATATGGACAGGGCAGAATTGAGGACTCGTCCCCAATTTCTCCCAAAGGTGGTATCATCGTTTCATTTGAACCAACCTATTGTGGTGCCTGCGGCTACTCAGGACTTGGAGGACTCCAAGTTGCTGGACGTAGTCAGGGCTTTGAAAATATATGTTTCCAGAACGGCTGGAGTCAGGAAGACTGACTCGCTGTTTATCCTGCATGCACCCAACAAGCTGGGTGCTCCTGCTTCAAAGCAAACTATTGCTCGCTGGATCTGTAGCACGATTCAGCTGGCTCATTCTGCGGCTGGATTGCCGCATCCAAAATCAGTAAAAGCCCATTCCACAAGGAAGGTGGGCTCTTCTTGGGCGGCTGCCCGAGGGGTCTCGGCTTTACAGCTTTGCCGATGCGGCTACTTGGTCGGGTTCAAACACCTTTGCAAAGTTCTACAAGTTTGATACCCTGGCTGAGGAGGACCTTGTGTTTGCTCATTCGGTGCTGCAGAGTCATCCGTACTCTCCCGCCCGTTTGGGAGCTTTGGTATAATCCCCATGGTCCTTACGGAGTTCCCAGCATCCACTAGGACGTCAGAGAAAATAAGAATTTACTCACCGGTAATTCTATTTCTCGTAGTCCGTAGTGGATGCTGGGCGCCCGTCCCAAGTGCGAACTTTCTGCAATACGTGTATATAGTTATTGCTTAAATAAGGGTTATTGTTATGAGCCATCCGTTGAGTGAGGCTCAGTTGTTGTTCATACTGTTAACTGGGTAAGGTTATCACAAGTTGTACGGTGTGATTGGTGTGGCTGGTATGAGTCTTACCCGGGATTCCAAATCCTTTCCTTGTAATGTCAGCTCTTCCGGGCACAGTTTCCCTAACTGAGGTCTGGAGGAGGGGCATAGAGGGAGGAGCCAGTGCACACCAGATGGTACCTAATCTTTTCTTTAGAGTGCCCAGTCTCCTGCGGAGCCCGTCTATTCCCCATGGTCCTTACGGAGTGCCCAGCATCCACTACGGACTACGAGAAATAGAATTACCGGTGAGTAAATTCTTATTTTTTTTGCCGCTCAGACCTTGATAAAGCGGCCCAGTTGGGATTTTGAGTTTGAAATACCTGGTATATATTTATCATCAATACAACAAGAACTGTTTAAACCAAAGTCATCAGAGAAGAGAAATTAGTAGAAACAAAGAGGAGGAGAGAGACAGGAGTGAGATGGGGTGGAAGTGGAGGTTATATAGTTACAAAAATCAGAGTGGGCAGTAAGAGAGTCGTCGCTGTATAAAGTCATAGAGACATGGGCAACTGTAGTGAGCAGCAATATGCATTAGTTCTTTTAATCTCCCCTCCATTATATTTGTATAGTTGAATTGATGGGAGGTCTTTGCTCACACAGAGTAAGTTTGTTTTTATGGAGATGGCTCAATAGGGATTTCCTCAACACTGGTAGTTCTCCAAGGATCAGTCTCCTCTCCTTTTAGCCTGTCAAACATTCAAGTATACATTGTCTAAAATGTAGGATGTTCTCACACCAGTCCTCTGATTCCCCCCCATGAAATATCTCCACTTGCTATATGCAGTTGCCAGATGTGCTGCAGAGATGAGTTGCTCTTTGTTCGCAATATGCTACCTTCTACAGCTACTGTGAGCCTGCACCCACAAGAGAGCTATAGGGGTATATGCAATTCACGGCGAATCGCGGCAATTTTTCGCCGTTTTTTAATTCGACTAAATTCGCCAGGTGAATTCCGGAAGGTGGCTTCCGGAATTCACCATATTCAATGAAAAACGGATTCGCCAGAGTCGCGGGCGAAAATCGGCCGATTTGGCGGATTTTGCCGCGATTTTAAAAAACGGGAAAAACCCGGAAAAAAAAATGGCGTGGGGTCCCCCCTCCAAAGCATAGCCAGCCTCGGGCTCATCGAGCTGGTCCTGGTTCTAAAAATCCGGGGAAAAATTGGCCAGGGATCCCCCGTATTTTTAAAACCAGCACCGGGCTCTGCGCCTGGTGCTGGTGCCAAAAATACGGGGGACAAAAAGAGTAGGGGTCCCCCGTATTTTTAACACCAGCATCGGGCTCCACTAGCTGGACAGATAATGCCACAGCCGGGGGTCACTGTTATGCCGTGCCCTGTGGCCGTGGCATTAAATATCCAACTAGTCACCCCTGGCCGGGGTACCCTGGGGGAGTGGGGACCCCTTCAATCAAGGGGCCCCCCCCCCAGCCACCCAAGGGCCAGGGGTGAAGCCCGAGGCTGTCCCCCCCCATCCAATGGGCTGCGGATGGGGGGGCTGATAGCCTTTTGTGATAATAAAAAGATTTGTTTTTTCCAGTAGTACTACAAGTCCCAGCAAGCCTCCCCCGCAAGCTGGTACTTGGAGAACCACAAGTACCAGCATGCGGGAGAAAAACGGGCCCGCTGGTACCTGTAGTACTACTGGGAAAAAAATACCCCAAAAAAAACAGGACACACACACCGTGACAGTAAAACTTTATTACACACTACCGACACACACATACTTACCTATGTTGACACGCCGACTGCCACGGTCTCCGACGATCCGAGGGTACCTGTGAAAAAATGATACTCACCTTCCAGCGTCCAGAGATAAATCCACGTCCAGAGAGATAAATCCACGTACTTGTAAAAAAAAAAGAAAACGCAAATACCCGCTCCATACCGGACTAGAAAGGGGTCCAATGCTTTCACATCAGACCCCTTTCTCCCGAATGCCGGGACATCACGTGACTCCTGTCACTGAAGTCCCTTCAGCCAATCAGGAAGCGCTACTTCCGTGGCGCTCACCTGATTGGCTGTGCGCTGTCTGTACTGTGACAGCACATCGCAAAGCCGCTCCATTACTTTCAATGGTGGGAACTTTGCGGGTAGCGGTGGGGTCACCCGCCGGTCAGCCGCTGACCGGCGGGTGACCTTACCGCTAGCCGCTAAGTTCCCACCATTGAAAGTAATGGAGCGGCTTTGCGATGTGCTGTCACAGTACAGACAGCGCACAGCCAATCAGGTGAGCGCAACGAAGTTGCGCTTCCTGATTGGCTTAGAGACCTTTCTGTGACAGCTGTCACTGACAGGTCTCATTCGTGGAAAGGTGTCCCATGTGTCAGCATGGGACCCCTTTCAGTCCGGCATGAAGCGGGTGTTCGGTTTGTTTTTTTGCCAAGTACGTGGATTTATCTGTGGACCATGGCTGAGGTGAGTATATTGATCTTTTCTTTTCAGGTATCCGTGGATTCTACATGGAGAAGAGGACCGATGTCGGCGTGTGAACATAGGTAAGTATGTGTGTGTCGACGTATGAAATAAAGTTTTACTGTCGACGGTGTGTGTGTCCTGTTTTTATTTGGGTATTTTTTTCCCAGTAGTACTACAGGTACCAGCGGGCCCGTTTTTCTCCCGCATGCTGGTACTTGTGGTTCTCCAAGTACCAGCTTGCGGGGAGGCTTGCTGGGACTTGTAGTACTACTGGAAAAAACAATATCTTTTTATTATCACAAAAGGCTATCAGCCCCCCCATCCGCAGCCCATTGGATGGGGGGGGACAGCCTCGGGCTTCACCCTTGGGTGGCTGGGGGGGGGGGGACCCCTTGATTGAAGGGGTCCCCACTCCCCCAGGGTACCCCGGCCAGGGGTGACTAGTTGGATATTTAATGCCACGGCCGCAGG
This sequence comes from Pseudophryne corroboree, assembly GCF_028390025.1. Classification (NCBI taxonomy): domain Eukaryota; kingdom Metazoa; phylum Chordata; class Amphibia; order Anura; family Myobatrachidae; genus Pseudophryne; species Pseudophryne corroboree. The sequence continues at coordinate 343,287,982 of NC_086448.1, read as the reverse complement.
GCACGGCATAAAAGTGACCCCCGGCTGTGGCATTATCTGTCCAGCTAGTGGAGCCCGATGCTGGTGTTAAAAATACGGGGGACCCCTACTCTTTTTGTCCCCCGTATTTTTGGCACCAGAGCCCGGTGCTGGTTTTAAAAATACGGGGGATCCCCTGTCAATTTTTTCCCCGCATTTTTAGAACCTGGACCAGCTCGAAGAGCCCGAGGCTGGTTATGCTTTGGAGGGGGGACCCCACGCCATTTTTTTTTATGATTTCACCGTTCCAGCATAAAAAAAAAAAAAAAATATTTTACAAAATATATAAATAATATTTGTGCCTCCAAAAAAAAAAAAAAAAAGTACCTAATCCCTTCTAATATAAATAGATCTGCTATTCCCCAAAAAAAAAACACAAAAAAAAACATGTTTAAAATTTTTTTATTTGTTTTCACCCTCCAAAGTATGGCGGATTGAAAATGACGAATTTGCTGTCTAAAAGCACTGCTGTCGAATTTCCAAACTTGAATTGAATATGCTTTGGTCGAATTGCAGCACTTGTATCATTGCAGAAAAGTCGAATTTGCAAAAATTCGAATTTCAAAAAGTCGAATTTTGAAAGTCCGTTTTTTGGTCGGAAAGCACTGAATTGCATAGGCGATTTTTTTTTTTGGTCGAAAATGACCCGAAATTCGACAATTTCGGGAATTCGACCGCTATTGCATATACCCCATAGTGTGGAGAGAGACTTCCAGGAAAGACCATACTTCAGTTTCTACAGGAAACCTGCTGCATATTACGTATAGTAACATGGACTTATTCCAAGATGGCTTTTAGGCATAGACACTATGTAAAATGTAATTTAGCTCACATTTTGCAGATTCTCCTTTAAGAAAAGGAAAAACTACACAAAGCTAATTAAAGTTAATAGTGTGTTTTATTAAATTCTAATTCAATCAGGTGAATTGCAGACGATACCCGCTTTGTGCCTTTGTGACTATATTAGAACCCAGTAACCGGACTATAAATCACCACAATTTAGGGTATACGGTCGACAGTCATTAGGTCGACCACTATTGGTCAACATGCATTAGGTCGACCTGGTCACTAGGTCGACATGGAAAAAGGTTGACATGAGTTTTCACATTTTTTTACTTCATACTTTACGATCCACGTGGACTACGATTGGGAATAGTAACCTGGGCGAGTGTAGCGAGGAGACATGGTGCACTAATTCGGGTTCCCGGTCACTTAACGAAGATAACAACACCACAATTGTTTAAAAAAAAAAAAACATGTCGACCTTTTTCCATTGACCTTGTTCATGTCGACCTAATGACCATGTTGACCTATGTCAGGTGTCGACCTAGTCACTGTCTACCAATAGTGGTCAACCTAATGACTGTCGACCTAAGTGTTGTCGACCTTATGACCCATACCCGCAATTTAAAGTCTGCTATATGTGAAGCTGATATACAGTACACAGTCCATCCTGGTCATTGCTACTAATTGAGTCAACATTTTCATAAAATTGTGAAAGCTTGCCCACAATTGAATGGTTTTTATGTACAAGTACATAGAATTATTGGCATCCTGTACCAAAGCTGGGTTTGCTGTTATATGATTTGATAGCTATGTACATGCATCTGTATTGAATATTTACTATTTTCTTTCTACATTAGCATTTGAACAACTGGAAAGGGCTGTAGGTGCCTCACAGAGCTCCGAGGAGGCTCAAAAAAAAGGCCAGCAACAAATGGAAGATCAAATTAAAGCCATAGAGCAAGCTAGTGAGGAAGAGCGTCTGAATCTCCAAAAGGAGCTTAGTCGTGTCAAGCAGGAGGTGGTAGACATCATGAAGGTATGGAATGGTTCTGCACCGTATAATGCAGATTATGAGAGATGTAATAAAATAGTTGTGGCTGGTTGATGTGTTTTGTTTAAATATATATATACTCCATTACTTCATAGATGGGCACTCCACTCCTAAGTGATAGGGCTAGTTTGTATAAGCAGCCCGCATATGATTTTTCTGTGTCAATCTCTATTTCCAGATTTCTTCTTCAGGATTTATAGGAATCCACAGGGAACATTGGGATTGTAGGTGGTAGATGAGAGTCCGGGCACCAAACAGTTAAGCTTTCATTGTATCCCAGAATGCTCGGCTCCCCTCTCCTATAACCACACCAACATGCTCAGGCTCCAGTTTTAAGTTAGTGCCAGTAGGAAGATGGTGCACCATTACAGAAAGCTTTAAATTTTAAACTTTTTCTTTTTTTTCACTGAGCCGGTCAGCGCTGCAAGTCTCTCAGACTTCAGCGCTGCAGCTCCATCACCTCCCCCGTCGGTGCCGAAACTCCCGCACGGCCAGTGCCAAGACAGGAACTTGCGGCAGGGGCACTCTGCGACTAGCACTATGGGAATCCTGAAGAAGAAACGAGAGTTATGGTAGACATACCTTTCTGTTAACTCATTTTTGAGGTTCATAGGGTCCACATCCTGATGCACCTGGCCTCTATGGGTGTTTGTAGGCTTGGCCACTAGTTCCCTTCTCCTGTCTGTGCTTTGAGCTGGTTAACAAAACTGGGTGCCTGAGCACGGAGGAGGGATTATAGGGGAGAGGAGAGCCGTGCATTCTGGTATTCGCTCAAAGCTTAACTGTTTGGTGCCCGGACACTCATCCAGCACCTATAACCCAATGTTCCATGTGGACCCTACGAACCTTGAAGAAAGAGAGTTAACAAAGGTAAGTCTACCATAACTCTCCTTTCTCTATCGTCCTAGTGGATGCTGGGGTTCCTGAAAGGACCATGGGGAATAGCGGCTCCGCAGGAGACAGGGCACAAAAAGTAAAGCTTTAGGATCAGGTGGTGTGCACTGGCTCCTCCCCCCATGACCCTCCTCCAAGCCCCAGTTAGATTTTTGTGCCCGGCCGAGAAGGGTGCAATCTAGGTGGCTCTCCTAAAGAGCTGCTTAGAAAAGTTTAGCTTAGGTTTTTTATTTTACAGTGAGTCCTGCTGGCAACAGGATCACTGCAACGAGGGACTTAGGGGAGAAGAAGTGAACTCACCTGCGTGCAGGATGGATTGGCTTCTTTGGCTACTGGACATTAGCTCCAGAGGGACGATCACAGGTACAGCCTGGATGGTCACCGGAGCCTCGCCGCCGGCCCCCTTGCAGATGCTGAAACGAGAAGAGGTCCAGAATCGGCGGCAGAAGACTCCTCAGTCTTCTTAAGGTAGCGCACAGCACTGCAGCTGTGCGCCATTTCCTCTCAGCACACTTCACACGGCAGTCACTGAGGGTGCAGGGCGCTGGGAGGGGGGCGCCCTGGGAGGCAAATGAAAACCTTTTTTGGCTAAAAATACCTCACATATAGCCTCCGGGGGCTATATGGAGATATTTAACCCCTGCCAGAATCCATTAAAGAGCGGGAGACGAGCCCGCCGAAAAAAGGGCCGGGGCCTATCTCCTCAGCACACAGCGCCATTTTCCCTCACAGAAAGGCTGGAGGGAAGGCTCCCAGGCTCTCCCCTGCACTGCACTACAGAAACAGGGTTAAAACAGAGAGGGGGGGCACTAATTTGGCGTTAGAAATATATAAAAGATGCTATAAGGGAAAACACTTATATAAGGTTGTCCCTATATAATTATAGCGTTTTTGGTGTGTGCTGGCAAACTCTCCCTCTGTCTCTCCAAGGGGCTAGTGGGTCCTGTCCTCTATCAGAGCATTCCCTGTGTGTGTGCTGTGTGTCGGTACGTGTGTGTCGACATGTATGAGGACGATGTTGGTGAGGAGGCGGAGCAATTGCCTGTAATGGTGATGTCACTCTCTAGGGAGTCGACACCGGAATGGATGGCTTATTTAGGGAATTACGTGATAATGTCAACACGCTGCAAGGTCGGTTGACGACATGAGACGGCCGACAAACAATTAGTACCGGTCCAGACGTCTCAGAAACACCGTCAGGGGTTTTAAAACGCCCGTTTACTTTAGTCGGTCGACACAGACACAGACACGGACACTGAATCCAGTGTCGACGGTGAATAAACAAACGTATTCCTTATTAGGGCCACACGTTAAGGGCAATGAAGGAGGTGTTACATATTTCTGATACTACAAGTACCACAAAAGAGGGTATTATGTGGGATGTGAAAAAACTACCGTAGTTTTTCCTGAATCAGATAAATTAAATGAAGTGTGTGATGATGCGTGGGTTCCCCCCGATAGAAAATTATGGGCGGTATACCCTTTCCCGCCAGAAGTTAGGGCGCGTTGGGAAACACCCCTTAGGGTGGATAAGGCGCTCACACGCTTATCAAAACAAGTGGCGGTACCGTCTATAGATAGGGCCGTCCTCAAGGAGCCAGCTGACAGGAGGCTGGAAAATATCATAAAAAGTATATACACACATACTGGTGTTATACTGCGACCAGCGATCGCCTCAGCCTGGATGTGCAGAGCTGGGGTGGCTTGGTCGGATTCCCTGACTAAAAATATTGATACCCTTGACAGGGACAGTATTTTATTGACTATAGAGCATTTAAAGGATGCATTTTCTATATATGCGAGATGCACAGAGGGATATTTGCACTCTGGCATCAAGAGTAAGTGCGATGTCCATATCTGCCAGAAGATGTTTATGGACACGACAGTGGTCAGGTGATGCAGATTCCAAACGGCACAAAGGTGTATTGCCGTATAAAGGAAGAGGAGTTATTTGGGGTCGGTCCATCGGACCTGGTGGCCACGGCAACTGCTGGAAAACCCACCGTTTTTACCCTAAGTCACATCTCTGCAGAAAAAGACACCGTCTTTTCAGCCTCAGTCCTTTCGTCCCTATAAGAGTCATATCTGCCCAGGGATAGAGGAAAGGGAAGAAGACTGCAGCAGGCAGCCCATTCCCAGGAACAGAAGCGTTCCACCGCTTCTGCCAAGCTCTCAGCATGACGCTGGGACCGTACAGGACCCCTGGATCCTACATGTAGTATCCCAGGGGTACAGATTGGAATGTCGAGACGTTTCCCCTTCGCAGGCTCCTGAAGTCTGGTTTACCAAGGTCTCCCTCCGACAAGGAGGCAGTATGGGAAACAATTCACAAGCTGTATTCCCAGCAGGTGATAATCAAATTACCCCTCCTACAACAAGAAAAGGGGTATTATTCCACATTATATTGTGGTACTGAAGCCAGAAGGCTAGGTGAGACCTATTCTAAATCTAAAAAAAAAAAAAAATTTGAACACTTACAAAGGTTCAAATCAAGATGGAGTCACTCAGAGCAGTGATAACGAACCAGGAAGAAGGGGACTATATAGTGTCCCGAGACATCAGGGATGCTTACCTCCATGTCCAAAATTTGCCCTTCTCACTAAGGGTACCTCAGGTTCGTGGTACAGAACTGTCACTATCAGTTTCAGACGCTGCCGTTTGGATTGTCCACGGCACCCCGGGTCTTTACCAAGGAAATGGCCGAAATGATGATTCTTCTTCGTAGAAAAGGCGTCTTAATTATCCCTTACTTGGACGATCTCCTGATAAGGGCAAAGTCCAGGGAACAGTTGGAGGTCGGAGTAGCACTATCTCGGATACTGCTACAACAGCACGGGTGGATTCTAAATACTCCAAAATCGCAGCTGATCCCGACGACAAGTCTGCTGTGCCTAGGGATGATTCTGGACACAGTCCAGAAAAAGGTGTTTCTCCCGGAAGAGAAAGCCAGGGAGTTATCCGAGCTAGTCAGGAACCTCCTAAAATCAGTGCATCATTGCACAAGGGTCCTGGTAAAGATGGTGACTTCCTACGAAGCAATTCCATTCGGCAGATTTCACGCAAGAATTTTTCAGTGGGATCTGCTGGACAAATGGTCCGGATCGCATCTTCAGATGCATCAGCGGATAACCCTATATCCAAGGACAAGGGTGTCTCTCCTGTGGTGGTTACAGAGTGCTCATCTTCTAGAGGGCCGCAGATTCGGCATTCAGGATTGGATGCTGGTGACCACGGAGGCCAGCCCGAGAGGCTGGGGAGCAGTCACACAAGGAAAAAATTTCCAGGGAGTGTGATCAAGTCTGGAGACTTTTCTCCACATAAATATACTGGAGCTAAGGGTATATTTATAATACTCTAAGCTTAGCAAGACCTCTGCTTCAAGGTCAGCCGGTATTGATCCAGTGGGAAAAACATCACGGCAGTCGCCCACGTAAATAGACAGGGCGACACAAGAAGCAGGAGGGCAAGGGCAAAAACTGCAAGGACTTTTCGCTGGGCGGAAAATCATGTGATAGCACTGTCAGCAGTGTTTCATTCCGGGAATGGAAACTGGGAAGCAGACTTCCTCAGCAGGCACGACCTCCACCCGGCAGAGTGGAAACTTCATCGGGAAGTTTTCCACATGATTGTAAACCGTTGGGAAATACCAAAGGTGGACATGATGGCGTCCCGTCTGAACAAAAAACGGGACAGGTATTGCGCCAGGTTAAGAGACCCTCAGGCAATAGCTGTGGACGTTCTGGTAACACCATGGATGTACCAGTCGGTGTATGTGTTCCATCCTCTGCTTCTCATACCTAAGGTACTGAGACTTATAAGACGTAGAGGAGTAAGAACTGTACTTATGGCTCCGGATTGGCCAAGAAGGACTTGGTACCCGGAACTTCAAGAGATGCTCACAGAGGACTTATGGCCTCTGCCGCTAAGAAGGGACTTGTTTCAGCAAGTACCATGTCTGTTCCAAGACTTACCGCAGCTGCGTTTGACGGCATGGCGGTGGAACGCCGGATCCTAAGGGAAAAAGGCATTCCGGAAGAGGTCATTCCTACCCTGGTCAAAGCCAGAAAGGAGGTGACCGCACAACATTATCACCACATGTGGCAAAAATATGTTGCGTGGTGTGAGGCCAGAAAGGCCCCACGAAGAAATTTCAACTCGGTCGATTCCTGCATTTCCTGCAAACAGGAGTGTCTATGGGCCTCAAATTGGGGTCCATTAAGGTTCAAATTTCGGCCCTGTCGATTTTCTTCCAGAAAGAAGTGGCTTCAGTTCCTGAAGTCCAGAAGTTTGTCAAGGGAGTATTGCATATACAACCCCCTTTTGTGCCTCCAGTGGCACTGTGGGATCTCAACGTAGTTCTGGGATTCCTCAAATCACATTGGTTTAAAACCAGTCAAATCTGTGGATTTGAAGCATCTCACATGAAAAGTGACCATGCTCTTGGCCCTGGCCTGGACCAGGCGAGTGTCAAATTGGTGGTTTTTTTCTCAAAAAAGCCCATATCTGGTTGTCCATTTGGACAGGGCAGAGCTGCGGACTCGTCCCCAGTTCTCTCCCTAAGGTGGTGTCAGTGTTTCACCTGAACCAGCTTATTTTGGTGCCTTGCGCCTACTAGGGACTTGGAGGACTCCAGGTTGCTAGATGTTGTCAGGGCCCTGTAAATATAGGTTCCAGGACGGCTGGAGTCAGGAAAACTGACTTGCTGTTATCCTGTATGCACCCAACAAACTGGGTGCTCTTGCTTCTAAGCAGACTATTGCTAGTTGGATGTGTAATACAATTCAGCTTGCACATTCTGTGGCAGGCCTGCCACAGCCAAAATATGTAAATGCCCATTCCACAAGGAAGGTGGGCTTATCTTGGGCGGCTGCCCGAGGGGTCTCGGCTTTACAACTTTGCCGAGCGGCTATTTAGTCAGGGGCAAACACGTTGGTAAAATCCTACAAATTTGATACCCTGGCTAAGGAGGACCTGGAGTTCTCTCATTCGGTGCTGCAGAGTCATCCGCACTCTCCCGCCCGTTTGGGAGCTTTGGTATTATCCCCATGGTCCTTTCAGGAACCCCAGCATCCACTAGGACGATAGAGAAAATAAGAATTTACTTACCGATAATTCTATTTCTCGGAGTCCGTAGTGGATGCTGGGCGCCCATCCCAAGTGCGGATTATCTGCAATACTTGTACATAGTTACAAAAATCGGGTTATTATTGTTGTGAGCCATCTTTTCAGAGGCTCCGCTGTTATCATACTGTTAACTGGGTTCAGATCACAGGTTGTACAGTGTGATTGGTGTGGCTGGTATGAGTCTTACCCGGGATTCAAAATCCTTCCTTATTGTGTACGCTCGTCCGGGCACAGTATCCTAACTGAGGCTTGGAGGAGGGTCATGGGGGGAGGAGCCAGTGCACACCACCTGATCCTAAAGCTTTACTTTTTGTGCCCTGTCTCCTGCGGAGCCGCTATTCCCCATGGTCCTTTCAGGAACCCCAGCATCCACTACGGACTCCGAGAAATAGAATTATCGGTAAGTAAATTCTTATTTTTTCCTTTGTACCTTTTTATGTAGGGCCATTAGCTATATAGTGATTTATATCTGCCATCTGAAATATGCTTTACTTCCCATGTACGTTCATGTAATCTAGGTTTCTGCAGCAGGATACATTGGTTTCCACAGGAAAATATCGGGGTGTAGAGTGGATCTTGATCCAGAAGCACCAACAGGCTAAAGCATTAGGCTGTCCCAGGATGCATTGGGGCCTCCTCTATAAACCCCGCCTCCAGGCACTGAAGCTCAGTTTAGAGTTGGTGCCTGCAGCAGCAGGTCACCTAATAGGAGGGCTGCACTGGGCAGCCCTGAAATGCTTCTAAGAAGATTTCTTCTCTGGGCTGTCAGCGTTGTATGTCAGGGTGACACTTCAGCACTGCAGCTCTATCACCTCCCAAGCGGTGTTGCATACTCCCACGGCTCAGTTCCCGGGTACTTGCGGCGGAGACGCTCCAGCTTAGGCAAGCGGTTGTAGACGCTCTCCTGGTTCGTGTGGCTGCTACGGGAAGGAGGTAAGAGGGTTCACCCGCGGGACCCGCCATTAAATCGCGTTTCATCCGTGACCTAGGGAGAAGGATCGTGGCGCTGGCGTGGACACTGTCTCCTAGCAAGGATCCCACTAGACCACCGGGGCGTTTGACTACAGGTCGGTTGTACTAACACCCCATTTAATAAGACTCACAGTACCCGTGGTGGAAGTCCAGCATAGGGGAGGTTGCGCTTGACCTGTAGCCCCTCCCCCAGTCCAGGATGCCATCTCCAATCAGATTTTCCCGCCCTGGTGCTGCCTCACACTATCCCTTACTCCTGACTGAGACGCTGGGCGCCATCTTCTGAGCATAGCTGCGGCTGGTCTCCGGGACTGCAGGGCGAGATCTCCTTTGTAATGCCGACTGTATACAGTGCTGTGACTTTACAAACACTTAAGAATTCTACATGTCTTTATACAGACAGTGTTCGTTAAGAAATAGTGTGCCTGTCATAGAATATATTGTACAAGTATTCCAATATATACCTCCGCGCTGTTTGATTTATATATATATATATATACTGCTCAAAAAAATAAAGGGAACACTTAAACAACACAATGTAACTCCAAGTCAATCACACTTCTGTGAAATCAAACTGTCCACTTAGAAAGCAACACTGATTGACAATCAATTTCACATGCTGTTGTGCAAATGGAATAGACAACAGGTGGGAATTATAGGCAATTAGCAAGACACCCCCAATAAAGGAGTTGTTCTGCAGGTGGTGACCACAGACCACTTCTCAGCTCCTATGCTTTCTGACTGATGTTTTGGTCACTTTTGAAAGCTGGCGGTGCTTTCACTCTAGTGGTAGCATGAGACAGAGTCTACAACCCACACAGGTGGCTCAGGTAGTGCAGCTCATCCAGGATGGCACATCAATGCCAGTTGTGGCAAGAAGGTTTGCTGTGTCTGTCAGCGTAGTGTCCAGAGGCACTACTAGGAGACAGGCCAGTACATCGGGAGATGTGGAGGAGGCCGTAGGAGGGCAACAATCCAGCAGCAGGACCGCTACCTCCGCCTTTGTGCAAGGAGGAACAGGAGGAGCACTGTCAGAGCCCTGCAAAATGACCTCCTGCAAGCCACAAATGTGCATGTGTCTGCTCAAACGATCAGAAACAGACTCCATGAGGGTGGTATGAGGGCCCGACGTCCACAGTGGGGGTTGTGCTTACAGCCCAACACCGTGCAGGACGTTTGGCATTTGCCAGAGAACACCAAGATTGGCAAATTGGCCACTGGCGCCCTGTGCTCTTCACAGATGAAAGCAGGTTCTCACTGAGCACATGTGACAGAGTCTGGAGACGCCAAGGAGAACGTTCTGCTGCCTGCAACATCCTCCAGCATGACCGGTTTGGCAGTGGGTCAGTAATGGTGTGGGGTGGCATTTCTTTGGGGGGCCGCACAGCCCTCCATGTGCTCGCCAGAGGTAGCCTGACTGCCATTAGGTACTGATATGAGATCCTCAGACCCCTTGTGAGACCATATGCTGGTGCGGTTGGCCCTGGGTTCCTCCTAATGCAAGACAATGCTAGACCTCATGTGGCTAAAGTGTGTCAGCAGTTCCTGCAAGACGAAGACATTGATGCTATGGACTGGCCCGCCCGTTCCCCAGACCTGAATCCAATTGAGCACATCTGGGACATCATGTCTCGCTCCATCCACCAACGCCACGTTGCACCACAGACTGTCCAGGAGTTGGCGGATGCTTTAGTCCAGGTCTGGAAGGAGATCCATCAGGAGACCATCCGCCACCTCATCAGAAGCATGCCCAGGCGTTGTAGGGAGGTCATACAGGCACGTGGAGGCCACACACACTACTGAGTCTCATTTTGACTTGTTTTAAGGACATTACATCAAAGTTGGATCAGCCTGTAGTGTGTTTTTCCACTTTAATTTTGAGTGTAACTCCAAATCCAGACCTCCATGGGTTAATAAATTTGATTTCCATTGATAATTTTTATGTGATTTTGTTGTCAGCACATTCAACTATGTAAAGAACAAAGTATTTAATAAGAATATTTCATTCATTCTGATCTAGGATGTGTTATTTTAGTGTTCCCTTTATTTTTTTGAGCAGTATGTATGTGTGTGTGTGTGTGTGTGTGTGTATATGTGTGTGTATATGTGTGTATGTGTGTATATATATATATATATATATATATATAAAATCTAGTTCAGTGCAGCTTTATTGTTTAATTATTTCTACATTGCCTGTGACTGTGTGTGCCTGTATCTGCTGTGTGGTTTAACTTTCAGTGTTTCCAGATATAACTGTCAATATATTCTGTACCCTAAGAGGCTAGGTGCTTCTGGGTCCGCTAATATAGCGCGTCACAGTATTCATCCAATACGCATATTCTACTGTGTACTCAGTCACATAATACCGGATTTATTTAGCTATTGTACTTTGGGCCTAAGTCAGAGTTGATCGCAGCAGCAAATTTGTTAGCAGTTGGGAAAAACCATGTGCACTGCAGGAGGGTTCGATTTGGGTGGGGTGTGTTCAAACTGAAATCTAAATTGCAGTGTAAAAATAAAGCATTCCGTATTTACCCTGCACAGAAACAATATAACCCACCCAAATCTAACTCTCTCTGCAAATGTTCAATCTGCCACACCTGCAGTGTACATGGTTTTGCCCAACTGCTAACAAATTTGCTGCTGCGATCAACTCTGAATTACCCCCTTTATCTGGCTTTATCGTGCTATGGGCCTAATTCAGACCTGATCACAATCTCTGAAATTCTCTCTACCTAAACGGGCCTTGGCTCGCTATCCTCTCCCTGCAGAGTTATGTAGCAAGTGGGAAAATTCACCACCGGTGCATTCTCACGTCACCCGCCTTGTTGTGTCGTCTACTCTGCCTGTCACCACTGTCACCTCACTGAAAGAACTGACAGATAAGCATGTGGAGGGATGCCTGAAGTGTATTTACCCACTTACAGGAGCTGTACATAGGCCCACTATTGCTGCCTCCTGGGCTGCAAAAGGTATTGATGCACGGGTTCAGGCATTAGAGGAAGAGCTGGCTGAGGATATTTCTGACAAGGACAGACAATACCTGTCTCCACATTACCACCACCGCCGCCGCCTATTACATTCAGGTGGCGTCCTCTGAGGCGGGTGTGTTGGCGGCCAGGGCGTCGACTACGTCTGTCCTGACTCACCGTATTCTGTGGTAGAGGTCATGGAAAGTGGACCTAGACTCCAAAAAGATTTTTGAGATACTCCCCTTTACTGCGGACATTTTGTTTGGGGAAGACCTTAATAAAATTGTGTCTGAGTTAGCAGTTGCTAAGATTGCTTTTCTCCCACATACTAATCCTTCTGCACAGAAGGCAGAAGGTACCACTTTTAGTTCCTTTCGGCCTCAAGGGAAAGCGTTAGGTCAGGCATACCCAAGACAGTCTCATGCTCCCAAAACCACAAAGCCCAAGGCCGAACGATCCTGGGCAGCCCATCAGCCTGCTTCTAAACAAGACAAGCCTGCTGCATGATGGGGCGAGCCTACCCCTGGGGTACCCCAGGGTGGGAGGCAGACTTCTACAGTTCACCCAGGTCTGGTTAAAGACCACTTTAGATGCATGGGTGCTGGAAGTTGTCTCTCACGGGTACGCTGTCTCTTTCAAGACACGTGCCCCTCGCCATGGTTTTGCACCACTGTTCTACTTTCGGATCCATTAAAGGCGCAAATAATTGTTAGTTCTTTCCTGAGTGACGGCACCTCAGTCCCAGAGAGGGAGAGGTTATTACTCTACCCTGTTTCTAGTCCCGAAACCAAATGGGTCATTCCGGCCTATACTCAACCTTAAATCCCTGAACAAGTTTGGGAGAGTGTCCAGGTTTTGTATAGGAAACACTCCGCTCAATTGTACTGGCTATGGAACCCGGAGACTATATGGTATCCATGGATATGCAAGATGCATACGTGCATATACCTATTGCCATGTATCACCAGCAGTTTCTGCAGTTTGCTATTGGCAACACACATGATCAATTCCAGGCTCTACCATTTGGACTGGCCACGGCTCCTCGGATCTTCACCAAGGTCATGACCGTGATGACAGCCCATCTCCGTCGCCTGGGGTTCAGAATCCTGCCATATCTGAATGACCTGCTGATTCTGGCAAATTCCCACAATGTCCTCCTCAGTCATCTTCAACTGATGGTAACCTTCCTGCAATCCCACGGGTGGCTTATCAATTGGAAAAAGTCTTCGCTGGTCCCAGCTCAGAGCATGGTGCACCTGGGGGCACTTCTGGATGCACACAGTCAACGGCTGTTTCTGTCTCCAGAAAAGGTCCTGAAGCTTCAGGACAGGATAAGATGCTTCCTTTGTCGCCCCAGGGTGTCGATACACTCAGCAATGCAAGTACTTGGCCTGATGGTTGTCGGCATTTGACATGGTAGAGTACGCTCAATTTCATTCCCGCCCACTACAGAGTTTAATCCTTTCCAAATGGTACGGCCAACCTCATCGGATCAGATCTCAAATGATCACTTTAACTCCGGAGGTTCGTCTGTCACTGACCTGGTAGCTACAGGACCAGCCATTAAACAGGGGCTGTCCCTTCTGGATCCCCAACTGGGTCCTGCTGACAACGGACGCCAGTCTGAAGGGATGGGGTGTGGTGTTGGAGCAACACTCATTTTAGGGTTGCTGGACCAAGGAGGAATCACTCCTCCCAATAAACATTTTGGAGTTGAGCTGTTCAATGCTTTATCTCTCGCCCTGCCTCTGGTGCAGAACAGGCCTGTTCAAGTACGGTCAGACAATGCCACCACATTGGCATACATAAACCATCAAGGCGGCACGCAAAGCCGCATGGCAATGATGGAAGTGTCAAAAATCCTTTGTTTGGTGGCATGTCAGCTGCCAGCCATATCGGCAGTGTTCATTCCAGGTGTCCTAAACTGGGAAGCGGACTTCCTCAGTCACCAGGACGTGCATGCCGGAGAGTGGAGTCTTCATCCAGAAGTCTTTCATCTCCAACTGATAGTGGACAGATGGGGCCTATCGGAAGTAGACCTCATGACGTCTCGACACAATCACAAGGTACCGGTCTTCGGATCACAGACAAGGGATCCTCAGGCAGCGTTCGTGGACGCACTGGCAGTTCCAAGAAAGTTTTGGCTGCCCTACGTGTACCCTCCAGTCACTCCTGCCCAGGGTACTACGGAAGTTCAAATAAGGAGGAATACTACTTCTAGTCAATCTAGCATGGCCTCGAAGGCATTGGTTCTCAGACAAGCAGGGTCTTTACTTCCTCAGCGCCCGGACGTTCTCATACAGGGCCCTTGTCTTTCCACAGACCTGGCCAGACTGCCTTTGACGGAGTGGCCTTTGAAGCATCACTCCTGAGGGCCAAAGAATATTCTGAGGTGTTTATCCAGACTATGTTGAAAGCCCGCAAACCCGCATCTGCCCAGATTTATTACAGGGTCTGGAATGCTTACTTTACCTGATGTGCTGAATTATGATTCATATCGATTCAGAACGTCCAGAATTCTGGCTTTTCTGCAACAAGGCATTGACCTTTGTCTTTGTCTGGCCACCCTCAAGGTTCATATATTTACCTTGTCCGTATGGTTTCAGAGGAAAATTGCGTCTATACCTGACGTTCATACTTTCACTCAGGGTGTCCTTCGGGTTAAGCCTCCCTATGTCCCTCTGGTGGCTCCATGGGATCTGGCTGTTGTACTGAATGCCCTGCAAGAGTCTCCATTTGAACCACTTGAGTCAGTGGACCTGAAATGGCTTATGGCCAAGGTCGTGTTCTTGCTAGCTATTTCCTCTGCAAGAAGGGTGTCAGATCTAGGCGCTTTGTCCTGTCGTCCACCCTTTCTGATACTTCACCGTGACCGGGCAGTTCTAAGAACTCGACCGGATTATTTACCTAAGGTGGTGTCATTTTTTCACCTTAACCAAGAGATTTTGGTTCCAGCTTTTATCTCTTCAGATTAGTCTTCCAAAGAGCGGTCTTTGGATGTGGTAAGGGCTCTCCGTATATACGTGGAGAGGACTGCCTCTATTAGGAGGTCAGTTACCCTTTTGTTGGGTGTAATATGTGATGCCGGCGGTCGGGCTCCTGGTGGCTAGCATACCGGCGCCTGAATCCCGACCGCTGGCATACCGACAGCTGCGCTCGCCACACTGCGGGTACGGTGGTGCACTACGCCGCCACGCTATCTATTCTCCCTCC
This sequence comes from Pseudophryne corroboree, assembly GCF_028390025.1. Lineage (NCBI taxonomy): Eukaryota > Metazoa > Chordata > Amphibia > Anura > Myobatrachidae > Pseudophryne > Pseudophryne corroboree. The sequence goes on along the minus strand of NC_086448.1, from coordinate 343,272,952 downwards.
ACGGGTGTCATGGACCCCCAAGAGGGAGAAAAAATGTCGGTATGCCAGCGCCGGTATGGTGGTCATCGGGAGCCCGGCCGCCGGCAACCTGAAGACCACCCCTTTTGTCCTATTTGGTCTCCACAAACATGGCTGGCCTGCGAATAAGCAAACCTTGGCCAGATGGATTAGAATGGTGATTGCACAAGCTTATGCACAGGCTGGTCTCTCAGCTCCTGCTGCTATTAAAGCCCATTCTACTCGGTCTGTTGTACCTTTTTGGGCTGGCCGCTGTGGCACGTCTGCAGAACAGTTGTGCAAGGCAGCTCTATGCCTTTGATACTTCTGACTCCCAGGATGCTTCCTTTTGACGCCGGGTTCTCATACGCGCTAAGGTGCATCCCCTCCCTTGTGGAACTGCTTTAGGACATCCCCGATTGTTTTCCTGTGGAAACCAATGTATCCTGCTGCAGAAAAGGAGTGTTATGGTAGACTTACCATGGTTAACGCTCTTTCTGCGAGGTACGTTAGTTCCACAGGGCACCCACCCTGATACACCTATCTTCTATGGGTTTGTATGGCATTAGCTGCTGGTACTTTCTCCTGTCGTTTAAATGTGGTTCTATGTGACTAACATCTGCCTTCTCTCTTGCCTGCTCCTGCATTGGACTGGTTAACGAAACTGAGCTCCAGTGCCTGGAGGCGGGGTTTTTAGAGGAGTCCTCAATGCATCCTGGGACAGCCTAAAACCTTAGCCTGTTGGTTCCTCTGGATCAAGCTCAACTCTACACCCCGATGTTTTCCTGTGGAACCATTATACCTCGCAGAAAGAGTGTTAACCATGGTAAGTCTACTATAACACTCCTTTTTTACCTCCTTTTTTGTGTAGAAAACTTATGATGGGCGTGTTCTTGAATTGGAGAAATTACACGCTGAAGCATTGCAGAATAAAGAGCAGGACTACAAGGAAAGACTTAGAAAACTGGAAGAGGAGTACCAAGAAAGGTTAAAAGCAGATCTGGTAAGTCTTGAGATTTTAGAACTACTCCAAATTGATTTTAAATATATTTCAGTACCTGTAACTACTATGATTATTGTGATCTGGTAATTATGTTTTATGCAAATAGCATTGCTGATATTAAAGCTCTATACTGCTAGTGATATTCCCACTATATTTTGTCATAATGCAGTATAGGTTTACAGCTACTCATTCTTGATTTTAATATTGCACTGCAGATAAAGGGTCAAGAGGATCATTTAAATACTATGCAAGAAAAAGAACAGCAGGCACTCCTAGCTTTAGAAGAAATGGAGCTTCAGAAGAAAGCCATTCAGTCTCAGACTGAAAACCAACTGCAAGAAATGCAGCAAGAACTTGAAGAATGTCGGACGGTAGGTTGGGTTTCCATTTTTTGGGGGCGTTTTTAATCTTGAAACCATGGAAAACCAGAGATTACATTTGTAATGTACGGTACATTGAATGAAATCAAAGAATGTTTATAACCCCATGACGACAATGATTATCCAACTGAGGGGTAAATTGACTGACATTCGTGTTTTAGCCAAGATTAAACTTGGCTGGTTATGAACGTGCACGGGTGTATTAAAAAAGAAAAAAAAATCTGTTTTACTAAGCTCCCGTGTTTGCTGGTTTTGTGTGTACGCATTCGTGCTTGGTTGCCGGTAGCCAAACACTGCAGAACATGAAGTTCACACAGATCAGTGAGATCCATGCAGGGCTTCTTTGTGTAAAAGTATAAAAGTAAAGTGTTATGCATGACCAGGCTTTTTGAGCTGGTCCTGGTTCTAAAAATACAGGGGGGAAATTGTGTGAGTATGTGTAAGTGTATGTACTGTATGTGAGTGTGCAAGAGTGGTTGCCTAAAGTTGTATTGTTTTAGGGGTCCGTGATGGGTCTATATTGTAATATTTGTTTTACTAGTGGAACTACAGGTAACAGCGAGCCCTTTAATACCCCGCATGCTGTAACTTGTGGTTCTCCAAGTACCAGCATGTGGTGGAGGCTTGCTGGGACCTGTAGTTCCGCACGTAAGATGATAATCAAATTTTTACACTCAAATTCTATCAACTCTGCATCCACAGGCTATGGATGCCAGGGATCATCCCGGGATCCCACCCTAGCCCCCACTCCCCCAGGGAACTACGGCCAGAGCTGACTAGTTTGGGGGGAGGGGTATGGGGGAGGGTGTGTGGGGGAGGGGGGGTTAATGCTACGGATGCAGGGACCAGTATAAATGTTTCCTCCGGTCTGTGGCATTACCGCCTTGGCTAGTGTAGCACGGTGCCATTTTAAAAAATAATGGGGATCACTACGTCCTTTTTCCTCCATAATATTGGAACCAGGACCAGTCCAAGAGCCCGGTGCTGGTTCTGAGGGACCTCACACAATTTTTCCCCTGTATTTTTAGAACCAGTACTGGTTCAAGTACTGGCTGTGCTTAGGTGGGGAAACCTCACACAGTGTGCTTAGGAGGGGGAACCTCACACAAGGTTATTTTATTTAATTTTTTCACTTTTTAACTTTTAACACGTTCTTATACCTACACACAGTGAAGTATACTTACTGATCCATGCAGGCTTCTCAAAACACACTGCTCAAGGGGATTTCTATTTAAAAAGTGCATTTTGAGCCTTAACGGTTGTGTTTGCAGAAACGAATGTTGGTAAATTTCCGTGTTGTAGTGGTGCCTATGGAAAGTTCTTCTAAGTTTGGCCTACGGTCTTTTTTTTTCATACATGTCTGTTTTACCGTGTTTTTAGTTCTATCTGAGCAAACACTGCCGTGTATTGTGTTTAGTAAATTACAGAGATGGAAATTACGGCCGTGATTGCAATTTCTAATTAACACAGTGCTTAGTAAATTTACCCCTGAGGGGGGAATTCATTTAGCTGCGGTAATTTACCATGGCTATTCAATTAGCCCCCACCGGCAGCACTTATTGGTGATTCTTTTTACATGTCTGAGCAGACATGTAAGTTAGGTGCCGCGACCATGTTGACGTACAAATATTTGAATAATGATAGAAACGTTGAGGAATTTTATGGCTTTAGGATCTAGAGAACATTGGATACATGACAATATAGCTAACATAAATCCAGGGTGCTTTCCAACATCTATAATAATATACAAACAGTGGTACGTTATTCCTTATAATATACATTTTTTAATTAATGTATACCAAAGCAGTAATGTCATTCACCAATTGATAGCAATTTTGTTTAAGAGAATATAGACAAATGTGATGTGTTTTGTATTCCCAATTTTTTTTTATATATTTAACTAGCACATGACTACTAATTTATTTTGTGTGCAATTTAACTTACATTTTTATGTCTGTTTACTATTATTTTTTGTTTACATTTATCTTGCCCCTTTTTTTATTTTGACAGAGGATTCTTGAGTTAGAGAGTTTTCTTGCCAAAACATCCCAAGATAGTGATAGCAAGTCAGAAGAAATGGCCACACGAATAGAAAATGAGACAAACAAGCACAATGCAGAAATCACTGAGATTATTGAAAAACACAAGCAAGTGCTTGAACTTCGTGAGCAGGAAAGTGAAAAAAACTTAAAAGAAAAGCTTGAAAGTCTGAAACAAGAGCATGAAGCAGCCATCACTGCAGTAAAAGAGAAATTTCAGAAAGAATGTGATCTGCAGATAAAAGAGAAGGAGCAAATATTCCAGACCCATATCGTAGAAATGAATGAGAAAACTTTGGAGAAGCTAGATGTGAAGCAAACTGAGCTGGAAGCTCTGTCATCTGAGTTGGGTGAAGCTCAGAAACTACGTCAGGAAATTGAGGTGAAACTTTTAATGTGTCAGAATGAGATGGACAAACTGAAACAGGATTTTGTGTCTAAGCAGGATGAGTTGGAGAAGCAGCACAGAGAGCATGTTGGTGCTATTGAAAAAGAGAAGGAGATGATGACTGAGGGGGTAGAAAAAGGTTTGAAGGAAGAAATCAATCACTTTAAACTTTTGCTAGATGGGAAGGAGCAGGAGCTAGAACTCGAGAAGCAGAAGTTAAAGGAAGCTGTTGAAAAGGCTAATGAAGACTCTAAATCTGTCTCTGCCAAGCTAGATGAGCTGCGCTGTTCACACGAGAAGACACAGGAAGATGCAGAGACTTATGCTGCCCAGTTAACGACCATGCAAGAGAAGTTGACTGTTCTAAATGACGAGAGAGACCATTTAAAAAATTTAGTGGAGGAAAAAGAATCCAACCTGAAGATTCTAAGTGTGAGTCTTGATTCACATAAAGAGCAGGTACAAACTCTTGCATTGAAAATTCAAGAGCAAACCATACTTATGACTGATCAACTAAACTCTCTGACATTGCAATCTGAGACCAAGATCAATGAGTACAAGTGTCAGATAGATGAATTGGCCAGAATTGTTTTAGAGAAGGAAATTGAAACACAGGATCTCAAAGAAACTCACAATCAGCTTATTTTAGAGCTCAACCAAACTGTGTCTTCCAAAGAGAAGAAAATTGCATCTTTACAAGAAGAATACCAGGCAAAAGCCAAAAGCCAGGACAGTAAGATTGAAAAAATGAAGCAAAGAATTAAAGAAATGCAAGAAACCTCGAAGAAAAGATACTCTGAGATGGAAAGTAAACTGAAAATAGAGTTGGAAAAGAAACAACTTGAACTTAATAATAAAGAAAAGCAATTTAATGAAAAAATGCTGGAAATGGCACATGCCAGCTCAGCTGGGATTAATGATGCAATGTCTCAGTTGGAGCAGAACCACAAGGAGCAGATGCAGAGTATAAAAGAAACTCACCAGCGAGAGAAAGAAGAGACCATACAGACCTGGGAGAAGAAGCTAAACCAGCATGCGGAAGAACTGAAGGAGAAACATGAAGTAGAACTACAGGAAAAAGACCAAGAGGTAGCAGAGTTTAAACAGCTGTTCACTAATATGAGTAAAGAAAAAGAGGATGCAGACAAACAAATAATAGAGCTGAGGGAAGAAAAAAGTAAGTTAGACATCTCTTTCCATGAATTACAAGACAGGTTAAATCAAGCATCTGCTCAAGTTCTCACTTTGACTCAGAGTGAAACTAATGTCAAATCTCAGCATGACAAAGTGCAAAATGAATGCATGTCGCTCATGAATGATAAAAACATCCTTGAGGAGCAACTTGACAAACTGAAATTAACAATAGTAGAGAGTAAGAGCAGAGTAGATGAATTACTCGATAAACTACAAGAAGCAGAAGCAAAGTGTCAATCAGTAGAGACTGAGTCTGCCACACTAGCTAAAGAAATGGCAGAAAAGCTGTTACAAAAGGAATCTTGGTGCAATCAACTAATACTTGATCAAGAAAACAAAATGGAGTCCTTCTGCAAAGAGGTTGTCTTGCTGCTGGAGTCAATGACTTCCGGACTAAGTAATAAATATAATGATCACATTAATAGATTGATACTGAGGATTACATACTGTGAACAAGGGGCATATAAATTGAAAGAAAATATTTCTAAGCATGTGCATAAAATCCATGACCTAGAGACTCAACTTGAACAAATAATTAAAGAATATACTTCAGTAAATGTATCCATGACCCTGGCCACTCAGTTATTGCAGGAAAAAGAAAATGTGATTTTGTCTATGAAGGATGAGTTGAACGTTCTTACCACGGAGAAAGAGGTCTTACAGAAAGAAGAGGGCAACCAGCAGAAAGTTGCTGATGAAAAAGAATTGTGCATTACACAATTAAAGAAAGATCTGTCAGAAAATATCAACACTCTTATGTCTTTGTCGGCTACACTGAAAGAGAGAGATGCTGAAGTAAATGAATTAAAAGCAAAACTCGAGAACAGTGTAGACTTGGCAGAAAAAGAGAAGACTGTAAGTTATCTAAGTACTCAGCACAGGGAAAGTCAGCAACAGCTGCAGAATCAAATCCAAGACCTAATGTCTAAGATAGACGTTTTAAATAAAGAGAAAACAAGTTCTGTAGAAGAAGTGGATAAATTAAGAAACAAGCTGGAGGAATGGAGGAAAAAAGCAGAACTCCGGTTTACCCAAAACCACCAAACAATCAAAGATTTGCAAGAAAAGATTGAAATGAGTAATAAACAAATTTTGGAGAAGGATGAACAAATTCAAAAGAGTACAGAAAACTTTGAAACTCATCGTCTGAACACAGAGGCGGATTGGGCCAAGAAGAATAGCAAAGAGCTTGAATTGACCACACATATTGAAAGCCAAAATTCAAGAATTAAGCAACTGGAGGCAGTAAGAGACAAACTAACAGCTGAAAAGACAAGTTTAATGGAAGAGGTAGAAAGACTCATTCAGCAACAGAGTATGGAAAAAAAGGAACTTGTACAGCAGCTTCACCATATCCAAAGTGTGTCCTCAGAAAAAGACAATAATTCTGCAGAAGCACAACAAGTGCAAAGACTAGAAAAGGATATTGTAAGCTTGAAAGAAGAGTATAATGCAAAAGAAATTGCATGGGAACAGCTAAAAACAGAACTTACTGATAGCAAAGATAAAGCACTCAAAGCATTGGAAGACAGACTTACTGCTGAAAACACCAAAAAGATGGCAGAACTAAAGAAAAAAGCAGAGCAGAAAATTGCTTCTGTGAAGAAGCAACTCATGTCTCAGATGGAAGAAAAGGAAAAGTGTAGGCAAGATCTGGAAATACAACTTAAAAAAGTAAAGACACAAATGCAGAGTGAAGGCCAAGCACTACAGGAAGGTCTGAACCAAGAGAAAGAAGAACTTGAGAAGAAATACTCATTGCTGCTAGAGCAGCACCGTAACAAAGAAAGCGAATTGTCTAGCATAAGAGAGGAGTTGATGTTAAAGGTCCAGAGTCTCAAAGAGCTAGAAGACGCTATTGAGATTATTCAGAACAAATTCTGCGAAAGTGAGCAGATGTTGAAAGACAAAGAGTTGTCCATTGAGAAAGATAGGGAAGCTGAGAAGTTAAACATAGATCAGTTATCTTCCAAACATATGGAGGCTTTGGTCTCTCTAAAAGAACAGTTAGCAGCCAAAGATTCTGAGTTAAAAGCTTCAAATGAAAGAATGCAACAGAAATCAAGGATGTATGAAGAACTACAGGTACTTTTTGATGAAATTCAGTCTCAGGAGAACACATTGAAGCTGAAACTTCAAGAAGCAGAAGGTAACATAGAAAAATACAGAAAGGAAGTCACCAAGCTTCAGAAAGACATGCGGACTCTACGAAAGGAACACAATCAAGAGCTAGATTTGCTAAAAAAGGAACTGTTAGAAGAAGCTGAACAGAAAATTAAGTAAGTTTGGGAAATGCAAATTTGTTTTCTAGAACACCTTCTTCCTCTTCCTTCTTTTCTTCTCGTACAGTATCTACATTTTCATTTCTCTTACGTCCTAGAGGATGCTGGGCACTCCGTAAGGACCATGGGGTATAGACGGCTCCGCAGGAGACATGGGCACTGTAAGACTATAGAATGGGTGTGCACTGGCTCCTCCCTCTATGCCCCTCCTCCAGACCTCAGTTAGATCCTGTGCCCAGAGGAGACTGGATGCACTGCAGGGGAGCTCTACTGAGTTTCTCTGAAAAGACTTTTGTTAGGTTTTTTATTTTCAGGGAGCACTGCTGGCAACAGGCTCCCTGCTTCGTGGGACTGAGGGGAGAGAAGCAGACCTACTTTACTGATAGGCTCTGCTTCTTAGGCTACTGGACACCATTAGCTCCCTAGGGTCGGAACGCAGGTGTCGTCCTCGCTGTTCGTCCCAGAGCCACGCCGCCGTCCTCCTCACAGAGCCGGAAGATAGAAGCCGGGTGAGTATATGAAGAAAGAAGACTTCAAAGGCGGCAGAAGACTTCAGATCTTCACTGAGGTGCCGCACAGCGGTCGCGCTGCGTGCCATTGCTCCCACAAACACACAAGGCACAGCATGGGTGCAGGGCGCAAGGGGGGCGCCCTGGGCAGCAATAATCACCTCAAATGAAACTGGCAGCATTTTTAGATCCTGCGGAGGCAAGTATATTATAAAACCCCCGCCAGTATAAATAAATGAGCGGGACCGAAGCCTGCCGTTGAGGGGGCGGGGCTTGATCCTCCAGCGCTAACCAGCGCCATTTTCTCCACAGCATGCTGCAGAGAAGCTGCTCCCGGACTCTCCCCTGCTGATCACAGTAACGGGGCAAAAACGAGGGGGGGGGGGGGGGGCACATTATTTGGTACAAAATTGTATATTTATAAAGCTATTTAGGCTGGGACTTTTGGTTTCAGTATATTGTGGCGCTGGGTGTGTGCTGGCAAACTCTCTCTCTGTCTCTCCAAAGGGTCTTATTGTGGGTCAGTCCCCATATTTCAGTTATCCCAGTGTGTGTGGGGGTGTCAGTACTTGTGTGTCGACATGTCTGAAGCGGAAGGCTCGTCTAGGGAGGAAGCAGATGGTGGTGGTGTCTCCGTCGGCACAGCCGACACCTGATTGGGTGGACATGTGGAATGTTTTGAATGCTAATGTGGCTTTATTACGTAAAAGATTGGACAAAGGAGTCCAAAGACAATGCTGGGAATTAACCCATGGCTTTTACTGTGTCACATGACCCCTCAGGGTCCCATAAACGTCCCTTTACCCAGATAGCAGACACTGATACTGACACGGATTCCGACTCCAGTGTCGACTATGATGAGGCGAGGTGGCACCCAAGAGTTGCCAAAAGTATTCAATATATGATTATTGCAATAAAAGATGTTTTGCATATCACAGAGGACCCCTCTGTCCCTGACATGAGGGTCTGCATGTGGAAAGAAAAGAAACCTGAGGTAACTTTTCCCCCATCTCATGAGCTGAACGCTTTATTTGAATAAGCTTGGGAGACTCCTGACACGAGACTGCAGGTTTCCAAGAGAATTATTATGGCGTATCCTTTCCCCTCAAAGGACAGGTCACGGTGGGAATCCTCGCCCACAGTGGACAAGGCCTTAACGCGCTTGTCCGAAAAGGTAGCACTACCGTCCCCGGATAGCAGCTTGGGCTGATAGCTTGTCATCTGACATTGACACCCTAGACAAAGATAGTATTGTGTTGACCTTAGGTCACATCAAGGATGCAGCGTCATATATGAGAGAGGCTGCGAGAGATATTGGGCTTTTGGGTTCAAGAGCTAATGCCATGGCAGTTTCTGCTAGAAGGTCCCTGTGGACCCGTCAATGGACTGGGGATGCTGACTCAAAGAGGCATATGGAGGCTTTACCTTACAAAGGTGAACTTTTATTTGGGGATGGCCTCGCGGACCTGGTTTCCACAGCTACCGCGGGTAAGTCTTCTTTTTTGCCTTACGTTCCCCCACAGCAAAAGAAAACACCTCATTTCCAGATGCAGTCCTTTCGGTCGCATAAGTTCAGAAGAGGGCGTGGCTCTTCTTTCCTCGCCAGAGGTAGAGGGAAAAGAACACCGGCTACGGCTAGTTCACAGGAACAAAAATCCTCCCCGGCCTCTACCAAATCCACCGCATGACGCTGGGGCTCCGCTACGGGAGTCCGCACCGGTAGGGGCACGTCTTCGACTCTTCAGCCAAGTCTGGGTTCAGTCGGATTTGGATCCTTGGGTGGTCGATTTTGTATCCCAGGGCTACAAACTGGAGTTCGAAGATGTGCCTCCACACCGATTTTTCAAATCGGCCTTGCCACCTTCTTCCCCAGAGAGGGAAATAGTTTCGGCTGCCGTACTAAAGCTGTGTCAACAGTAAGTGATTATCAAGGTTCCCCTAGTGCAACAGGGGAAAGGGTTTTATTCAACCTATTGGTGGTACCGAAGCCGGATGGCTCGTTCAGACCAATTCTGAATCTAAAATCCCTAAACCTATATTTGAGGAGGTACAAATTTAAGATGGAATCTCTCAGGGCAGTGATCTCCAGCCTGGAAGGGGGGGATTTTATTGTGTCATTAGACATAAAGGATGCATACCTTCATGTTCCCATATATCCTCCTCATCAGGCGTACCTGAGACTCGCTGTACAGGATTGTCATTACCAGTTTTAGATGTTACCGTTTGGGCTTTCCACGGCCCGATGATTTTCACCAAGGTAATGGTGGAAATGATGGTGCTCCTGCGCAAGCAAGACGTCACAATTATCCCATACTTGGACGATCTCCTGATAAAAGCGAGTTCAAGGGAACAGTTATTAAAAAGCGTGTCTCTCTCCCTGAGAGTACTACAACAGCACGGCTGGATTCTAAATCTACCAAAGTCGCAGTTGGTTCCGACAGCTCGACTGTCATTTTTGGGCATGATTCTGGACACGGAAGAACAAGGGGTTTTTCTCCCAATGGAATAAGCCCAGGAACTCCAGAACAGGGTCAAGGTCCTGTAAAAGCCAAAAAGAGTGTCCGTTCATCACTGCACTCGAGTATTGGGAAAGATGGTGGCGGCCTACGAGGCCATTCCGTTCGGCAGGTTCCATGCAAGGACTTTTCGGTGGGACCTTCTGGACAAGTGGTCAGGGTCCCATCTGCAGATGCTTCGGAAAATAACCCTGTCCCCCAGGGCCAGGGTCTCTCGCCTGTGGTGGCTCCAGATTACTCGCCTTCTAGAGGGTCGCAGGTTCGGCATTCAAGATTGGGTTCTTGTGACCACGGACGCGAGCCTCCGAGGATGGGGAGCAGTCACACAAGGAAAAAACTTTTCAGGGAATATGGTCAAGCCAGGAGGCTTGTCTACACATCAATGTGCTGGAATTAAGGGCCATATACAACGGCCTGCGACAGGCGGAGACTCTTCTTCGCAACCTACCTGTTTTGATACAGTCAGACAACATCACAGCTGTGGCGCATGTAAACCGCCAGGGCGGGACAAGAAGCAGAGCAGCAATGGCAGCAGCCACCAGGATTCTTCGCTGGGCGGAAAATCATGTAAGTGCTCTGTCAGCGGTCTTCAGTCCGGGAGTAGACAACTGGGAAGCAGACTTCCTCAGCAGACACGATCTCCATCCAGGAGAGTGGGGACTTCATCAAGAAGTCTTTGCAGAGGTGACAAGTCGTTGGGGACTTCCTCAAATAGACATGATGGCGTCACGCCTCAACAGAAAGCTTCGGACGTATTGTATTTTCTCTAACGTCCTAGTGGATGCTGGGGACTCCGAAAGGACCATGGGGAATAGCGGCTCCGCAGGAGACTGGGCACAAAGTAAAAGCTTTAGGACTAGCTGGTGTGCACTGGCTCCTCCCCCTATGACCCTCCTCCAAGCCTCAGTTAGATTTTGTGCCCGAACGAGAAGGGTGCAATCTAGGTGGCTCTCCTGAGCTGCTTAGAGTAAAAGTTTAAATAGGTTTTTTATTTTCAGTGAGACCTGCTGGCAACAGGCTCACTGCATCGAGGGACTTAGGGGAGAGAAACGAACTCACCTGCGTGCAGAGTGGATTGGGTTTCTTAGGCTACTGGACATTAGCTCCAGAGGGACGATCACAGGCCCAGCCATGGATGGGTCCCGGAGCCGCGCCGCCGGCCCCCTTACAGATGCTGAAGCAAGAAGAGGTCCATAAATCGGCGGCAGAAGACTTTCCTGTCTTCATAAGGTAGCGCACAGCACTGCAGCTGTGCGCCATTGCTCTCAGCACACTTCACACTCCGGTCACTGAGGGTGCAGGACGCTGGGGGGGGGCGTCCTGGGAAGCAATGAATTTACCTTAGTTGGCGAAAAATACATCACATATAGCTCCTGGGCTATATGGATGTATTTAACCCCTGCCAGTTTTCCAGTAAAAAGCGGGAGAAGAGCCCGCCGTGAAGGGGGCGGGGCCTATCTCCTCAGCACACAGCGCCATTTTTCCCACACAGCTCCGCTGGTAGGAAGGCTCCCAGAATCTCCCCTGCAACTACAGAAACAGGGTAAAAAAGAGAGGGGGGCACTTATTTGGCAAAATAACAGATATAAGCAGCTATAAGGGATAGACACTTATTGTAAGGTTGTCCCTATACATATATAGCGCTCTGGTGTGTGCAGGCAAACTCTCCCTCTGTCTCCCCAAAGGGCTAAGTGGGTCCTGTCCTCTATCAGAGCATTCCCTGTGTGTGTGCTGGGTGTCCGTACGTGTGGGTCGACATGTATGAGGAGGAAAATGATGTGGAGGCGGAGCAGAGTGTCTGTAACAGTGATGTCACCCCCTAGGGGGTCGACACCTGAGTGGATGTACTGTTGAAAATTACGTGACAGTGTCAGCTCTATATAAAAAAACAGTGGTTGACATGAGACAGCCGGCTACTCAGCTTGTGCAGACGTCTCATAGGCCGTCAGGCAGATGGCAGATACAGACGCCGACACGGATACTGACTCCTGTGTCGACGGTGAAGAGACAACCGTGATTTCCAGTAGGGCCGCACGTTACATGATTGAGACAATGGAAAATGTTTTATACATTTCTGATAATACGAGTACCACCAAAAAAGGGGTATTATGTTCGGTGAGGGAAAAACTACCTGTAGTTTTCCTGAATCTGAGAAATAAAACGTGTGATGATGCGTGGGTTTCCCCCCGATAACAATTAATAATTTCTTAAAAAGTATTGGCTGCATACCCTTTCCCGCCAGAGGTTAGGATGCATTGGGAAACACCCCCTAGGGGGGATAAGGCGCTCACACGCTTGTAAGAACAAGGGCTCTACCCTCTCATGAGATGGCCGCCCTTAAGGATCCTGCTGATAGAAAGCAGGAGGGTATCCAAAAAAAGGTATTTACACACATACTGGTGTTATACTGCGACCAGCTATCGCCTCAGCCTGGAGGTGCAGTGCTGGGTTGGCATGGTCGGATTCCCTGACTGGAAATATTGATATCCTAGATAAGGATAGTATATTATTGCCTATAGAGCATTTAAAAAATGCATTTCTATATATGCATGATGCACAGCGGAATAATTGCCGACTGGCATCAAGTATAAGTGCGTTGTCCAATTCTACCAGTAAAATGGTCAGGTGATGCGGATTCCAAACGCCATTTGGAAGTATTGCCTTTGAAAGGGGACATTTGGGGTCAGTCTTTTAGACCTGGTGGCCACGGCAACAGCTGGGAAATCCACGTTTGTACCCCAGGTCGCCTCTCAAAATAAGACGCCGTATTATCAGGCGCAGTCCTTTGTTGGCAAGCGGACAAAAGGTTCCTCTTTTCTGCTCGTGACAGAGGGAGAGGAAAAAGGCTGCAGAGATCAGCCAGTTCCCAGGAACAGAAACCCTTTCCAGCCTCTGCTAAGCCCTCAGTATGACGCTAGGGCTTTACAAGTTCAGGCACGGTGGGGGCCCGTTCTCAATGAATTTCAGTGCGCAGTGGGCTCACTCGCAAGTAGACCCCTGGATCCTTCAGGTAATATCTCAGGGGTACATATTGGAATTCGAGACGTCTCCCCCTCGCCGTTTCCAAAAGTCGACTTTACCGACGTCTCCCTCTGACAGGGAGGCAGTTTTGGAAGCCATTCACAAGCTGTATTCCCAGCAGGTGATAATCAAGGTACCCCTCCTGCAACAGGGAACGGGGTATTATTCCACACTATTGTGGTACCGAAGCCAGACGGCTCGGTGAGACCGATTCTAAAATCTAAAATCTTTGAACACTTACATACAGAGGTTCAAATTCAAGATTGAGTCACTCAGAGCAGTGATTGCGAACCTGGAAGAAGGGGACTACATGATGTCTCGGGACATCAAGGATGCTTACCTTCATGTCAAAATTTACCCTTCTCACCAAGGGTACCTCAGGTTTATGGTACAGAACTGTCACTATCAGTTCAGACGCTGCCGTAGGGATGGTCCACGGCACCCCGGGTCTTTACCAAGGTAATGGCCGAAATGATGATGTTCCTTCGAAGGAAGGGAATTTTAGTTATCCCTTACTTGGACGATTCCCTGATAAGGGTAAGATCCAGGGAACAGTTGGAGGTCGGTGTAGCACTATCTCAGATAGTGTTGCGGCAGCACGATTGGATTCTCAATATTCCAAAATCGCAGCTGGTTCCGTCGACGTGTCTTCTGTTCCTAGGGATGATCCTGGACACAGTCCAGAAAAAGGTGTTTCTCCCGGAGGAGAAAGCCAGGGAGTTATCCGAGCTAGTCAGGAACCTCCTCAAACCGAGCCAAGTCTCAGTGCATCAATGCACAAGGGTTCTGGGTAAAATGGGGGCTTCCTACGAAGCAATCCCATTCGGCAGATTCCACGCAAGAACTTTCCAGTGGGACCTGCTGGACAAATGGTCCGGGTCGCATCTTCAGATGCATCAGCAGATAACCCTGTCACCAAGGACAAGGGTGTCCCTCCTGTGGTGGTTGCAGAGTGCTCATCTTCTAGAGGGCCGCAGATTCGGCATTCAGGACTGGGTCCTGGTAACCACGGATGCCAGCCTGCGAGGCTGGGGAGCAGTCACACAGGGAAGGAATATCCAGGACTTATGGTCAAGCCTGGAGACATCACTTCACATAAATATCCTGAAGCTAAGGGACATTTACAATGCTCTAAGCTTAGCAAGACCTTTGCTTCAAGGACAGCCGGTGTTGATCCAGTCGGACAACATCACGGCAGTCACCCACGTAAACAGACAGGGTGGCACAAGAAGCAGAAGGGCAATGACAGAAGCTGCAAGGATTCTTCGCTGGGCGGAAAATCATGGGATAGCACTGTCAGCAGTATTCATTCCGGGAGTGGACAACTGGGAAGCAGACTTCCTCAGCACGACCTCCACCCGGGGAGAGTGGGGACTTCACCCAGAAGTCTTCCACAGGATTATAAACCGTTGGGAAAAACTCGACAGGTATTGCGCCAGGTCCAGGGACCCTCAGGCAATAGCTGTAGACGCTCTGGTAACACCGTGGGTGTACCAGTCAGGGTATGTGTTTCCTCCTCTGCCTCTCATACCCAAGGTACTGAGATTGATAAGATGGTGAGGAGTAAGCACTATATTCGTGGCTCCGGATTGGCCAAGAAGGACTTGGTAACCGGAACTTCAAGACATGCTCACGGAGGATCCGTGGCCTCTACCTCTAAGAATGGACCTGCTCCAGCAGGGACCCTGTCTGTTCCAAGACTTACCGCGGCTGCGTTTGACGGCATGGCGGTTGAACGCCGGATCCTGAAGGAAAAAGGGCATTCCGGATGAAGTCATCCCTATCCTGATCAAAGCCAGGAAGGATGTAACCGCAAAAACAT
This sequence comes from Pseudophryne corroboree, assembly GCF_028390025.1. Taxonomy (NCBI): domain Eukaryota; kingdom Metazoa; phylum Chordata; class Amphibia; order Anura; family Myobatrachidae; genus Pseudophryne; species Pseudophryne corroboree. Next base: position 343,257,801 of record NC_086448.1, on the reverse strand, counting down.
TATCACCGCAATTGGCGAAAATATGTTGCGTGGTGCGAGGCCAGTAAGGCCCGACGGTGGAAATTCGACTGGGTCGATTCCTACATTTCCTGCAAACAGGAGTGTCTATGGGCCTGAAATTGGGGTCCATTAAGGTTCAAATTTCGGCCCTGTCAATTTTCTTCCAAAAAGAACTAGCTTCAGTCCCTGAAGTTCAGACGTTTGTAAAAGGGGTACTGCATATACAGCCTCCTTTTGTGCCTCCAGTGGCACTTGGGATCTCAATGTAGGTTTTTTTTGGATTCCAAAAGTCACATTGGTTTGAACCACTTAAATCTGTGGAGTTAAAATATCTCACATGGAAAGTGGTCATGCTGTTGGCCCTGGCCAGGCGCGTGTCAGAATTGGCGGTTTTATCCTGTAAAAGCCCTTATCTGATTTTCCATTCGGACAGGGCGGAATTGAGGACTCGTCCTCAATTTCTCCCTAAGGTGTTTTCAGCATTTCACTTAAACCAACCTATTGTGGTGCCTGCGGCTACTAGGGACTTGGAGGATTCCAAGTTGCTGGACGTAGTCAGGGCCCTGAAAATATATGTTTCCAGGACGGCTGGAGTCAGAAAATCTGACTCGCTGTTTATCCTGTATGCACCCAACAAGCTGGGTGCTCCTGCTTCTAAGCAGACGATTGCTCGTTGGATTTGTAGTACAATTCAGCTTGCACATTCTGTGGCAGGCCTGCCACAGCCAAAATCTGTAAAAGCCCATTCCACACGGAAAGTGGGCTCATCTTGGGCGGCTGCCCGAGGGGTCTCGGCTTTACAACTTTGCCGAGCAGCTACTTGGTCAGGGGCAAACACGTTTGCTAAATTCTACAAATTTGATACCCTGGCTGAGGAGGACCTGGAGTTCTCTCATTCGGTGCTGCAGAGTCATCCGCACTCTCCCGCCCGTTTGGGAGCTTTGGTATAATCCCCATGGTCCTTTCGGAGTCCCCAGCATCCACTAGGACGTTAGAGAAAATAAGAATTTACTTACCGATAATTCTATTTCTCATAGTCCGTAGTGGATGCTGGGCGCCCATCCCAAGTGCGGATTGTCTGCATTACTTGTACATAGTTATTGTTACAAAAATCGGGTTATTGTTGTTGTGAGCCATCTTTTCAGAGGCTCCTTCTGTTATCATGCTGTTAACTGGGTTCAGATCACAAGTTGTACGGTGTGATTGGTGTGGCTGGTAATGAGTCTTACCCGGGATTCAAAATCCTTCCTTATTGTGTACGCTCGTCCGGGCACAGTATCCTAACTGAGGCTTGGAGGAGGGTCATAGGGGGAGGAGCCAGTGCACACCAGCTAGTCCTAAAGCTTTTACTTTGTGCCCAGTCTCCTGCGGAGCCGCTATTCCCCATGGTCCTTTCGGAGTCCCCAGCATCCACTACGGACTATGAGAAATAGAATTATCGGTAAGTAAATTCTTATTTTCAGGGAATATGGTCAAGCCAGGAGGCTTGTCTACACATCAATGTGCTGGAATTAAGGGCCATATACAACGGCCTGCGACAGGCGGAGACTCTTCTTCGCAACCTACCTGTTTTGATACAGTCAGACAACATCACAGCTGTGGCGCATGTAAACCGCCAGGGCGGGACAAGAAGCAGAGCAGCAATGGCAGCAGCCACCAGGATTCTTCGCTGGGCGGAAAATCATGTAAGTGCTCTGTCAGCGGTCTTCAGTCCGGGAGTAGACAACTGGGAAGCAGACTTCCTCAGCAGACACGATCTCCATCCAGGAGAGTGGGGACTTCATCAAGAAGTCTTTGCAGAGGTGACAAGTCGTTGGGGACTTCCTCAAATAGACATGATGGCGTCACGCCTCAACAGAAAGCTTCGGACGTATTGTTCCAGGTCAAGGGACCCTCGGGCAGTGGCAGTGGACGCCCTGGTGACACTGTGGGTGTTTCAGTCGGTCTATGTGTTCCCTCCACTTCCTTTCATCTCAAAGATATTGAGAAACATAAGACGTACAAGAGTGCAGACAATACTCATTGATTCAGATCTTCAGGAAATGCCCTCAGAAGATCCGTGGCCTCTTCCTCTCAGGGAGGACCTGTTACTACAGGGACCCTGTTTGTTCCAAGACTTACTGTGGTTACGTTTGACGGCATGGCGGTTGAACACCAAATCCTAGCTAGGAAAGGTATTCCGGGTGATATCATCCCTACTCTAATTAAAGCTAGGAAGGAGGTAACGGCGAAACACTATCACCGTATCTGGAGAAAATAGATGTCTTGGTGTGAAGCCCAGAATGCTCCTACGGAAGATTTTCAGCTGGGTCGTTTTCTCCATTTTCTGCAGTCAGGTGTGGATATGGGCATAAAGTTAGGCTCCATTAAGGTGCAGATTTCGGCCTTATCTATATTCTTTCAGAAGGAATTGGCTTCTCTCCCAGAAGTCTAGACTTTTGTAAAAGGAGTGTTGCACATCCAACCTCCTTTTGTGCCTCCGGTGGCACCGTGAGACTTTAACGTGGTGTTACAGTTCCTTAAATCACACTGGTTTGAACCTCTTCAAACGGTTGAATTGAAGTTCTCTCTTGGAAAATGGTCGTGTTATTGGCCTTGGCATCTGCAAGGCGGGTGTCCAAATTGGCGGCTTTGTCTCACAAGAGCCCCTATCTGATTTTCCATGTGGTGCCTGTGGCTACGGGTGCTTTGGAGGATTCCAAGTCCCTTGATGTAGTCAGGGCCTTAAAGATTTATGTGGCCAGAACGGCTTGGGTTAGGAAAACAGAAGCACTGTTTGTCCGGTATGCGGCCAACAAGGTTGGCGCTCCTGCGTATAAGCAGACTTTTGCTCGCTGAATCTGTAACACGATTCAGCAGGCTCATTCTACGGCTGGACTGCCAGTTCCAAATTCGGTTAAGGCCCATTCCATTAGGAAGGTGGGCGCTTCTTGGGCGGCTGCCCGAGGCGTCTCGGCATTACAGCTTTGCCGAGCAGCTACTTGGTCGGGTTCAAACACTTTTGCAAAATTCTACAAGTTTGATACTCTGGCTGATGAGGACCTCATGTTTGCTCTATCGGTGCTGCAGGGTCATCCGCACTCTCCCTGCCCGGTCTGGAGCTTTGGTATAATCCCCATGGTCCTTACGGAGTCCCCAGCATCCTCTAGGACGTAAGAGAAAATAAGATTTTAAACCTACAGGTAAATCTTTTTCTCCTAGTCCGTAGAGGATGCTGGGCGCCCGTCCCAGTGCGGAAAAATTCTGCAAGGCTTGTATATAGTTATTGCATACATAATGGTTATGTTACAGTTGTGTTCAGTCTCTGGCTGATACTGTTTGTTCATGCTGTTAACTGGTTTATTATATACCATGTTGTACGGTATGTATGGTGTGGGCTGGTATGTATCTCGCCCTTAGATTAACAAAAATCCTTTCCTCGTACTGTCCGTCTCCTCTTGGCACAGTCCTAACTGAGGTCTGGAGGAGGGGCATTCGAGGGAGGAGCCAGTGCACACCCATTCTAAAGTCTTACAGTGCCCATGTCTCCTGTGGAGCCGTCTGTACCCCATGGTCCTTACGGAGTCCCCAGCATCCTCTACGGACTAGGAGAAAAAGATTTACCGGTAGGTTTAAAATCTTTTTTTCTTTATATATTTTCTACCCATACTTTTCCTCTCTTGCTTAACCCCAATTTTCAATAATTTCTATTGTGCGGGTACCAGACATAAGACTATAATATTTATTTGTTATGGCCAAAACTTTCCTATTGCCATGTTCCATGTTCCCACCGTCCTTGTTTTTATCCTATATAGATATGAGCAGGAGGATACACAGTTAAAGCACAACTCCGCTTTAAAGCATCTCATGAGGGAAGTCAACACACAGATGGCGCAAAAAGAGCGTGAACTTGAAACCGCTGTCCAGGAGACAATTGGTACGTATAATTATTAGCTTACGTCTGCTTTTGTTATTGCATATGGTCCTCAAGTACCAATGTATTGCTTATATCAGTGTGTGTAGGACATGTGCACTTGCTGTCCTCACTGTTGTGAAGCTGCAATGGTTTTCTTTGAGACAAGCTGATGAGTAAAAGGCTCAGTGAAAATATTACTCATTCTTTTAAGCCATATATTGCAAATTAATGCTCATTTACCAATTGGTGCTATGTGATCTTGGCGTCATTCATCTGACCTCTAACGTTGATTCTTCAGGCCCTTTGGTAAAGTTCTACTGGCAAGGTTGTGTGGACATACTATAGTGTGGTTATATGGATCAATTATCCTGATTACAATAGGCACTTGTCAGCAATGGCATCTACTCAGTGTTTGTGGAATTATGTTTTAAATACTTTTTGTAAATAAACCCTAGAGTAGAACCTTGAAGCCATTGATTTTCTTCCTCAAAAATTTATTATCTCTGAACCTGTGGTTGCAGCACCATCTGTTGGCAACATAAGAGTAAATGCTCAGTAGATTAATTGAGGTCATCTAGTGAAGAAATACAATATTTTAAGCTTTAAGAATTGCATGAACTGATTTTATCTTAAACCGCTTTCACACTTCAGTATTAAACTGGACGTTTTTACAACAGGGGCCCTTTTGTATTTTTCAGTTTCTGTTTTTATTTGTTGTAAATACATTTTTAGCTTACATTTTATGTTATATTACAGTTGTTAACAAAGGGTATAGTAACCACTGTGGTGATTATGTATAAAATAGAAAGAACAAGTATATGTTGGCTCCCAATATCTTGAATTAAATTCGGGACCTAGAACTTTAGCCTGGAAGAGTCTGAGGCTCCATGTTCTGATTACCTTGTGTGATAGAAAATATTCTTGTTGCCTGAATGTCAGTCAGATTTAGGTAGAATAGATAATGTCATTGGTCCTGGGCATGGCTTAGTTGGAGAATATTTCTATGCTTTCACAAAAGTGACTAGAGCAGGGGTTCTCAAACGCTGTACTTAATGCACCCTAATGGTCCAGGTTTTAAGAATATGCATGCTTGAGCACAAGTGAATTAATTAGTACCTCAATTATTTTGATTGAACCAGCTGTATTAGCCGTGGATACTCTTAAAACTCGAACTGTTAGGGTGCATTGAGGACCGTGGGGCATATGTTTTAAGCCTGGAGAAGTGATAAAACAGTGGTAAGTTGAAAGTGATAACACACCAGCCAATCCGCTTCCTAACTTTATTTTTTCAAAACCGTAATGATTGGCTTGTGAATTACCACCTTCCACTTACCACTGCTTTATCACTTCTTCAGGCTTAATACATCTGCCCCTGTGTTTGAACAAGAGGAAAAATAAATTAAAGTTTAGGGGATAGGGGTTACAAGTTGTGCTGTATGCATATTTGGAAGGTTAGGTAGATGTTATTTTGAGAACTGGTTATTTAAGACATAGGAGTATATTTACTAAGGTCCCGATTTTGACCGAGATGCCGTTTTTTCTTCAAAGTGTCATCTCGGTCATTTACTAAGCAAAAATCACGGCAGTGATGAGGGCATTCGTAATATTTTGGAAGTCCTTGAAAAAAATCACGAATCAATACACCATCGGTCAAATACGCCTGCAATTTGGTAGAAATCGGGAATTTACTAAAAAGTGCAAAACACAAACACTGCCGACAATAGCCAAACACTGCCGTGCTAAAATACAAATCGTGAAAAAGTGCTAAAAAAAACCAGACCTGCTTTTTTATCCCGTGTTTGGATAGGCATGCACGGATCCATGAGATCCGTGCATGTTTTTCAGTGGGAAGGGGGGGTAAATGTTATAAATTTTCAAAAAAAAATTGCGTGGGGTCCCCCCTTCTAAGGCAAACCAGCCTCGGGCTCTTTGAGCCGATCCTGGTTGCAGAAATATGGGGGAAAAATGGACAGGGGTTCCCCCATATTTAAGCAACCAGCATCGGGCTCTGCGCCTGGTCCTGGTTCCAAAAATACGGGGGACAAAAAGAGTAGGGGTCCCCCGTATTTTTGAAACCAGCACCGGGCTCCACTAGCTGGACAGATAATGCCACAGCCGGGGGTCACTTTTATACAGTGCCTTGCGGCCGTGGCATCAAATATCCAACTAGTCACCCCTGGCCGGGGTACCCTGGGGGAGTGGGAACCCCTTCAATCAAGGGGTCCCCCCCCCCCCAGCCACCCAAGGGCCAGGGGTGAAGCCCGAGGCTGTCCCCCCCATCCAATGGGCTGCGGATGGGGGGCTGATAGCCTTTGTTTGAAGTAATGAATATTGTTTTTAGTAGCAGTACTACAAGTCCCAGCAAGCCTCCCCCGCAAGCTGGTACTTGGAGAACCACAAGTACCAGCATGCGGCGGAAAAACTGGGCCGCTGGTACCTGTAGAACTACTACTAAAAAAATACCCCAAAAAAGACAAAACACACACACCTTGAAAGTAAAGTTTTAATACATCCATCCACACAAACATATACACATACTTACCTTATGTTCACACGCAGGTCGGTCCTCTTCTCCAGTAGAATCCATGGTGTACCTGTTGAAAAAATTATACTCACCAAATCCTGTGTAGATGGCTCCTCGGATAATCCAGTTGTAATCCACGTACTTAAAAAAACGCAGACCCGACCTCGCACTGAAAGGGGCCCCATGTTTTCACATGGGACCCCTTTCCCCGAATGCCAGAAACCCACTTTGACTTCTGTCTAAGTGGGTTTCTTCAGCCAATCAGGGAGCGCCACGTTGTAGCACCCTCCTGATCGGCTGTGTGCTCCTGTACTGACTGACAGGCGGCACACGGCAGTGTTACAATGTAGCGCCTATGCGCTCCATTGTAACCAATGGTGGGAACTTTCTGCTCAGCGGTGAGGTCACTTTCGGTCAACCGCTGACCTGAAAGTTCCCACCATTGGTTACAATGGAGCGCATAGGCGCTACATTGTAACACTACCGTGTGCCGCCTGTCAGTCAGTACAGGAGCACACAGCCGATCAGGAGGGTGCTACAACGTGGCGCTCCCTGATTGGCTGATGAAACCCACTTAGACAGAAGTCAAAGTGGGTTTCTGGCATTCGGGGAAAGGGGTCCCATGTGAAAACATGGGGCCCCTTTCAGTGCGAGGTCGGGTCTGCGTTTTTTTATTTTTTTCAAGTACGTGGATTACAACTGGATTATCCGAGGAGCCATCTACACAGGATTTGGTGAGTATAATTTTTTCAACAGGTACACCATGGATTCTACTGGAGAAGAGGACCGACCTGCGTGTGAACATAAGGTAAGTATGTGTATATGTTTGTGTGGATGGATGTATTAAAACTTTACTTTCAAGGTGTGTGTGTTTTGTCTTTTTTGGGGTATTTTTTTAGTAGTAGTTCTACAGGTACCAGCGGCCCAGTTTTTCCGCCGCATGCTGGTACTTGTGGTTCTCCAAGTACCAGCTTGCGGGGGAGGCTTGCTGGGACTTGTAGTACTGCTACTAAAAACAATATTCATTACTTCAAACAAAGGCTATCAGCCCCCCATCCGCAGCCCATTGGATGGGGGGGACAGCCTCGGGCTTCACCCCTGGCCCTTGGGTGGCTGGGGGGGGGGGGGACCCCTTGATTGAAGGGGTTCCCACTCCCCCAGGGTACCCCGGCCAGGGGTGACTAGTTGGATATTTGATGCCACGGCCGCAAGGCACTGTATAAAAGTGACCCCCGGCTGTGGCATTATCTGTCCAGCTAGTGGAGCCCGGTGCTGGTTTCAAAAATACGGGGGACCCCTACTCTTTATGTCCCCCGTATTTTTGGAACCAGGACCAGGCGCAGAGCCCGATGCTGGTTGCTTAAATATGGGGGAACCCCTGTCCATTTTTTCCCCATATTTCTGCAACCAGGATCGGTTCAAAGAGCCCGAGGCTGGTTTGCCTTAGGAGGGGGGACCCCACGCAATTTTTTTTTAACATTTAAACTATTTTTTTTCCTCCAACGTCCTAAGTGGATGCTGGGGACTCCGTAAGGACCATGGGGAATAGCGGCTCCGCAGGAGACTGGGCACATCTAAAGAAAGCTTTAGGACTATCTGGTGTGCACTGGCTCTTCCCCCTATGACCCTCCTCCAAGCCTCAGTTAGATCTCTGTGCCCGAACGAGAAGGGTGCACACTAGGGGCTCTCCTGAGCTTCTTAGTGAAAGTTTTAGATTAGGTTTTTTATTTTCAGTGAGACCTGCTGGCAACAGGCTCACTGCATCGAGGGACTAAGGGGAGAAGAAGCGAACTCACCTGCGTGCAGAGTGGATTGGGCTTCTTAGGCTACTGGACATTAGCTCCAGAGGGACGATCACAGGCCCAGCTTGGATGGGTCCCAGAGCCGCGCCGCCGGCCCCCTTACAGAGCCAGAAGGCAGAAGAGGTCCGGAAAATCGGCGGCAGAAGACGTCCTGTCTTCAACAAGGTAGCGCACTGCAGCTGTGCGCCATTGCTCTCAGCACACTTCACACTTCGGTCACTGAGGGTGCAGGGCGCTGGGGGGGGGCGCCCTGAGACGCAATAAAAACACCTTGGATGGCAAAAAAATGCATCACATATAGCTCCTGGGCTATATGGATGCATTTAACCCCTGCCAGAATCCATAAAAAAGCAGGAGAAAAGTCCGCGAAAAAGGGGCGGGGCCTATCTCCTCAGCACACTGGCGCCATTTTCCCTCAAGCTCCGTTGGAGGGAAGCTCCCTGTCTCTCCCCTGCAGTCACTACACTACAGAAAGGGTTAAAAAAAGAGAGGGGGGCACTAATTAGGCGCAGTATTAACTATACAGCAGCTATAAGGGGAAAAACACTTATATAAGGTTATCCCTGTATATATATAGCGCTCTGGTGTGTGCTGGCAAACTCTCCCTCTGTCTCCCCAAAGGGCTAGTTGGGTCCTGTCCTCTATCAGAGCATTCCCTGTGTGTGTGCTGTATGTCGGTGCTTTTGTGTCGACATGTATGAGGAGAAAAATGATGTGGAGACGGAGCAGATTGCCTGTAATAGTGATGTCACCCCCTAGGGGGTCGACACCTGAGTGGATGAACTGTTGGAAGGAATTACGTGACAGTGTCAGCTCTGTATAAAAGACAGTGGTTGACATGAGACAGCCGGCTACTCAGCTTGTGCCTGTCCAGACGTCTCATAGGCCGCCAGGGGCTCTAAAGCGCCCGTTACCTCAGATGGCAGATATAGACGCCGACACGGATACTGACTCCAGTGTCGACGGTGAAGAGACGAATGTGACTTCCAGTAGGGCCACACGGTACATGATTGAGGCAATGAAAAATGTTTTACACATTTCTGATAATACGAGTACCACCAAAAAAGGGGTATTATGTTCGGTGAGGAAAAACTACCTGTAGTTTTCCTGAATCTGAGAAATTAAATGAGGTGTGTGATGATGCGTGGGTTTCCCCCGATAACAACGGATAATTTCTAAAATGTTATTGGCATTATATCCTTTCCCGCCAGAGGTTAGGGTGCGTTGGGAAACACCCCCTAGGGGGGATAAAGCGCTCACACGCTTGTAAGGGCTCTACCTTCGCCTGAGATGGCCGCCCTTAAGGATCCTGCTGATAGAAAGCAGGAGGGTATCCTAAAAGGTATTTACACACATACTGGTGTTATACTGCGACCAGCAATCGCCTCAGCCTGGATGTGCAGTGCTGGGTTGGCGTGGTCGGATTCCCTGACTGAAAATATTGATACCCTAGATAGGGACAGTATATTTTTGCCTATAGAGCATTTAAAAGATGCATTTTTATATATGCGTGATGCACAGCGGAATATTTGCCGACTGGCATCAAGTCTAAGCGCGTTGTCCATTTCTACCAGTAGAGGGTTATGGACACGTCAGTGGTCAGGTGATGCGTATTCCAAACGGCATTTGGAAGTATTGCTTTATTAAGGGAGGAGTTATTTGGGGTCGGTCTTTCAGACCTGGTGGCCACGGCAACAGCTGGGAATTCCACGTTTGTACCCCAGGTCGCCTCTCAACATGAGAAGACGCCGTATTATCAGGCGCAGTCTTTTCGTGGACAAGCGGGCAAAAGGTTCCTCATTTCTGCCCCGTGACAGAGGGAGAGGAAAAAGGCTGCAGAAATCAGCCAGTTCCCAGGAACAGAAACCCTCTCCCGCCTCTGCCAAGCCCTCAGTATACGCTGGGGCTTTACAAGCAGAATCGGGCACGGTGGGGGGCCCGTCTCAATGAATTTCAGCGCGCAGTGGGCTCACTCGCAAGTAGACCCCTGGATCCTTCAGGTGATATCTCAAGGGTACAAATTAGAATTCGAGACGTCTCCCCCTCGCCGTTTCCTAAAGTCGGCTTTACCGATGTCTCCTTCTGACAGGGAGACAGTTTTGGAAGCCATTCACAAGCTGTATTCCCAGCAGGTGATAATCAAGTTACCCCTCCTGCAACAGGGAACGGGGTATTATTCCACACTGTTGTGGTACCGAAGCCGGACGGCTCGGTAAGACCGATTCTAAATCTAAAATCTTTGAACACTTACATACAGAGGTTCAAATTCAAGATTGAGTCACTCAGAGCAGTGATTGCGAACCTGGAAGAAGGGGACTACATGATGTCTCGGGACATCAAGGATGCTTACCTTCATGTCAAAATTTACCCTTCTCACCAAGGGTACCTCAGGTTTATGGTACAGAACTGTCACTATCAGTTCAGACGCTGCCGTATGGATGGTACACGGCACCCCGGGTCTTTACCAAGGTAATGGCCGAAATTATGATATTCCTTCGAAGGAAGTGAATTTTAGTTATCCCTTCCTTGGACATTTCCCTGATAAGGGTAAGATCCAGGGAACAGTTGGAGGTCGGTGTAGCACTATCTCAGGTAGTGTTGCGGCAGCACGATTGGATTCTCAATATTCCAAAATCGCACCTGGTTCCGACGACGTGTCTTCTGTTCCTAGGGATGATCCTGGACACAGTCCAGAAAAAGGTGTTTCTCCCGGAGGAGAAAGCCAGGGAGTTATCCGAGCTAGTCAGGAACCTCCTCAAACCGAGCCAAGTCTCAGTGCATCAATGCACAAGGGTTCTGGGTAAAATGGTGGCTTCCTACGAAGCAATCCCATTCGGCAGATTCCACGCAAGAACTTTCCAGTGGGACCTGCTGGACAAATGGTCCGGATCGCATCTTCAGATGCATCAGCGGATAACCCTGTCACCAAGGACAAGGGTGTCCCTCCTGTGGTGGTTGCAGAGTGCTCATCTTCTAGAGGGCCGCAGATTAGGCATTCAGGACTGGGTCCTGGTGACCACGGATGCCAGCCTGCGAGGCTGGGGAGCAGTCACACAGGGAAGGAATATCCAGGGCTTATGGTCAAGCCTGGAGACATCACTTCACATAAATATCCTGAAGCTAAGGGACATTTACAATGCTCTAAGCTTAGCAAGACCTCTGCTTCAAGGTCAGCCGGTGTTGATCCAGTCGGACAACATCACGGCAGTCACCCACGTAAACAGACAGGGTGGCACAAGAAGCAGGAGGGCAATGGCAGAAGCTGCAAGGATTCTTCGCTGGGCGGAAAATCATGTGATAGCACTGTCAGCAGTATTCATTCCGGGAGTGGACAACTGGGAAGCAGACTTCCTCAGCACGACCTCCACCCGGGAGAGTGGGGACTTCACCCAGAAGTCTTCCACATGATTAAAAACTCGACAGGTATTGCGCCAGGTCCAGGGACCCTCAGGCAATAAGCTGTAGACGCTCTGGTAACACCGTGGGTGTACCAGTCAGGGTATGTGTTCCCTCCTCTGCCTCTCATACCCAAGGTACTGAGATTGATAAGATGGAGAGGAGTAAGCACTATATTCGTGGTTCCGGATTGGCCAAGAAGGACTTGGTAACCGGAACTTCAAGAGATGCTCATGGAGGATCCGTGGCCTCTACCTCTAAGAAGGGACCTGTTCCAGCAAGGACCCTGTCTGTTCCAAGACTTACCGCGGCTGCGTTTGACGGCATGGCGGTTGAACGCCGGATCCTGAAGGAAAAAAGGCATTCCGGATGAAGTCATCCCTATCCTGATCAAAGCCAGGAAGGATGTAACCGCAAAAACATTATCACCGCAATTGGCGAAAATATGTTGCGTGGTGCGAGGCCAGTAAGGCCCGACGGAGGAAATTCAACTGGGTCGATTCCTACATTTCCTGCAAACAGGAGTGTCTATGGGCCTGAAATTGGGGTCCATTAAGGTTCAAATTTCGGCCCTGTCAATTTTCTTCCAAAAAGAACTAGCTTCAGTCCCTGAAGTTCAGACGTTTGTAAAAGGGGTACTGCATATACAGCCTCTTTTTGTGCCTCCAGTGGCACTTTGGGATCTCAATGTAGTTTGGGTTCCAAAAGTCACATTGGTTTGAACCACTTAAATCTGTGGAGTTCAAATATCTCACATGGAAAGTGGTCATGCTGTTGGCCCTGGCCTGGGCCAGGCGCGTGTCAGAATTGGCGGCTTTATCCTGAAAAAGCCCTTATCTGATTTTCCATTCGGACAGGGCGGAATTGAGGACTCGTCCTCAGTTTCTCCCCAAGGTGGTTTCAGCGTCTCACCTGAACCAACCTATTGGTGGTGCCTGCGGCTACTAGGGACTTGGAGGCCTCCAAGTTGCTAGACGTTGTCAGTGCCCTGAAAATATATGTTTCCAGGACGGCTGGAGTCAGGAAATCTGACTCGCTGTTTATCCTGTGTGCACCCAACAAGCTGGGTGCTCCTGCTTCTAAGCAGACTATTGCTCGTTGGATTTGTAGTACAATTCAGCTTGCACGTTCTGTGGCAGGCCTGCCACAGCCAAAAATCTGTAAATGCCCACTCCACAAGGAAGGTGGGCTCATCTTGGGCAGCTGCCCGAGGGGTCTCGGCTTTACAACTTTGCCGAGCAGCTACTTGGTCAGGAGCAAATACGTTTGTAAAATTCTACAAAATTGATATCCTGGCTGAGGAGGACCTGGAGTTCTCTCATTTGGTGCTGCAGAGTCATCCGCACTCTCCCGCCCGTTTGGGAGCTTTGGTATAATCCCCATGGTCCTTACGGAGTCCCCAGCATCCACTTAGGACGTTAGAGAAAATAAGAATTTACTTACCGATAATTCTATTTCTCATAGTCCGTAGTGGATGCTGGGCGCCCATCCCAAGTGCGGATTGTCTGCAATACTTGTACATAGTTATTGTTACAAAAATCGGGTTATTATTGTTGTGAGCCATCTTTCAGAGGCTCCTCTGTTATCATGCTGTTAACTGGGTTCAGATCACAGGTTATACGGTGTGATTGGTGTGGCTGGTATGAGTCTTACCCGGGATTCAAAATCCTTCCTTATTGTGTACGCTCGTCCGGGCACAGTATCCTAACTGAGGCTTGGAGGAGGGTCATAGGGGGAGGAGCCAGTGCACACCAGATAGTCCTAAAGCTTTCTTTAGATGTGCCCAGTCTCCTGCGGAGCCGCTATTCCCCATGGTCCTTACGGAGTCCCCAGCATCCACTACGGACTATGAGAAATAGAATTATCGGTAAGTAAATTCTTATTTTTTTTAACAAGGTGCACAATGAAGCCCAGCACGGATCTCTCAGATCCGGCCGAGATTCATTGTATTAAAGTCGGCAGTGTTTTACAATTCACTCACGTAAAACACTGCCAAAAAAAAACGAATGACATCGACATCGGAAAACCCGAAAATGCAGAATACGGCAGCTTTGTAAATTAGTCGTAATCAATTCAAAAAGTTGCAATTTTACACTTTCGATGTCATTCGTGATTGAACTTTGACCTCAAACGGGAAAATACGAATCTTAGTAAATTTACCCCATATTGTTCATTGTCTATGGAAGCCACATGGCCATAAAGCTTATATAGGTTTCTTGTGATATGTTCCATTTTAAACACTCATTGTGCAGCTACATTTCTCATTTAATATATGACAAATTAATTGGTGGTTGTTTTTGTGTGCTTGGACAACCCCAGAATAAAGGGTTGGGTACAGAATACCAACAGTCAGGATTGCCGATGGTCAGAATACCGACCGGCATCCCGACAGTCAGAATCCCAACACATTTTGGTAAGTAGGCTAACCCTACCCCTCCCCTCCTGCAGCCTAACCCTAACCCTCCCATTAGTGCCTTACACTAACCTTCCCCGTCATAATTGCATTCGGGATTGTGAGCGGTATCGGGATTCCGATGCCAGTCTTCTGATAGCCGAAATCCTGATTGTCGGGTAGCCAATTATATCTCACAATAAACACAAGTCTACATATTCTTGCCAAAGGGAGACAATCTTAGAGTAACTCCACCAAGCCTGCCACTCTGCAGGTTGTCCATCATTTGTCACTGGCATTTTGGGAAAATTCACAAGTATCTTTATAGGGAACATATAGCACCTTTTAAAAAAAAAATCTAAGAATTTATTTGTTTATGGCCTAACAAACCTTTTTATTCCTTAAGGCAAAGCACAGGAGGTTGAGGCTGAATTAATGCAATCACATCACATAGAAACAACTCAGCTCCATAAAAAAATTGCAGAAAAAGAAGACGACTTAAAAAGAACAGTTAAAAAATATGAAGACATTTTGGAGGTAAGTTTTACTGAGCCGACCATATGTAGTTACTTGGTTTGAAAATTGTTTCTAGTAGGGAATTATTCACTACGTTGACCGAAAATAACATTTTCTAGTGAAACCTGATTAGTATTTAATATACACATAATATTGCAGAAATGTATGCATTGATGTAAAATTGGATGATTAACAAAGTGAAGTTTTATTCCACCTTTATTTTTATTTATTTTTTACATAAATATGTATAATTGACAGGGTTTATTTATTTTTATTTTGTTTGGGAGGGCAAGGTGTCTAAATTCATACCTTTTATGTAGCCCATACCTCAAGAATGCATCAGACCAATTCTCTGTGTTGCTGGTGTATGGTTGGGTCAGGTAAGTGGCAAAATCCAACATGTTGAACAATCTTGATTTGCCAATTCCACCCCAAATATGATTATAATCTGTGCATCCATGATTTTTAACATGTTGTATTTTGACGATAATCTGAGTCTGGATCAGGGATGGGCATCAGGGAATTGATGATTCACTTGATTGATGTATGAGCTACATTAGTTTCAGTTGTAAGTTAGGTACACTTACTTTATATTGTATCTTTGTGCAAGCTGAACCCTTTCTATTCATTGTCTCACATTGCTGTGTCATCTTCGCTCACCTTTACTGCTCTTCTGGTGTGGTGGTGATGCGTAGAGTAAGACCTCCCCTCAAGCCAGCCTAATGATAATGACGCCCTCTGAAACTGTATTAGGCTTATGTCAGAGGTTCCAATACGCGCTCCTCAAGGCACCACCAATGATCCAGGTTTTAAGGATAACCAAGCTTGGGCAGAGTTGACTTAATTCATACCTCAATCAATTTGATTTAACCATCTGTCCTGAGCCATGGATATCCTTAAAATCTGGACTGTTTGGGAACCACTTGCTTATGTATAACTTATGGCTATAGTTTGTTAAAATATATATTTTGTACTACAATTCACCCAATTCTTCCAATATTCTACATTTTTCATTAGTAAAGACTGTAATGATATTTAATGAGCTTACGTACATTGTAAAAGTTTGAATGGCAAAATGTACCTTTCAGGAGCTGAACAGACTTTACATGGATCACATAAAATTGTATTCAATTCATTGGAAAAATGTACTCGTCCTTGCTTGGTCTGAAGAGGTACCTGCGATAGCTGTGCATGGTGTGCTTTCTCCCTACACTACATGACTTTTTAATTGACTAGTTTGATAGATTCTTCATCTTTTGTTCCATTTGTTAGCCAAACTCGTTTCACCCAAACAGAACAGAGACTGTGTATACTGCATCTAAAAGCACCGGTCATATAGGTAATATAGAGGTGCTTCTGAGTATTCCCTGACCAAGCATAACGTTTTTTTCTGTCTTCATACAGAAGAAAAATCATATTCTGTACATTTCTGGTCCTTTCTAACTTTGTCAAATCTTGGGTATTTCTATATTTCAGGGACTTACAGTAGCTGCTAAAGTCACATATATGGAAAAATTAGGCTGGTTATTAAGATGTGCTACATGTAAACCATGAACCCAACATCATATCGTCATTATTGGGGGGATTTTCATTCATATCATTGAAGATCTCAGATTAAAAACTGATCATATAATCATATTTTGTTCACAAACCTTAGAAGATGGACATGTTGCTTATTTTTATTTTCTTTGGGTTCCATAGGGCTCTACAGGGAATACATTGGGACTGTAGTTGGTGAATCAGGTCTTTCAGATATTCCAGAATGCTCCAAGCTTGAATTTTTTTTAATTTTATTTTTTATATAGAATTCTTCACTTGAGCCTTATGTGATGGTTAGTCTGTAGACCCCAGTGCTGCGGCTCCGTGATCCTAAGACTGCGTGGTCCGCTTACAGAGACCCGTGTCTAATCGCAGTTCACCACGCGCCCCAGGAGATGGACCGCAGCGCTGGTGTGGACACTGGCTAGACAAGGAACTCCACTAGACCACCAGACAGGCAGTGTACTATGTACACAGATTAGTGAGGCCAACATACCTGGTGAGTAACGTCAGTATAGGGGAGGCCAGCACTCTACCTGTGGCCCCTTTCCCAGCTCAGGATAGTACGTGTTTCTTGGTCACAACGCAGATTGGGTTACTACTCCTCCCTGTTCCTCATTCCGAAACCCATTGGGTCTAATTGACCCATCCTCAAATCTCTCAACATATTTGTGTAGGCCCCCAAGTTTCGAATGGAAACCCTCCGTTCCATTATTCTAGCTATGAAGCCTGGGGACTTTATGGTGTCCCTGGACATACAGGATGCATAGCTGCATATCCCTATAGCTCCATCGCATCAACGTTTCCTACGTTGTGCTATACTTCAACAACATTTACCAATTTCGTGCTCTGCCTTTTGGGCTTGCTTCAACGCCCAGAGTGTTTACCAAAATTATGGCAGCACGTTTATGTCGTCAGGGAGTCCGAATACTTACTTACTTGGACAACCTACTCCTCCTAGCAAACTCAGGTCTTGCAAAGCCATCTACAACTAACAATGGGGGTCATTCCGAGTTGATCGCTAGCTGCATTCGTTCGCTGTGCAGCGATGAGGCAAAATAAAAATGGCACTTCTGCGCATGCGGCGCAATGCGCACGCGCGACGTACTATTGCAATGAACTATGTAGTTTTACACATGGTCTAGCGAAGCATTTCAGTCGCACTGCTGACCGCAGAGTGATTGACATGAAGTGGGCATTTCTGGGTGGCAACCTGCCGTTTTCAGGGAGTGATTGAAAAAACGCAGGCGTGCCAGGAAAAACGCAGGCGTGCCAGGAAAAACGCAGGGCGTGTTTGTGACTTCAAAACAGGAACTAAACAGTCTGAAATGATCGCAAGCGTTGAGTAGGTTTTGAGCTACTCAGAAACGGCACAAAAAAACTTTGTAGCCGCTCTGCGATCCTTTCGTTCGCACTTCTGCTAAGCTAAAATACACTCCCAGTGGGCGGCGGCATAGCGTTTGCACGGCTGCTAAAATCTGCTAGCGAGCGATCAACTCGGAATGACCCCCAATGGCCTTTCTTACAATGCCACGGATGGCTCACCAACTGGAAAAAGTAATCTCTCACACCATTAAAAAGGATGTTTTATCTGGGAGCTCTCCTGGATTCCAAAGTCCATAGACTTTTCCTACCTGCAGACAAAAGTTCGAAAGCTGCTTTACCCTCACTGAGAGTCCATCCACTCGGCCATGTAAGTCCTAGGATTGATGGTCTCAACCGTCGACATGGTTAGAGTATGCTCAGTTGCATTTTCGGCCTCTACAGCACTTGATTCTAATAGAGATGAGCGGGTTCGGTTCCTCTGAATCCGAACCCGCCCGAACTTCATGTTTTTTTACACGGGTCCAAGCGACTCGGATCTTCCCGCCTTGCTCGGTTAACCCGAGCGCGCCCGAACGTCATCATCACGCTGTCTGATTCTCGCGAGGCTCGGATTCTATCGCGAGACTCGGATTCTATATAAGGAGCCGCGCGTCGCCGCCATTTTTACACGTGCATTGAGATTGATAGGGAGAGGACGTGGCTGGCGTCCTCTCCGTTTAGAAATAGATAGGAGAGTGAGAGTGAGACACTTCATTTACTGGAGCTTAGGAGGAGTACTCAGAGAGTGCAGAATTTTGCTGATAGTAGTTAGTTAGTTATACTAGTGACTGACCAGTGAGACCACCAGTGCAGTTTTATTATTATTTAATATAATCCGTTCTCTGCCTGAAAAAAACGATACACACTGACTCAGTCACATACCATATCTGTGCTCAGCCCAGTGTGCTGCATCATCTATGTATAATATCTGACTGTGCTCACACAGCTTAATTGTGGGGGAGACTGGGGAGCAGTTATAGGTTATAGCAGGAGCCAGGAGTACATATTAAACAGTGCACACTTTTGCTGCCAGAGTGCCACTGCCAGTGTGACTGACCAGTGACCTGACCACACTGACCACCAGTATATTGTGATTGTCTGCCTGAAAAAGTTAAACACTCGTCGTGTGACTTGTGTGGTGTTTTTTTATTCTATAAAAAACTCATTCTGCTGACAGACAGTGTCCAGCAGGTCCGTCATTATATAATATATACCTGTCCGGCTGCAGTAGTGATATATATATATTTTTTATATCATTATTTATCATCCAGTCTATACTAGCAGCAGACACAGTACGGTAGTTCACGGCTGTAGCTACCTCTGTGTCGGCACTCGGCAGTCCATCCATAATTGTATACCACCTACCCGTGGTTTTTTTTTTCTTTCTTCTTTATACATACTACATCTCATTATCATCCAGTCTATATTAGCAGCAGACACAGTACAGTACGGTAGTCCACGGCTGTAGCTATCTCTGTGTCGGCACTCGGCAGTCCATCCATAATTGTATACCACCACCTACCCGTGGTTTTTTTTTTCTTTCTTCTTTATACATACTACATCTCATTATCATCCAGTCTATATTAGCAGCAGACACAGTACGTTAGTCCACGGCTGTAGCTACCTCTGTGTCGGCACTCGGCAGTCCATCCATAATTGTATACCACCTACCCGTGGTTTTTTTTTTCTTTCTTCTTTATACATACTACATCTCATTATCAACCAGTCTATATTAGCAGCAGACACAGTACGGTAGTCCACGGCTGTAGCTACCTCTGTGTCGGCACTCAGCAGTCCATCCATAATTGTATACCACCTACCCGTGGTTTTTTTTTTTTCTTTCTTCTTTGTACATACTACTATAGTATAGTAGCTTACTGTAGCAGTCTGCGGTGCTGCTGAGCTGACAGTGTCCAGCAGGTCCGTCATCAGTCATCATTACCTAATAAATATATTATCTACCTGTCCGGCTGCAGTACTAGTGATATTATATATACATACATATATATATTGATTTCATCTCATTATCAATCATCCAGTCTATATTAGCAGCAGACACAGTACGTTAGTCCACGGCTGTAGCTACCTCTGTGTCGGCACTCGGCAGTCCATCCATAATTGTATACCACCTACCCGTGGTTTTTTTTTTCTTTCTTCTTTATACATACTACATCTCATTATCAACCAGTCTATATTAGCAGCAGACACAGTACGGTAGTCCACGGCTGTAGCTACCTCTGTGTCGGCACTCGGCAGTCCATCCATAATTGTATACCACCTACCCGTGGTTTTTTTTTCTTTCTTCTTTATACATACTACATCTCATTATCATCCAGTCTATATTAGCAGCAGACACAGTACGGTAGTCCACGGCTGTAGCTACCTCTGTGTCGGCACTCGGCAGTCCATCCATAATTGTATACCACCTACCCGTGGTTTTTTTTTCTTTCTTCTTTATACATACTACATCTCATTATCATCCAGTCTATATTAGCAGCAGACACAGTACGGTAGTCCACGGCTGTAGCTACCTCTGTGTCGGCACTCAGCAGTCCATCCATAATTGTATACCACCTACCCGTGGTTTTTTTTTTTTCTTTCTTCTTTGTACATACTACTATAGTATAGTAGCTTACTGTAGCAGTCTGCGGTGCTGCTGAGCTGACAGTGTCCAGCAGGTCCGTCATCAGTCATCATTACCTAATAAATATATTATCTACCTGTCCGGCTGCAGTACTAGTGATATTATATATACATACATATATATATTGATTTCATCTCATTATCAATCATCCAGTCTATATTAGCAGCAGACACAGTACGTTAGTCCACGGCTGTAGCTACCTCTGTGTCGGCACTCGGCAGTCCATCCATAATTGTATACCACCTACCCGTGGTTTTTTTTTTTCTTTCTTCTTTGTACATACTACTATAGAGTATAGTAGCTTACTGTAGCAGTCTGCGGTGCTGCTGAGCTGACAGTGTCCAGCAGGTCCGTCATCAGTCATCATTACCTAATAAATATATTATCTACCTGTCCGGCTGCAGTACTAGTGATATTATATATACATACATATATATATTGATTTCATCTCATTATCAATCATCCAGTCTATATTAGCAGCAGACACAGTACGTTAGTCCACGGCTGTAGCTACCTCTGTGTCGGCACTCGGCAGTCCATCCATAAGTATACTAGTATCCATCCATCTCCATTGTTTACCTGAGGTGCCTTTTAGTTGTGCCTATTAAAATATGGAGAACAAAAATGTTGAGGTTCCAAAATTAGGGAAAGATCAAGATCCACTTCCACCTCGTGCTGAAGCTGCTGCCACTAGTCATGGCCGAGACGATGAAATGCCAGCAACGTTGTCTGCCAAGGCCGATGCCCAATGTCATAGTACAGAGCATGTCAAATCCAAAACACCAAATATCAGTAAAAAAAAGGACTCCAAAACCTAAAATAAAATTGTCGGAGGTTAAGCGTAAACTTGCCAATATGCCATTTACCACACGGAGTGGCAAGGAACGGCTGAGGCCCTGGCCTATGTTCATGGCTAGTGGTTCAGCTTCACATGAGGATGGAAGCACTCAGCCTCTCGCTAGAAAACTGAAAAGACTCAAGCTGGCAAAAGCACCGCAAAGAACTGTGCGTTCTTCGAAATCCCAAATCCACAAGGAGAGTCCAATTGTGTCGGTTGCGATGCCTGACCTTCCCAACACTGGACGTGAAGAGCATGCGCCTTCCACCATTTGCACGCCCCCTGCAAGTGCTGGAAGGAGCACCCGCAGTCCAGTTCCTGATAGTCAGATTGAAGATGTCAGTGTTGAAGTACACCAGGATGAGGAGGATATGGGTGTTGCTGGCGCTGGGGAGGAAATTGACCAGGAGGATTCTGATGGTGAGGTGGTTTGTTTAAGTCAGGCACCCGGGGAGACACCTGTTGTCCGTGGGAGGAATATGGCCACTGACATGCCTGGTGAAAATACCAAAAAAATCAGCTCTTCGGTGTGGAAGTATTTCAACAGAAATGCGGACAACAGGTGTCAAGCCGTGTGTTGCCTTTGTCAAGCTGTAATAAGTAGGGGTAAGGACGTTAACCACCTCGGAACATCCTCCCTTATACGTCACCTGCAGCGCATTCATAATAAGTCAGTGACAAGTTCAAAAACTTTGGGTGACAGCGGAAGCAGTCCACTGACCAGTAAATCCCTTCCTCTAGTAACCAAGCTCACGCAAACCACCCCACCAACTCCCTCAGTGTCAATTTCCTCCTTCCCCAGGAATGCCAATAGTCCTGCAGGCCATGTCACTGGCAATTCTGACGATTCCTCTCCTGCCTGGGATTCCTCCGATGCATCCTTGCGTGTAACGCCTACTGCTGCTGGCGCTGCTGTTGTTGCTGCTGGGAGTCGATGGTCATCCCAGAGGGGAAGTCGTAAGACCACTTTTACTACTTCCACCAAGCAATTGACTGTCCAACAGTCCTTTGCGAGGAAGATGAAATATCACAGCAGTCATCCTACTGCAAAGCGGATAACTGAGGCCTTGGCATCCTGGGTGGTGAGAAACGTGGTTCAGGTATCCATCATTACTGCAGAGCCAACTAGAGACTTGTTGGAGGTACTGTGTCCCCGGTACCAAATACCATCTAGGTTCCATTTCTCTAGGCAGGCGATACCGAAAATGTACACAGACCTCAGAAAAAGAGTCACCAGTGTCCTAAAAAATGCAGCTGTACCCAATGTCCACTTAACCACGGACATGTGGACAAGTGGAGCAGGGCAGGGTCAGGACTATATGACTGTGACAGCCCACTGGGTAGATGTATGGACTCCCGCCGCAAGAACAGCAGCGGCGGCACCAGTAGCAGCATCTCGCAAACGCCAACTCTTTCCTAGGCAGGCTACGCTTTGTATCACCGGTTTCCAGAATACGCACACAGCTGAAAACCTCTTACGGCAACTGAGGAAGATCATCGCGGAATGGCTTACCCCAATTGGACTCTCCTGTGGATTTGTGGCATCGGACAACGCCAGCAATATTGTGTGTGCATTAAATATGGGCAAATTCCAGCACGTCCCATGTTTTGCACATACCTTGAATTTGGTGGTGCAGAATTATTTAAAAAACGACAGGGGCGTGCAAGAGATGCTGTCGGTGGCCAGAAGAATTGCGGGACACTTTCGGCGTACAGGCACCACGTACAGAAGACTGGAGCACCACCAAAAACTACTGAACCTGCCCTGCCATCATCTGAAGCAAGAAGTGGTAACGAGGTGGAATTCAACCCTCTATATGCTTCAGAGGTTGGAGGAGTAGCAAAAGGCCATTCAAGCCTATACAATTGAGCACGATATAGGAGGTGGAATGCACCTGTCTCAAGCGCAGTGGAGAATGATTTCAACGTTGTGCAAGGTTCTGATGCCCTTTGAACTTGCCACACGTGAAGTCAGTTCAGACACTGCCAGCCTGAGTCAGGTCATTCCCCTCATCAGGCTTTTGCAGAAGAAGCTGGAGACATTGAAGGAGGAGCTAACACGGAGCGATTCCGCTAGGCATGTGGGACTTGTGGATGGAGCCCTTAATTCGCTTAACAAGGATTCACGGGTGGTCAATCTGTTGAAATCAGAGCACTACATTTTGGCCACCGTGCTCGATCCTAGATTTAAAGCCTACCTTGGATCTCTCTTTCCGGCAGACACAAGTCTGCTGGGGTTGAAAGACCTGCTGGTGAGAAAATTGTCAAGTCAAGCGGAACGCGACCTGTCAACATCTCCTCCTTCACATTCTCCCGCAACTGGGGGTGCGAGGAAAAGGCTCAGAATTCCGAGCCCACCCGCTGGCGGTGATGCAGGGCAGTCTGGAGCGACTGCTGATGCTGACATCTGGTCCGGACTGAAGGACCTGACAACGATTACGGACATGTCGTCTACTGTCACTGCATATGATTCTCTCAACATTGAAAGAATGGTGGAGGATTATATGAGTGACCGCATCCAAGTAGGCACGTCACACAGTCCGTACTTATACTGGCAGGAAAAAGAGGCAATTTGGAGGCCCTTGCACAAACTGGCTTTATTCTACCTAAGTTGCCCTCCCACAAGTGTGTACTCCGAAAGAGTGTTTAGTGCCGCCGCTCACCTTGTCAGCAATCGGCGTACGAGGTTACATCCAGAAAATGTGGAGAAGATGATGTTCATTAAAATGAATTATAATCAATTCCTCCGCGGAGACATTGACCAGCAGCAATTGCCTCCACAAAGTACACAGGGAGCTGAGATGGTGGATTCCAGTGGGGACGAATTGATAATCTGTGAGGAGGGGGATGTACACGGTGATATATCGGAGGATGATGATGAGGTGGACATCTTGCCTCTGTAGAGCCAGTTTGTGCAAGGAGAGATTAATTGCTTCTTTTTTGGTGGGGGTCCAAACCAACCCGTCATATCAGTCACAGTCGTGTGGCAGACCCTGTCACTGAAATGATGGGTTGGTTAAAGTGTGCATGTCCTGTTTATACAACATAAGGGTGGGTGGGAGGGCCCAAGGACAATTCCATCTTGCACCTCTTTTTTCTTTAATTTTTCTTTGCGTCATGTGCTGTTTGGGGAGTGTTTTTTGGAAGGGCCATCCTGCGTGACACTGCAGTGCCACTCCTAGATGGGCCCGGTGTTTGTGTCGGCCACTAGGGTCGCTTATCTTACTCACACAGCTACCTCATTGCGCCTCTTTTTTTCTTTGCGTCATGTGCTGTTTGGGGAGTGTTTTTTGGAAGGGACATCCTGCGTGACACTGCAGTGCCACTCCTAGATGGGCTCGGTGTTTGTGTCGGCCACTAGGGTCGCTTATCTTACTCACACAGCTACCTCATTGCGCCTCTTTTTTTCTTTGCGTCATGTGCTGTTTGGGGAGGTTTTTTTGGAAGGGCCATCCTGCGTGACACTGCAGTGCCACTCCTAGATGGGCCAGGTGTTTGTGTCGGCCACTAGGGTCGCTTAGCTTAGTCATCCAGCGACCTCGGTGCAAATTTTAGGACTAAAAATAATATTGTGAGGTATTCAGAATAGACTGAAAATGAGTGGAAATGATGGTTTTTGAGGTTAATAATACTTTGGGATCAAAATGACCCCCAAATTCTATGATTTAAGCTGTTTTTTAGGTTTTTTGGAAAAAAACACCCGAATCCAAAACACACCCGAATCCGACAAAAAAAAATCGGTTAGGTTTTGCCAAAACGCGGTCGAACCCAAAACACGGCCGCGGAACCGAACCCAAAACCAAAACACAAAACCCGAAAAATTTCCGGCGCTCATCTCTAGATTCTATCCAAGTGGAACGACAACCACATGTGATCCGATCCCAACAGATTATTCTCTCTCCGGAAGATTGACTGCCCCTAGCCTGGTAACAACACACCTCGACAAGGGTTGCCACATCTGGACCCTGGACTGGTTACTCCTCACTATGAGTGCCATTCTCCGCGGATAGGGGGCTGTGAGCGGACAGCTCTCCTTTCAGGCACGTTGGACTCCAGCAGAGACTTGTTTATCAATCAGTGTCCTGGAGCTGCGAGCGATGTACTAGCCTAAGCCCGTATCTACTATGGGGTGTTGCATACTTACTTCCTGTGGTGCACTGCCAAGTGCTATGACCCCACAGTCTTCAAGGTCTCAATAATTCTTGCCTTTCTTCAGAATGGATTGTACCTAGCACATCTCTGCTTTGTATGGTTTCAATGCTGTACTGCTCCATTGACGGATGTTTGCACTTTTCTTCAGGGCGTCATCTGTGTTCAACCTCCCTACGTCCCTCCTGTTTGATTTGTCAATTGTTCTTGATGCACTGCAGTAGTCTCCATTTGAACCTCTGGATGCTGTGGATCATAAGTGGCTAACAGCAAAAACGCTGTTCCTTCTGGCCATTGCATCTGCCAGGTGGGTGTCGAACTTGGGTGTGCTCTCCTGTTGTTCTCCCTTTCTGAGCTTTCATTAGGACAGGGCTGTTCTGCGTACTCAGCCAGGTTACTTTCCTAAATTGGTGTCTCCTTTCCACCTTAATGAAGAAATTGTGGTTCCGGCCTTTGTCTCATCTAATCTATCGATGGGGAAGCCTCTCTGGATGTGGTTCGAGCTCTTCATATCTATGTAGATCGTACCAGTTCCATTAGAAAATCAAAAGTCTCTATTTATCCTCCTCTATGGATTTCACAAACGAGGTTGGCCAACCAACAAACAAACTCTGGCCCAATTGATTCAAATGGCTGACTCCAGTACCAGCTGCGATCTCTGCTCATTCTACCTGGTCTGTGGGCGGTTCACCGAGGTCCGTCGAACAGTTTTGCAAGGCGGCTACGTGGTCACTTTTTCTTAGGTTTTATGCCTTTGATACCTTCGCCTCCCAGGAAGCTTCATTTGGGCGCTTGATTATCTTACCCACTCAGGAGTGTCCCCTCCCTTAATATACTGCTTTAAAAGAAGAAAACGAGAGTTATGGTAGACTTACCTTTGTTAACTCTCTTTATTCGAGGTCCACAGGTGCCCACCCTGACGCACCTGGCTGATATGGGTTTGTAGCATTGGTTCCCTTCTTCTATCTGTGAGAGTGTGTTCTTCTATGTACCATATCTTTCTTCTCTCCTATCCTCTTCCTGCTTTGGGCTTGTTAACAAAACTGACCTGCCTAAGCATGGAGCGTGGAAGGACCGAGCATTCTGGGATAGCTGAAAGCTTAAGTATTTGGTGCCCATACCTGATTCACCACCTACAACCCCGATGTATTCCCTGTGGATACTATGGACCTCGAAGAAAGAGAGTTAACAAAGGTAAGTCTACCATAACTCTAGTTTTGTCTTTGTCACACATGATAGCACCAGACTCTACTATCTGGGTATTGATGCAGCTGTGACTTTTCTTTCTGTTACGTCCTAGAGGATGCTGGGGTCCATATTAGTACCATGGGGTATAGACGGGTCCACCAGGAGCCATTGGCACTTTAAGAGTTTAATAGTGTGGGCTGGCTCCTTCCTCTATGCCCCGCCTACCAGGTCACAGCTAGGGGAGCTCTACAGAGTTCTCTTGGTAAAGAGTATTTTTCTTCCTTTTCAGGTTTTTTTATTTCACAGGGAGGCTGTTGGCGACAGCCTCCCTGCAGCGTGGGACTAGGGGGGGGAAGCAGTGTCCGCCCTGCGGGGTCTTGAGCCACTGCTCCCGCTGACTGGACGTTGGCTTCAGAGTGGTCTGATTGGGCCCCGCCGCAGGGGAACACTCGCCCCGGCAGCCAGCCGCCACCCCCTCCCGAGCTGAAGAGTGGCGAGTGAGTCACTGTCCCCCCTTACAAGCGGGGGGACAGTGTGAAGAAGGCGGCTACAGGGTCAAGGCTGGAAGGCTCAGTGGTACCTTGGTGCGACGCTGGGAGGGAGCGCCCTGGGCCAGCTCCGGACCCTACACTGGTCGTTTCAGGCATGTCAGGTTCTGCGGATCCAGTTCAGCACAATCCTCTGGGCCAGTATAATCCTCATGTGAGTGGGAAGACAGTGCCATCGAAGGGGGCGGAGCTTCTCAGAGCGGACCCAGCTGCGTTCAGCGCCATTTTTCCTGCCTGCAGTCACGGTTCACTGGATCCAGGTCCCTCCAGAGCTTTCTCCAGCAGTCTGTACGGTACCAGGGGGCTGTAGAAGGGAGAGGAGGCTGTTTAAAGGCTGTGTCACCTATTAAGGGACACAGCGCTGGGAAGGGACTCCCTTTACCTGAAAAGCGCTGTGTGTGGGTTGGCTCCAATCTCTGTGTCTCTCTGCCATTCTTGGGGGGGGGGAAACTCTATCTACATAATACCCTGTGTGTTTGTGGGGTGTTTGAGTGTGTGTGACAATATGTCTAGGGACACTGTTTCATATGGTGCAGAGGATTTGTCTTCCTAGGAAGATTCCATGTAATCAGGATTGCACTATTTTAGCGCAGATCCCAGCTAGAAAGACAGAATGGTTAGTCTCTCTGAGGGGGACTATTTCTCAGATTTCTGATAGGGTTGCTAGGACTGAGCATGCCACTCAGGTCCTCCAGTCCTCTATGGTGGTATGGTCTGATTCTACCTCCTCGGGGTCCCCTGCGGTACATTATCATAAACGTGCGCTTGCAATTATGCAGGATGACATGGACACCGACTCTATCGCTGCAGACGGTGATGGGGATGTGTTGAGGGGGACGGCATCACTTGCCAAGGGGGTGCAGTTGATGATTGAGGCTGTTAGGGATGTTTTTCACATTTCGTACACAGCTCCGGAACAGGTGGAGGAGGCCTTCTTTACGGATAAAAAGATGCCCCTCCTCACCTTCCCGGCATCCAAAGAATTGAATGCTATCTTTGAAAAGGCATGGGAAACTCCGGAAAACAAAATCCAGATTTCCAAGAGGGTCTTGGTGGCTTTTCCCTTCCCAGAGGAAGATAGGAAGAGATGGAAGTCCCCGCCGATAGTCGACGCCTCTGTATCCAGGCTGTCCAAGCAGGTGGTATTATCGGTTCCGGGATCTACCGCGTTAAAGGACCCGGTAGATCGCAAGGTGGATGCTATGCTCAAATCCATTTACACGGCTTCAGGGGCTATATTGGGGCCTACTATAGCCTGTGCTTGGATTGCTAAAGCTATTGCCAGGTGGTCAATCACTCTGCAGGAGGAATTGACTACGCTAGACAAAGGTGACGTTGATTTCTTTCTACGTAATAATCAGGATTCTGCAGGGTTCCTGGTGGATTCCATGAAGGACCTGGGTTCCATGGCTGCAGGGATCTCCTCCGTGTCTGTCTCGGCTCGCAGAGGTCTCTGGCTGCGCAACTGGTCTGCAGATGCGGAATCCAGGAAGTGTGTGGAGGGCCTACCATACAAGGGTCAGGCTCTCTTTGGGGAGGCGTTGGATGCGTGGATTGCCACGGCTACCGCGGGTAAGTCTCCTTTTCTCCCCTCTGCTGTGCTGCACCGGCTACAAAGAAGCCTTTTTCATCTACCACGTCACAGTCCTTTTCGGCCCGCGAGGTCTAGAAAGAATAAGCCTTCGAACACCTTCTTCAGAGGTGGTCGTGCCAAAGGAAAGAAACCTGCTCCCGCAGGTTCCCAGGCCCAGAAGTCCGCTTCTGATACCCCTAAGTCCTCCGCATGACGGTGTACAGCTAGGCTTGGTGGAAGGTCAGGTGGGGGCAAGACACCGGCAGTTGAGCCATGTCTGGGTGTCGTCTGGTCTGGACCCCTGGGTTCTGGATATAGTGTCCAGAGGGTACAGACTGGAGTATCAAAATCCCCCGCCTCACCGTTTCTTCAAGTCAGGCTTGCCAGCCCTGCTGGCAGACAGGACAATTCTTCAGGAGGCCATCAGAAAATTGGTGATGTCAGAGGTCATTATTCCGGTCCCACTTCAGCAGCGGAACAAGGGTTATTATTCGAACCTTTTCATGGTACCGAAACCGGATGGTTCGGTACGGCCTATTCTAAACTTAAAATCTTTGAATCCTTATCTCAGGAAGTGCAAATTCAAGATGGAATCTCTGAGAGCTGTCATCTCAGGACTGTCGGAGGGGGAGTTCCTGGTGTCCCTGGACATCAAGGATGCTTACCTCCACATTCCCATTTGGGCACCGCATCAAGCATATCTCCGGTTTGTGCTGATGGACGATCACTATCAATTTCAGGCGCTACCGTTTGGCCTCTCCACAGCACCGAGGATCTTCACCAAGGTGATGGCGGAGATGATGGTTCTCCTCCGCAAACAGGGGGTGAACATAATTCCATATCTGGACGATCTCCTGATCAAGGCGTCGTCCAGGGAAAGGTTGTTGCTTTCCATCGCGCTCACGACGCGGCTGCTCAGGAGGCACGGTTGGATCCTAAACCTTCCAAAGTCTCATCTGGAGCCGACATGGCTGCTTTCTTTCCTGGGAATGATCCTCGACACGGAAGTGCAGAGGGTATTTCTCCCGGTGGAGAAAGCGTTGGTGATTCAAGCAATGGTCCAGGAGGTCCTAAAGCCTGCCCGGGTATCGGTTCATCAATGCATACGCCTTCTGGGGAAGATGGTTGCTGCCTACGAGGCTCTGCAGTACGGCAGTTTTCATGCTCGACCCTTTCAGCTGGACCTATTGGACCAGTGGTCGGGCTATCACCTACACATGCACAAGAGGATACGCCTGTCTCCGAAAGCCAGGATTTCACTCCTCTGGTGGCTACAACTTCCATACCTTCTGGAAGGGAGAAGGTTTGGAATTCAAGACTGGATCCTTTTAACCACAGATGCAAGTCTAAGAGGTTGGGGAGGAGTCGCTCTGGGGGAAACCTTTCAGGGACGATGGTCGGTTCAAGAGTCGCTTCTCCCAATAAACATTCTGGAACTCAGGGCCGTTTACAACGCCCTTCTGCAAGCAGCACACCTTCTACAGGATCGTGCTGTTCAGGTGCAGTCGGACAGTGTGAACACTGTGGCCTACATAAACCGACAAGGCGGAATGAAGAGCAGAGTTGCCATGGCAGAGGTGTCAAAAATCCTCATCTGGGCAGAAAGGCACGCAGTGGCGATGTCGGCAATCTTCATTCCGGGCGTAGACAACTGGGAAGCAGACTTCCTCAGCAGACACGATCTCCATCCAGGGGAGTGGGGCCTCCATCCGGAGGTGTTCGAGGAGGTAACCGGTTGGTGGGGGGTTCCTCACATAGACATGATGGCCTCCCGCCTCAACAAGAAGCTACGGAGGTACTGTTCCAGGTGAAGAGACCCACACGCAGTGGCCGTGGACGCACTGGTAACACCGTGGGTGTTCAAGTCAGTGTATGTGTTCCCTCCACTTCCTCTGATACCAAAGGTTCTTCAGCTCGTGAGAAGAAGAAAGGTTCTGGCAATCCTCATTGCTCCGGACTGGCCATGGTACGCGGATCTGCTGGATCTTCTTTTGGAAGATCCACGGCCTTTACCTCTTCGGGAGGATCTGTTTCTGCAGGGGCCGTTAGCTTATCAAGACTTACCGTGGCTTCGTTTGACGGCATGGCGGTTGAACGCCAGATCTTGGCTCGGAAGGGTATCCCGAGTGAGGTCATTCCTACCCTGATACAGGCCAGGAAGGGGGTAACGTCTAAGCATTACCATCGCATTTGGAAGAAATATGTTTCTTGGTGTGAGGCCAAGAAGTTTCCGGCGGTGGAGTTTAAACTTGGACATTTTCTCCTCTTCCTGCAAGCAGGGGTGTATATGGGACTGAGACTGGACTCCATCGAGGTCCAGATCTCTGCTTTGTCCATCTTCTTCCAAAAACAATTGGCTGTTCTTCCTGAGCTTCAGACCTTTTTGAAAGGGGTTCTGCAAATCCAGCCTACCTTTGTGGCACCTACGGCTCCATGGGATCTTGATGTGGTGTTGCAGTTCCTGCAATCTGCTTGGTTTGAGCCTCTACAGGAGGCTGATCTCAAGTTACTCACGTGGAAGGCGGTCACCTTGTTGGCCTTGGCTTCTGCACGATGCGTGTCTGAATTGGGGGCTTTATCTCGTAAAAGCCCCTATCTGATCTTCCATGAAGATAGGGCGAAACTTCGGACTCGTCCACAGTTCCTAACTTTCCACATCAACCAACC
The DNA here is from genome assembly GCF_028390025.1 of Pseudophryne corroboree. Lineage (NCBI taxonomy): Eukaryota > Metazoa > Chordata > Amphibia > Anura > Myobatrachidae > Pseudophryne > Pseudophryne corroboree. The sequence continues at coordinate 343,226,765 of NC_086448.1, read as the reverse complement.
CTTTGTGGTGCCAGTGGCTACTGACTCCTCAATTTCTTCAAAGGCCTTGGATGTAGTGAGGACTTTGAAGATTTACGTGAAGAGGACGGCTCGTCATAAGTAAAGTGACTCTCTATTTGTCCTCTATGATCCAAAGAAAATTGGATGTCCTGCTTCTAAGCAGTCGATTTCACGCTGGATCAGGTTCACTATCCAGCATGCTTATTCCACGGCAGGACTGCCGTGTACAAATTCCGTTAAGGCCCACTCTACTCGTAAAATGGGATCTTCCTGGGCGGCTGCCCGGGGTGTCTCGGCGGTGCAACTCTGCCGTGCAGCTACTTGGTCTGGGTCGAACACGTTTGCCAAGTTTTAGAAGTTCGATACTTTGGCCTCTGATGACCTCAAGTTTGGTCCAGCAGTGTTGCAGGAGCCTCCGCGCTCTCCCTCACGTTCTGGGAGCTTTGGTACATCCCCATGGTACTACTATGGACCCCAGCATCCTCTAGGACGTAAGAGAAAATAGGATTTTGGTTACCTACCGGTGAATCCTTTTCTCATAGGCCGCAGAGGATGCTGGTCGCCCGCCCAGTGCTTCGTTTTCCTGCATTGGTTTTCTGGTTCAGTGTTACCTGGTTCCTAGGTAAATTCTGCGTTATTTACTGTTTCAGCTGTTGCTGAAGTTATTCCAGCATGTTGGCCGGATTTTCATGTTTGTGTGAGCTGGTTTGAATCTCGCCACTATCTGTGTAATTCCTTCTCTCGAAGTATGTCGCCTCCTCGGGCACAGTTTCTAGACTGAGTCTGGTAGGAGGGGCATAGAGGGAGGAGCCAGCCCACACTATTAAACTCTTAAAGTGCCAATGGCTCCTGGTGGACCTGTCTATACCCCATGGTACTAATATGGACCCCAGCATCCTCTACGGACTACGAGAAAAGGATTTACCGGTAGGTAACCAAAATCCTATTTTTCCATATTCCATGACTCCTTTGGTTGTCATTTCCATACTCTAAAGCAGTGGTTTGCAAAACTCTGTCCTCAAGGACCTCTAATAGTCCAGGTTTTAATTATATCCTTGGCTCAGCACAGATGGTTAAAATTAAGGGACTGAGGTACTAATTAAGTCACCTGTGACCAAGCATGGATATACTTAAAACTGGACTGTTGGGGGTCCTTGAGGACAGCGTTTTGGAATCACTGTTTTAGGGGTATATTCAATAAGAGTCGGATACATTCCGACATGCAGTTGCCGGAATGGATCCGACAACCCCTATTCAATGGACGGCTAAATACGACTGTCTGATTTGGCCGTACACAGGGTCCTGTGCTACCGCTGCTGTCAGCGGCTGCACTGACAGCAGCAGCCAGGGGTGCAGATGGCGGCGGCCGGCGGGGGGATTAACGGCGGTGGGCGTGAGCTGTATGGCAGCGGGGGGAGCAGAGATCGGTGGTCGGCGGGAGGAGCTGGCTGCGGGGGGACATGTCTGCGGTGGCGGGGGGAGGCGCTGCAGGGAGAGAGGTTCCTGGCCGAGGGACGGCCAGGCACCTCTCTCCCTGCAGTGCCTCCCCCGCCGCCGCAGACATGTCCCCCCGCAGCCAGCTCCTCCTGTCGGCCCAACGATCTCAGCTCCCCCAGCCGCCCGCAGCACCGCTGGTCTCCTCACCTCAAACCAAGTTGGATTGAGTTTGTCAGAAGGGGGCCAAAACCTGTAGGATTTGGCCCCATTTCCGACAGAAGCACGCGGATCAGCCCCTATTGAATAGGTCGGAACCCCTTCCGACCTATTTCTGTCCGAAGCTGCCGTCTTTCCGACAAGACGGCAGCTTCCGACAGTTATTGAATACACCCCTTAAAAGGAAAGAAAGATCCGTGACACACAACCAGTTCTCAGTGGACCTCTGCTCTTGGTGAAGGATACATTGGGTCTTGAGACTATTGATAGGGTTAGACATTTGTTTAGGGATATTTCTGGTCTGCTTTTAGCATGTTGCGCTTTGTTCCCACATTCGGACATATCTATGATGTCTGTCTCCCACATAGATGCACATGAGAAAATCAATATGTATGTACTTTTACATCCACTATTCATAAAATTTGGGAGAATAGGTTTGGTGTCCTATCTAGGGATATAACATATGGAGGGAGAACGAACATTATTAACTCCATAGCACCCAAACTCCTACAGATGGACACATGTTCCCCATGATGCCTGTATTCCTGAAATGTTATGAGGACACAAAGTACAGGTATCGGCGTCTGCTTTGGACTATTCCTTTTACACCTTTTCCTCTATAATTTGCTGTGGTGTGCCCTTATTTTGTTTCTAGGGTGACCAACACTAGAGCTTAGTGTTTTAATAAAATGAAGTAAAATTAATTTTCTGTATCCTAGTCTACAGGTGTAGCACACGTCACATTGTCTTATAGTGCAGGTGACATTATTCATTTTCAACATCTTAACCCTTTAAGTAAGCGTAATTCCTCACGTGTTATTCATCAAATTATTAATAATAAAGTAATAGAGATGTAGTAAGGCTCATCTTTCACATGGCTTGTATGCACACATCAAGGAAGCGAACATCCGCAATTAGACAGTGTAATGTCTATGGGCTGCGGGATGCTATTTGCGGCAAACTAATCGCGGGTGCGATTAGCCGCAGCAAAGATGAGCCTGGCTATATATGATCTATCATTATCTAAATATAAATTTAAATTATCTTTATTTTCCTGTGAATGCTCAAATAGAAACAACATTAACATCAACACCTGACCACTTTAAATTATTCTCATTTTGTTTTTTTATTATTACAGGATCAGTGGTGTAATTGAGTTGCAGTAAATCGATTGCAATTCCATACTTTCCGTTTACACTTACACGTGTGATTTATAGTTACATATGCTTACACCACAGTTGCTGCTGATTCAAATTAAATTCCGTGATTTAATTATCGTTAGCATCCTGTTCTCACCACATCATCATATATTTAGTATCCAGCAGCAGGTCAATAGCAATGGTTTTGTAAGTGAAACGTCATGGAATACACTGACAGTAGAATCATAGAAGCAAAGACTCCCTGAAGTGTTCCACATCTGTATCTAAATATTTTTCAATCCTAGAACATAACCATAAGAGGTGTATATGTATTGCAACTTGTAGGCTCGAGAAGAAGAAATGAGCACAAAAGTGACTGAACTACAGGAGCAGCTGGAGAAATTACAGGAAGAGCTATCAAGGAGACAGGAGGAGGAGGCAGCTCAGGATGGAGAGGTGAGCACCCAGTTTACTGCATTGTAGCAATGGAAAAGCAACAGTCAGCTTGTAACCTACATTTGTAAATATGCTGAATAGACTACACTATGCCAGGGATAATCAAATGCTGAGAAATCAAGCTATACACCCATCATCCATAACGATTATAGCATTGACAAGTAAATAACATTGATTATCTCGTTACAATGGCACCTGTCAGGGGTGGGGATAGATAGATAGATAGATAGATAGATAGATAGATAGATAGATAGATAGATAGATAGATAGATAGAAAAGCAAGTGAATACTCCGCTCTAGAAGTTGATAAGTTAGTAGCAGGAAAAATTGTCAAATGTAATGATCTGAGTGACACGGGCCAAATTGTGATGGCTAGATGACTGGGTGAGACCATCTCCAAAATGGCCAGTTCTTGTGTGCCCAGTATGCAGTGGTTAGTACCTACCAAAAGTGGTCCAAAGAAAGACAGACTGTGAACTGGCTACAGAGTCATAGGTGCCCAAATGCTCATTGATGCGCATGGTGTGAGGAGCGAAGGCTAGCCTGTCTCATCCAATATCACTGAAAAGCTACATTGCTGAATATGTTAATGATGGCTATGATGGTAAGTTTAGGTCTATGCAAGGCAGAGAGAACTCTTTGGGTATGGACTTCCTTGACAAAACCTGACTCTGGTGAAACGTGCATCAGAAGCGGCGCATATGCCGCAAGTGGGATGCATGTAGAGGCGCTCTGCATCTTTACTTTCTAACCCTCAGTGCCCTCTTACTGACTGTCAGGTTGATAAACCTGATCAGTTAGTCATAAGTAGAAGCACAGTGCACCCTGCCATTAGTATATATTTTTGACACTCTCATTAACCCTTTGCTACCACTTGGTAAGAGGGTTGACAGCAGATGACAATATATATACAGGCTGGGTTCTTTTTCTTGTATACATATGTACACTACACAAGCAATTGTGCAATTATATGCCAAGCAATATATGTGTGTTGAAAGGTTTTCTGGCATTGACACTAATACTTATTTAGGCACTCTGGCTGATAGATGCTGATTTATGTTTTGTTTAATATCTTTACAGAAGTGTGCTACATTTAAGTTTATAGACATACTCATTTAAACACCTCATATTTCTCTGTACTCTCATTGGCCTGGGGACTACGGTTCCTAACGGGACTATAAGCCAAAAGCAGATACAGTTTTACTTCGTACATATTAGCTTAAATCATAATGGGACTCTCATTGGTCGTCCAATTGACAGTGAAAAGCAGAAACCTGATTTATACGATATACGCTTTCTTCCTACTTTATCTATGATCCTTAAATTGTATGCCTCATTGGATACCTATATCCTGTACATTTACTGTGAAGAAAAATGTATACAAGTAATCTACAGTATATTGCATTTTAATACTTGGAATGTTCAAGGATCTAATTATGTAGGATATTTACATTTCAAAGCAGAATAACCTTATTCATATTGATTGAGGCTCCACAGCGATTTTTTTCACGCAGGAATTTGAAAACTACAACCAAGTAGTGCTCTATAATTTTGAAAGGGTTAATTTACCCTGTTGTGTTTATTGATTGTCTATTCCTGTGTATTGTGTGTCAAGTTTTTTATTTTATTTTACTTAAAAGTTAAGTTTTAATCTTAGAAAGAGTGCTCCAACCCAAAGAGTTCTATCTTCCTTGCATATATTACTCTAGGGAGCACCACTGCTACTGTAATATCATGTATTGTATCTGGCTATTTACTGCCATCTAAATATATGATCTACACTGCTGTGTATGGGGCCACAGAGAGGTCAGAATGCTGACCCGAGTCCACAACCAAAAATGACTACAATGGGCACAAGAGCATCAGAACTGAACCATGGGGCAATAGAAAAAGGTAGGCTGGTCTGATAAGTCACGTTTCTTTTACGTCATGTTGATTGCCGAATGCGTATGCATTGTTTGCCTGGGGAACAGATAGCACCAGGACACACTATACTAGTTTCTCAAGCTCGGTGCTCAGGACTCCACACAGTTCATGTTTTCCAGGTCACCTGTGGATTTTTAAAATGTGACAGTTGGTGATACACAGTGCACCTGCTGGTTGACCTGGAAAACATGAATTGTATGGGGTACTGAGGACCAACTTTGAGAACTACTGCACTGTAGGAAGACGGCAAGCAGGTAGAGTCGGTGGGATTCTCTGGGCAATGTTCTGCTGGGAAACCTTAGGTCCTGGAATTGATGTGGCTGTTACTTTCAGACATACTACCTACCTAAACATTGTTGCTTGCCAAGTACACTCCATCATGGCAACAGTATTCCCTGTTGGCAATGGCCTTTTTCAGCAGAATAATGCACACTACCAGACTGCAAAAATTGTTTAGAAATGGTTTGAGGAACATGACTAGGAGTTCAAGGTGTTAACCTCCAAACTGCCCAGATATACGTTCAATCAAGCATCTATGGGGTGTGCTGGAAAACCAGTCTGAGCCATGAGGCCTCACCTTGCAACTTACAGGACGTAAAGAACCTTCTGCTAACATCTAATGCCAGATACTACAGGACACCTTCAGAGGTCTTGTGGTGTTCATGCCTCGACAGGTCAGAGCTTTTCTTGGCAGCGTGAGGGAGGACCCACACAATATTAGGCAGCTGGTTTTAATGTTATGGCTGATGGGTGTATGTTCCTGCTAAATACAGAAAGCTAAATTAACTATGACGTAGAATACAATCCTGGTAAAAAATATTATCTAAAAGAGTTCTATTTTTTTCCAATACAAATGGCATTGACTATCTGTTTGGGCGATTACACATTTGATACTTTTTCTGTGCGTAGTAGTAGTGGTCCTTTAAATAAAATAATTATACATTTTGCTTGTTTATCTTAGGAGTCCGATCACGAGGAACTACAGGTAAGACCTGGTTACAAATAGCAGCTTGTCTTTTAATAATATGCTATTACACAGATAATTCATCAAGGGCATACCAAACCAAATTGCAGAATTTAAACATAGCATGTTTTCTTTATTAGGAAACAGATTTATCATGGTTTTTACATCTCTTTAATATATAGTTTGTCTTGCATTTAACGTCTTGCGTGGTTTTTTTTCCACTGCAGTATTGTATGGTTTACCAATTTTGAGGCATTTATGATACCCTATGAATGTTGAGTTATACACCCAAAACCTAATACTCAATTCAACAATGTTTTATATATTTTTGAGTGTTACCAGTGTACGAGCCCAAAAACTAACCCTAATTTACAGCTAATATGCAGCAAGGCATATGGAAAGGGACAAGATTTTTTTTTTTTAATATAGATGTTGTTGTAGCTGTTCGAGAGAACCTCTAGTATACAAGGATAACCTAGAAAATAGGAGACACAGTTCAACAATGGCTTGAAAAATAAATTGCTAGGAAAATAGGTATGTTAATAAAAATGTACATAGATTTGGTTTATTACTAAAAATATGTTAAAAATGTGTTTTAAATGTGTTTGCATGTAAAATTATGTACATAAAATAATTTGTTCTTTGATCGCTCTTTAAAATTGTTTCATTCTAACCACTAGACCAATGTGAAAATCATTGTCTTTTGTTAGGAAGCGATGTAACTCAGTGGTAAACTTGGATTGCAAACCCTAATTCTAAACATAATGACAGGTGCTATCATGCTGAGACTTGTAGTTCCACACAGAAAAAAAATAGAAAAATGCACGTGCACACTCTAAGTACTAAGTCCATTCTATAAATGTAGCAGCTGATTGGTTGCCATAGGCAGCTTCTCCACTTGCTCACTTCTCCACTCTTTTTCACTGCTTCATGAATAGACTGTTGATTAGTGCTTTCTAATTCCATTGAGTTCTTTGCACTTGAGGAAACAGCTAAGCAAGAATCAGAAAGAATATACAGTATGCAAAACTTCTTGATGAAAAAGACCTGCACTTATTTCTCTTACGTCCTAGAGGATGCTGGGGTCCATTTCGTACCATGGGGTATAGAAGGGTCCTTTGGGAGCCACTGGCACTTTAAGAGTTTAATAGTGTGGGCTGGCCCCTCTCTCTATGCCCTTCCTACCAGACTCGATTTAGAAAATGTGCCTGGAGGAGCCGGTCACAGCTAGGGGGCTCCTAGGATTTTTTCTAGTTTTATTTGCTAACGTCCTAGAGGATGCTGGGACTCCGTAAGGACCATGGGGAATAGACGGGCTCCGCAGGAGACATGGGCACTTTAAGAAAGACTTTAGACTCTGGGTGTGCACTGGCTCCTCCTCCAGACCTCAGTTTTTAGACTGTGCCCAGAGGAAGATGGGTGCACTGCAGGGAGCTCTCCTGAGTTTCCTGCTGAGAAAGCATTTTGTTAGGTTTTTTTCTTATTTTCAGGGAGCTCTGCTGGCAACAGACTCCCTGCATCGAGGGACTAAGGAGAGAGGAGCAGACCTACTTAAATGATATGCTCTGCTTCTCGGCTACTGGACACCATTAGCTCCAGAGGGAGTGGAACACAGGTTCGTCCTGGGCGTTCATCCCAGAGCCGCGCCGCCGTTCTCCTCACAGAGCCGGAGAAAAACGAAGAAAGAAGACTACTGAGGCGGCAGAAGCCCTCGGGTGCTTCACTGAGGTCACGCACAGCACTGCAGCTGTGCGTCATTGCTCCGATACACCTCACACACTCCGGTCACTGTAAGGGTGCAGAGCGCAGGGGGGGCGCCCTGGGCAGCAATAGAATACCTCTCCTATGGCAAATGACTATATACATGTACAGGTGGGCACTGTACATGTATATAAAAGAGCCCCCGCCATATTTTATTAAGTTTGAGCGGGACAGAAGCCCGCCGCCGAGGGGGCAGGGCTTCTCCCTCAGCACTCACCAGCGCCATTTTCTCTCCACAGCACCGCTGAGAGGAAGCTCCCAGGACTCTCCCCTGCTTGACACACGGTGAAAGAGGGTTTTAAAGTAGAGGGGGGGCACATAATTGGCGATTATACATTACAGCAGCGCTACTGGGTAAACATTCTGTTTTTTTCTCCGGGGTCATATAGCGCTGGGGTGTGTGCTGGCATACTCTCTCTCTGTCTCTCCAAAGGGCCTAAAGGGGAACCTGTCTTCAGAAAAGAGTTTCCCTGTGTGTGTTGAGTGTGTCGGTACGCGTGTGTCGACATGTTTGAAGATGAAGGCTCGCCTAAGGAGGAGGGGGAGTGCATGATTGTCAGGTCGCCGTCGGCAACGCCGACACCGGACTGGATGGATATGTGGAATGTCTTGAATGCTAATGTAAATTTATTGCATAAGAGATTAGACAAGACTGAATCTAGGGATCAGTCTTGCCTGTTCCAGTGGCACCGGGACCTTCTGGGTCTCAGAAGCGCACATTATCCCAGATCACTGACACAGATACCGACACGGATTCAGATTCCAGTGTCGACTATGAGGATGCAAAATTACAGCCAAAAGTGGCTAAAGGTATTCGTTACATGATCATTGCTATTAAAGAGGTTTTGCATATTACTGAGGAACCCCCTGTCCCTGACACGAGGGTACACATGTATAAAGAGAAAAAGCCTGAGATCTCCTTTCCGTCCTCATTTGAGCTAAGCGAATTGTGCGAGAAGGCTTGGGAATCTCCAGACAGGAGACTACAAGTTCCCAAAAGGATTCTTATGGTGTATCCCTTCCCACAAAAGGACAGGATACGATGGGAATCTTCGCCTAAAGTAGACAAGGCGTTGACACGCTTATCCAAGAAGGTAGCACTGCCTTCTCAGGATACAGCTTCCCTCAATGATCCTGCGGATCGTAAGCAGAAAGTTACCATGAAGTACATTTACACACATTCTGGTACTATTGTTAGGCTGGCTATGGCATCGGCCTGGGTTTGTAGTGCTGTCGCAGCATGGACAGATTCCTTGTCTACGGAGATTGAGACCCTAGAAAAGGATACCAGTCTAATGACCCTAGAGCATATCAAGGATGCTGCGTTATATATGAGGGATGCTCAAAGAGACATTTGTTTACTAAGCTCCAGAATAAATGCTATGTCTATTTCTGCTAGGCGACTCTTGTGGACCCGACAGTGGACGGGGGATGCCGACTCAAAGCGGCATATGGAGTCGTTGCCTTACAACGGGGAGGAGTTGTTTGGAGAAGGCCTCTCGGACCTTCTCTACTGCTATGGCTGGTAAATCGAATTTTTTACCTTATGTTCCCCCACAACATACTAAGAAGGCACCTCATTACCAAATGCAGTCCTTTCGTTCAAATAAAAGCAAAAAGGTACGGGGATCGTCCTTTCTTGCCAGAGGTAAAGGCAAGGGAAAAAAGCTGCACACAGCAAGTTCCCAGGAGCAGAAGTCCCCCCCTACGTCTGCAAAATCCACCGCATGACGCTGGGACTTCCCTGGGGGGGCCAGATCAAGTGGGGGCACGTCTTCGATTTTTCAGCCACGTCTGGGTTCACTCACAGGTGGATCCTTGGGCAATAGAGATTGTTTCTCAGGGATACAGGCTGGAATTCGAAGAGTTGCCTCCTCGCCGGTTTTTCAAATCGGCTCTGCCAGCTTCTCCGTCAGAAAGGGAGTTAGTGTTAACTGCAATTCAAAAATTGTACCTGCAACAGGTGATAGTCAAGGTTCCTCTTCTCCAGCAAGGAAGGGGGTATTACTCAACCCTGTTTGTGGTTCCGAAACCGGACGGTTCGGTCAGACCCATTTTGAATCTGAAATCCCTGAACCTGTACTTGAAAAAGTTCAAGTTCAAGATGGAATCACTCAGAGCGGTCATCGCCAGCCTGGAGGGGGGGGGGGGGGGGGAATTGGATGGTTTCCCTGTACATAAAGGATGCTTACCTTCATGTTCCGATTTTTCTTCCTCACCAGGCGTTCCTGAGATTTGCGGTACAGGACTGTCATTACCAATTTCAGACGTTGCCGTTTGGGCTTTCCACGGCCCCGAGAATTTTCACCAAGGTAATGGCGGAAATGATGGTGCTCCTGCGCAAGCAGGGTGTCACAATTATCCCATACTTGGACGATCTCCTCATAAAGGCGAGATCTCGAGAGAAGTTACTGGACAGCGTGTCACTGTCAGTGAGGACATTGCAACAGCACGGCTGGATTCTCAATATTCCGAAGTCCCAGCTGGTTCCTACAACGCGTCTGACCTTTTTGGGCCTGATTCTGAACACAGAACAGAAAAAGGTTTTTCTTCCGATGGAAAAGGCTCAGGAGCTCATAGCTCTGGTCAGGAACCTATTAAAGCCAAAAAAGGTTTCAGTGCTTCACTGCACCCGTGTCCTGGGGAAGATGATGGCATCGTACGAGGCCATCCCCTTCGGCAGATTCCATGCGAGGACTTTCAATGGGACCTACTGGACAAATGGTCCGGGTCTCATTTACAAATGCATCAAAGGATCACCCTGTTACCAGAGCCAGGATATCTCTCCTGTGGTGGCTGCACAGTGCTCACTCCTGGAAGGCCGCAGGTTCGGCATTCAGGACTGGTTCCTGGTGACCACGGACGCGAGCCTCCGAGGTTGGGGAGCAGTCACACAGGGAAGAAATTTCCAAGGACTTTGGTCAAGTCAAGAGACTTGTCTTCACATTAACATCCTGGAACTAAGGGCCATAAACAACGCCCTGCGTCAAGCAGAGATCTTACTTCGCAATCGACCAGTTCTGATCCAGTCAGACAACATCACCGCAGTAGCTCATGTAAACCACCAAGGCGGCACAAGGAGCAGAGTGGCAATGGCGGAAGCCACCAGAATTCTTCGCTGTAAGCGCTCTGTCAGCAGTATTCATTCCGGGAGTGGACAACTGGGAAGCAGACTTCCTCAGCAGACACGATCTGCATCCGGGAGAGTGGGGACTTCATCAGGAAGTCTTCGCGCACATTGCAAGTCGGTGGGGACTACCCCAAATAGACATGATGGCATCCCGTCTCAACAAAAAGCTACAAAGGTATTGCGCCAGGTCAAGAGACCCTCAGGCGGTAGCTGTGGACGCCCTAGTGACACCGTGGGTGTTCCAGTCGGTATATGTGTTTCCTCCTCTTCCTCTCATACCCAAGGTGTTGAGGATAATAAGAAAAAGAGGAGTGAGAACAATTCTCATTGTTCCAGATTGGCCACGAAGGACCTGGTATCCGGATCTGCAAGAAATGCTCACAGAAGATCCGTGGCCTCTTCCTCTAAGGTAGGACCTGTTACAACAAGGTCCCTGTCTGTTCCAAGACTTACAGCGGCTGCGTTTGACGGCATGACGGTTGAACGCCGGATCCTAGCGGAAAAAGGTATTCCGGATGAGGTCATTCCTACGCTAATAAAGACTAGGAAGGACGTGACGTCTAAACATTATCACCGAATATGGCGAAAATATATTTCTTGGTGTGAGGCCAGGAATGCTTCTACGGAAGAATTCCATCTAGGCCGTTTTCTTCACTTCCTACAAACTGGAGTGAATTTGGGCCTAAAATTAGGCTCCATTAAAGTTCAGATTTCGGCCTTATCCATTTTCTTTCAAAAGGAATTGGCCTCCTTACCTGAAGTACAGACTTTTGTGAAGGGAGTACTGCATATTCAGCCTCCTTTTGTACCTCCGGTGGCGCCTTGGGACCTTAACGTGGTGTTAAGTTTCCTTAAGTCACATTGGTTTGAACCACTTAAAACAGTGGAGTTGAAATTTCTCACTTGGAAGGTGGTCATGTTGTTAGCCTTGGCTTCGGCTGGTTGAGTTTCGGAATTGGCGGCTTTATCACATAAAAGCCCCTATCTGATTTTCCATATGGATCGAGTGGAGTTGCGGACCCGTCCTCAATTCCTACCTAAGGTGGTCTCATCCTTTCATATGAACCAACCTATTGTCGTGCCTGTGGCTACACGTGACTTGGAGGATTCCGAGTCCCTTGATGTGGTCAGGGCTTTGAAAATTTACGTGGCCAGAACGGCTAGGATCAGAAAAACAGAAGCACTGTTTGTCCTGTATGCAGTCAACAAGGTTGGCGGACCTGCTTTAAAGCAGACTATTGCTCTCTGGATCTGTAACACGATTCAGCAGGCGCATTCTACGGCAGGATTGCCGTTACCGAAATCGGTTAAGGCCCATTCCACTAGGAAGGTGGGCTCGTCTTGGGCGGCTGCTACTTGGTCGGGGTCAAACACTTTTGCAAAGTTCTATAAGTTTGATACCCTGGCTGAGGAGAACCTCCTGTTTGCTCAATCGGTGCTGCAGAGTCATCCGCACTCTCCCGCCCGTTTGGGAGCTTTGGTATAATCCCCATGGTCCTTACGGAGTCCCAGCATCCTCTAGGACGTTAGAGAAAATAAGATTTTACACTTACCGGTAAATATATTTCTCGTAGTCCGTAGAGGATTCTGGGCGCCCGTCCCAAGTGCGGACTTCTTCTGCAAGACTTGTATATAGTTATTGCTTACATAAGGGTTATATTATAGTTCATCGGTTTGGACTGAGACTATGTTGTTTGTTCATACTGTTAACTGGGTAGTTTATCACAGGTTATACGGTGTGATTGGTGTGGCTGGTATGAATCTTGCCCTTGGATTAACAAAAATCCTTTCCTCGTACTGTCCATCTCCTCTGGGCACAGTTTCTCTAACTGAGGTCTGGAGGAGGGGCATAGAGGGAGGAGCCAGTGCACACCCAGAGTCTAAAGTCTTTCTTAAAGTGCCCATGTCTCCTGCGGAGCCCGTCTATTCCCCATGGTCCTTACGGAGTCCCAGCATCCTCTACGGACTACGAGAAATAGATTTACCGGTAAGTGTAAAATCTTATTTAATTTTTCTAAGAGTTGTTAGGTACAGGAAGGCTACTGGCAACAGCCTTCCTGCTTCGTGGGACTTCGTGGGGGTAGTAGGAACCAACTCTTGAAGTTAATGGTTCTCTATATCCGCTGGCAGGATACTAAGCTCCTGAGGGTGCTGTTCGCAAGCCCACGAGGCGACCACTCACTCCCGCAGCACGGCCGCCACCCCCTAACAGAGCCAGAAGAAAGAAGAGTGGTGAGTTCAGCGCCGGCGAGCCGGTTAGCGGGTCGCCGGCGGGAATGGCGGCACAAGGGTGGGAGCGCAGCTCTGTCAGGCTGCGCTCCATTAAGGCTCAGCAACATATCTATGTAGACGTGGCTGAGGGGTATCCTAGGCCAGCGAGATCACCCTAACACTGGTAAAACAACTAACAGGAGCTAATCCCGCTGTTAGCACTAAAGACCTTGGGCCAGTATAATCATAGTGTGCGGGAAGCCGCGCGCCATTACAGTGGGCGGGGCTTCTCCTCAGAGCAGATCCAGCACTCACCAGCGCCATTTTCTTCCGCAGAACGTTGAAACACACTGACAGGGAGCGCTGACCCTCCACATCACTCCAGTTACTGCGGTACCAGGGTGTTCTAGACGGGGGAGAGAGTGTAATTAGTGCTATTTAACCTATTAAGGTTATTTAGTCTGCGCCGGGCTGTTATCATAATAACTGCCCTCTGGGGCGCTGTGTGGCTGGCTCCTTATACTCTGTGACTCTCTGAAGGTACTCTGGGGGAAGCTGTGTCTGATTTTCCTGTATATGTATGTGTATATATCCACATTACCATGTCTAAGGGCTCTGTATCATGTGCTGCAGAGTGTGTATCTTCTCCTGAGGAGTCTATCCCATGTACTCAGGACTGCAATGTGCTTTCCCAACCTTCCGAATCCGAACCCCCATGGGTGAATTCTTTAAGGGGAATGATATCCCAGATTTCATCAAGGATGTCACAAAATGAGAAAGAGACGAAGTTTTTGAGAAAGTATGTAGAGGGTTTGCAGCATTCAGCTCCAACTTCCTCAAATACCCCACCTACATACCCTAAAAAACGTACACTTGCCCAAATAATGCAAGTTGACACTGATACCGACTGATACAGGGGACGGTGATGGGGATATGCAGGGGGGATGCATCCCTTGCTGAGGGGGTGCAGCTGATGATTGAAGCCATTAGGGATGTTTTGCATATTACTGAGAAGGTACCTGAGCCGAAAGAGGAATCTTATTTTACGGAAAATAAGAACTCCTCCCTCACCTTCCCTGCTTCTAAAGAGCTAAACTCTTTATTTGAAAAAATTCCAGATCCCTAAAAGAATTCTCATTGCTTTTCCTTTCCCTGAAGAGGACAGAAAGAAATGGGAAAACCCACCTATAGTAGACGCTTCTGTATCTAGGTTGCCTAAAAAGGTGGTTTTACCTATCCCTGGTTCAACCGCCCTAAAAGAGCCGGCTGACCGCAAGATTGAGACTATGCTCAAATCTCTCTACACTACTACAGGCGTGGCTTTAAGGCCCACTATTGCTTGTGCGTGGATTTCTAAAACCATAGTAAAGTGGTCAGGCACATTACTAGAGGACTTAGATACTATGGATAGACGTGACATTGATTTGTTTTTGCGTCACATACAGGATTCTGCTGGGTTCATGGTGGAGGCCATGAAAGACTTTGGAATGCTGAGTGCAAGGGCTACTTCCATGGTCTCAGCACGCAGAGGACTCTGGTTACGCCAATGGACTGCGGATGCAGTATCTAAGAAAAGTGTGGAGAACCCCTACTTAAGGGAATTCAGATTCAAGATGGAGTCTCTGAGAGCGGTGATCTCAGGTCTGGAGGAGGGGGAATTCCTAGTATCCCTCAATATCAAGGATGCATACCTTCACATTCCGATCTGGCCGCCTCACCAGGCTTATCTCAGATTTGCGCTGCTGGATTGTCACTATCAGTTGCAGGCACTACCTTTTGGTCTCTCCACAGCACCGAGGGTGTTTACTAAGGTCATCGCAGAGATGATGCTACTCCTTCGCTGACAAGAAGTGAACATAATTCCATCTAAAAAGCAAAAGTAGAGGACTGCGCTCGTAAGCTACTCCTAATCGACTAAAGCAGCTAGGGAGTGTAAATGAGGATATCCACTATCCCCACAAGATTACTGATAGAAAAAAGAAGAATGTCTCCCAGCGCTATTGTTGTTAGGTGTATAGTAGTTAATTAATGGTGATATTAGCACAAAAAATAAAAGTACTCATAAAATCAATGTTGATTTAAAAATCTATATGATATTTTATTAATACAAGAAAAAACAGTTTTCCAACAAAATATCTTGTTCCCTAAAAGTGATCCTAATACCGGTATACACAATACAATCACATACAACATTAAACATATAAGTATATCAGTGATACGCTAGATGGCGATTTATTCACTAGGTAGGAGTTTTATTTTCCTCAGGAAGCCTGCGGTGCCAGGCGAAACTAGTAGATTGCGGAGCTATCTGATATGTCTGCCGGCAGACACCTGTTCCAGCAACCATCCTGCGACCTTGAAGTAAGTGTCTTCCAATAACTTTGGACATTTCCTAGTAAGGATTTGAGGATCTTTGACTGCATGTGCTAATTACCATTCTGGAAAAGAATCCACAGCAAGCAGCAGGGATTAATCAAGACTTTTGGAATAAATTCCATACATAACAAGGGACTGTGATACAAATACCACATATATATACCTGCTTTTACCTGAGGAAAATAAAACTCCTACCTAGTGAATAAATCGCCATCTAGCGTATCACTGATATACTTATATGTTTAATGTTGTATGTGATTGTATTGTGTATACCGGTATTAGGATCACTTTTAGGGAACAAGATATTTTGTTGGAAAACTGTTTTTTCTTGTATTAATAAAATATCATATAGATTTTTAAATCAACATTGATTTTATGAGTACTTTTATTTTTTGTGCTAATATCACCATTAATTAACTACTATACACCTAACAACAATAGCGCTGGGAGACATTCTTCTTTTTTCGAACATAATTCCATATCTGGACGATCTGCTGATAAAAGCATCGTCCAGGGAGAGGTTGTTGCAGAGTATTGCTCTCTCAACTCGACTACTCCAGGATCATGGGTGGATCCTGAACCTTCCAAAGTCACATTTGGAGCCAACAAGAAGACTACCCTTCCTGGGGATGATACTCAACATGGAAATGCAGAGGGTGTTTCTGCCGTTGGAGAAAGCGTTGGTGATCCAATCAATGGTACAGGTTGTCCTGAAGCCAGCCCGGGTTTCGGTTAATCAGTGCATTCGCCTTCTGGGGAAGATGGTAGCCTACTACGAGGCTCTTCAGTACGGAAGGTTCCATGCGCGGTCATTCCAGCTAGATCTCCTAGACAAATGGTCGGGATCACACCTTCACATGCACCAGCGGATACACCTGTCGCCGAAAGCCAGAATTTCGCTCCTCTGGTGGCTGCAAACTTCTCACCTACTCGAAGGCCGCTGGTTCGGGATTCAGAATTGGATCCTTCTAACCACGGATGCAAGTCTCAGAGGTTGGGGAGCGGTCACCCAAGGGGAAAAGTTCCAAGGAAAGTGGTCAAGTCTGGAGTCCATACTTCCGATAAACATTCTGGACCTAATTGCCATATACAACGGCCTTCTACAAGCAGCACATCTTCGGCAAGATCGGGCCATACAGGTCCAGTCGGACAATGTCACGACAGTGTCTTACATAAACTGTCAGGGCAGAAAAAAGAGCAGAGCGGCAATGTCAGAGGTAACAAGAATCATCCTCTGGGCAGAAAAGCACGCAGAAAAGCACGCAGTGGCGCTATCAGCACTCTTCATTCCGGGAGTGGACAACTGGGAAGCGGACTTCCTCAGCAGACACAATCTCCATCCAGGAGAATGGGACCTCCATCCGGACGTGTTCGCAGAGGTGACAAGCCTATGGGGTGTACCTCAAGTAGACATAATGGCCTCTCGTCTCAACGAGTAGCTTCGGAGGTACTGTTCCAGGTTGAGGGACCCACAGGCAGTGACGGTGGACGCACTGGTAACTCCGTGGGTGTTCCAGTCGGTGTATGTGTTCCCTCCACTTCCACTCATCCCAAGGATTCTCAAACTAATAAAAAGAACAAGAGTTCAGGTAATCCTCATTGCTCCGGACTGGCCAAGGAGGGTTTGGTACGCAGATCTTCTGAAATTGAGGATCCGAGGCTTCTTCCTCTCCGTGAGAACCTTCTGCAACAGGGGCCATTCGCTTATCAAGACTTACCGAGCTACGTTTGACAGCCTGGAGGTTTAATGCCAGATCTTAGCTCGGAAGAGCATTCCGAAAAAGGTCATTCCTACCCTAATACAAGCTAGGAAGGTAGTTGCGTCTAAACATTACCATCGAATTTGGAAAAAGTATGTGTCTTGGTGTGAATCCAAGAAGTTTCCAACGGAGTTTCAACTTGGACGGTTTCTCCTCTTTCTGCAAGCAGATGTGGATGTGTGCCTATGTTTGGGCTCCATAAAAGTCCAGATTTCGGCCTTGTCCATTTTCTTCCAGAAACAATTGGCTGCCCTCCCTGAGGTTCAGACATTCTTGAAAGGGGTTCTGCACATCCAACCACCCTTTGTGCCTCCTACGGCACCTTGGGATCTTAATGTGGTGCTGCAGTTCCTGCAATGGGATTGGTACGAACCTTTGCAGGAGGTGGACTTCAAGTTTCTTACTTGGAAGGCGGTCACACTGTTGGCATTGGCATCTGCTAGACGTGTGTCAGAATTAGGGGCATTGTCATGCAAGAGCCCCTATTTGATTTTCCATGAAGATAGGGCTGAGCTCAGAAAGCGTCAGCAGTTTCTTCTAAAGTCAGCTTTTCATATCAACCAACCTATTGTGGTGCCAGTGGCTACTGACTCCTCAATTACCTCAAAGTCCTTGGATGTGGTGAGGGCTTTGAAAATTTATGTGACGAGAACTTCTCGTCACAGGAAGTCTGACTCTTTATTTGTCCTTTATGATCCCAACAAGGTTGGGTGTCCTGCTTCTAAGCAGACGATTTCTCGTTGGATCAGGTTTACTATCCAGCATGCTTATTCTACGGCAGGTTTGCCGTGTTCAAAATCTGTTAAGGCCCACTCTACTCGTAAAGTGGGTTCTTCCTGGGCGACTGCCTGGGGTGTCTCGGCTTTACAGCTTTGCCGAGCAGCTACTTGGTCTGGGTCGAACACGTTTGCTAAGTTCTACAAGTTCGATACTTTGGCCTCTGAAGACCTAAAGTTTGGTCAATCAGTACTGCAGGAACCTCAGCACTCTCCCTCCCATACTGGGAGCTTTGGTACATCCCCATGGTACTAAATGGACCCCAGCATCCTCTAGGACGTAAGAGAAAAAAGGATTTGAATTACCTACCAGTAAATCCTTTTCTCGTAGTCCGTAGAGGATGCTAGGCGCCCGCCCAGTGCTTCATATTCCTGCATTGTTACTTCGTTCAGTATTGTTGTTTCAGCCGTTGCTGAACTGCTCCAAGTTGGTTACCTTGGCTTTCCTTTTTGTTATGTGTGAGCTGGTGTCAATCTCACCACTATCTGTGTATTTCCTTCTCTCAAAGTATGTCCGTCTCCTCGTGCACAGTTTCTAGATTGAGTCTGGTAGGAGGGGCATAGAGGGAGGGTCCAGCCCACACTATTAAACTCTTAAAGTGCCAATGGCTCCCAAAGGACCCGTCTATACCCCATGGTACTAAATGGACCCCAGCATCCTCTACAGACTATGAGAAAAGGATTTACCGGTAGGTAATTAAAATCCTATTATAATACAGGCGATTGTTTCTACTTTAAATACTTGTTTAAACCATTTTACCTTCTTTATCTTTAATTATTATGATTTGGTTTGTACATATGACAACATAGCTACAAACACTACTCATTATAGCTTAATGGTAGTGCTTTATGCAGTTATGAATATTGGGAACACAGCACTGACTATGTCTTTACGGATAATTCTATTTCTTGTTTAGACACAGCTGGCGATGAAAAGCACACAATTAAATGAAGCTAAATTGAAAGAACAGGAACTAAAGGAAAAGGTAATGTGAAATTTTACATTTATTTTCTAATTTAATATTTTCCTGTAGAATTTTTTCAGTACGAAAAAGTGAATGTTCTCTCACTGTTTATAGCAATTTTTTGCTTAAAGATAATGTACATTTCTTCTTCAGGGTCCATGGGCATCCACAGGGATAACATCGTCAGTGTAGGTGGTTGGAGGGGATTGGGCACCAAACAGTTAAGCTTTTGAGCTCCCAGGATGCTCTGGTCTCTCTCCCCCCCCCACCCCCCTCCCAATAATATCCCGCCCCCTACCTAGGCTATCCAGTTTTGCTTTGGTGCCAGCAGCAGACGTATGCACCATTTAACAGCCATATGCACCATTTAACAGTGGGGCTGCTTTTATTTTATGATTTCTTTTAATTTTTTTTTCTACTGTAGAGCAAGCAGCGCTAGGCTGTCCTGGGGGACGACAGCGCTGCTACTCCTTCAACTCCCCTCAACACCAGTAAGTGGTCTGGTGATTCCGACGGGCACCACGGAGCTACTGCTGGCAAACACCCTGGGGACCCACAGGCTGCAGTTGGAGAACTGGGAGATAGATAAGGCAGGTCCCCGAGTCTTTATTTCAGTCTCCCCTTCAGTCGCGGAGATGGACCAGAGACGCTGATGTGGGCAACCCCATAAGTCCACCAGGACAGTATTATACTGGCGCTGGGGCATTTTTAGAGGCCAATGGCCCCTGGAGGTTAACGTCAGCATAGGGGAGGTCATCTCTCCCCTAGCAGCCCCTCCCCTGGCTTAGAGCATGATTCCACTTTGGCTTCCCACCACTGAGCTGCTCTGCCCTCCCCCTCAGAGACACTCAGCGTCCATTTTCACATCAGTGCTTATGCTGCAGATCTCGGGGAATGCTGGTTCCAGTCTCCCTGTAGACCTCTCCCAAGGGCCAGGTTATACAGCGCTAAATCCTACCAGCCACTGCGGTCTGAGTAGTTTATTTTAGTGCACATGCAATTGTATATTTATATATAAATATGCATTGTATGGGACTTGTGCTAGTCTGTGATTTCCCCACTGTCAGTTATAACTGTTCATACTGTTTCTATAACCCTAGATACCGATGTATAGGTGTTCACATTATTTCTCACTACTTTTTGTACTATACTGTTACTATGTCCTCCAGCGGCAAAGGTAACAAGCAGACTGCTGCTCGTATGCTGGTCTCATACAAGTCCTGTTCAGCTACATTGTCCCCTCGGGACACTGTACAAGATGATCTGTGTGCATCTTTCTTTATACCATCTACCCAGCCTGCCCCACCAGCAGGATCCCCCTTTTCATAGGTTTTGTCACAGATAGTGGACCGCTTAGCAGCTCCCAATTTGCCTCCCCCTATGGGATTCCCACAGCAGTTAGAACTTGCTTTACCAGTCCCCTCTCTGCCTCCCCCCTTGGTGGATGTACTGTCTCACTCAGGGGTAGATTTATTAAGCCTGGTGAAGTGATAAAGTGGAACGTGATAACGCACCAGCCAGTCAGCTCCTAACTGTCGTTTTTCAAACCCAGCCTGTAACATGGAAGTTAGGAGCTGATTGACTGGTGCGTTATCACCTTCCACTTTATCACTTCACCAGGCTTAATAAATCTGCCCCTCTGTTCAGAATCTGGCTAAAACTTCTGTCACCATTCAGTAGATGTTACAGAGTGACAGTTCCTTAGCCACCAAAGCACATAGGCATACTGTTCCATCCTCACAATCTACGTAGCTTTCAGATTCTGATGTATCCTCTGGTGAGGCAGATGTCTCTCCCTCAGGAGAGGAGAAACGCCATTCTACACTGGATGTTCCCGAGCTAGTGCAGGTGGTCTAATCTGTTCAGGAAATAGAGGAGGAGGAGCCCGCTCCTAAGCCAAAAGCCCTGCTATTCAAACGCCAAAAGGTTATTATGGCTGAATTTCCGCTCACTGGCCTCCTAGTAAGAAGTTTCAGATACCAAAAAGACTAGCTTCTTTTCTCTTGCATCCTAGAGGATAGGAGGGTTCCATTTAGTACCATGGGGTATAGACTGGTCCACTAGGAGCCATGGGCACTTTAAGAATTTGATAGTGTGGGCTGGCTCCTTCCTCTATGCCCCTCCTACCAAACTCAGTTTAGAAAATGTGCCCGGAGGAGCCGGTCACACTTATGGAAGCTCCTGAAGAGTTTTCTGCATTTATTTTATCTGTTTGTTATTTTCAGGCATGACTGACTGGCACCAGCCTGCCTGCTTCGTGGGACTTACAGGGGGGTAACGGACCAACCTCTTAAAGGGTTAATGGTCCTGCTCCCCGCTGACAGTACACTAGCATTGGTCTCTCAACCAGACTTCTCCAGGATCACGGGTGGATTCTGAACCTTCCGAAATCTCACCTAGAGCCAACACAGAGGCTTCCATTCCTGGGAATGATACTGGACACGGAGTCGCAGAAGGTGTTCCTTCCGTTTGAAAAGGCATTAGTAATCCAGTCGATGGTTCGGGATGTCCTGAAGCCAACCTGGATATCCGTGCATCTATGCATTCGCCTTCTCGGGAAAATGGTAACCTCTTACGAGGCGCTTCAATACAGAAGGTTTCACGCAAGACCCTTCCAGCTCGATCTGTTGGACAAATGGTCCGGATCGCATCTTCACATGCACCAGAGGATCCATCTGTTGCCAAGAGCCAGGATCTCCCTTCTGTGGTGGCTACAGACTTCTCATCTCCTCGAGGGTCAGAGGTTCGGAATTCAGAACTGGATTCTGTTAACCACAGACGCAAGCCTCAGAGGTTGGGGAGCAATCACCCAGGGAGTGCAGTTTCAAGGAAGATGGTGAAGGCAAGAAGTCATTCTTCCAATCAGCATTCTGGAACTCAGGGCCTTATACAACGCCTTTCTGCAGGCCTCATATCTTCTTCAAGATCAGGCCATTCAGGTCCAGTCGGACAATGTGACGGCAGTAACGTACATAAACCAACAGGGCGGAACGAAAAGCAGTGCAGCAATGTCAGAGGTGTCAAGAATTCTCCTCTGTGGCATTGTCAGCGGTCTTCATTCCGGGAGTAGACAACTGGGAAGCAAACTTCCTCAGTAGACACGACCTGTACCCGGGGGATTGGG
Source organism: Pseudophryne corroboree (assembly GCF_028390025.1). Taxonomy (NCBI): domain Eukaryota; kingdom Metazoa; phylum Chordata; class Amphibia; order Anura; family Myobatrachidae; genus Pseudophryne; species Pseudophryne corroboree. Next base: position 343,204,524 of record NC_086448.1, on the reverse strand, counting down.
GCCTTCATCCAGAGGTGTTCAGGTACTTGACACGTCTGTGGGGATATCTACAAATCGACATGATGGTCTCTCGTCTCAACAAGAAGCTCAAGTGGTTTTGTTCCAGGTCAAGAGACACACAGGTAGTGGCGGTAGACGCTCTGACGACTCCATGGGTCTATCAAATGGTGTACATGTTTCCTCCACTTCCTCTGATCCCAAGGATTCTGAAAACAATAAGAAGGGAAAAGGTTCAAGCAATACTAATTTCTCCGGATTGGCCAAGAAGGGCCTGGTACGCGGATCTTGTGGAGATGCTCCTCGAAGATCCGTGGCCTCTACCTCTTTGCGAGGATCTTCTGCAACAGGGCCCGTTTATCTATCAAGACTTACCGCGGCTACGGTTGATGGCATGGAAGTTGAACGGCTGATTCTAGCCAGGAGAGGGATCCCTGACAAGGTTATCCCAACTATGATCCAAGCCAGGAATGGGGTAATATCTAAACATTACCACCGTATTTGGAAGAAATACTTCTCTTGGTGTGAGAGCAGAAATTATTCTGCGGTGGAATTTCATCTGGGACATTTCTCTTACGTGGGGTATAGACTGGTCCACCAGGAGCCACTGGCACTTTAACAGTTTGAGAGTGTGGGCTTGCTCCTCCCTCTATGCCCCTCCTACCAGACTCAGTTTAGAAAATGTGCCCGGAGGAGCCGGTCACAGCTATAGGAGCTCTATTGAGCTTTTCAAGTTAAAGTTAGTTTAGAGTTTGTTTTTTTTTTTACAGGAGGCTGTTGGCAACAGCCTGCCTGCAGCGTGGGACTAAGGGGGGGGGGCAGTGTCCGCCCTGCGGGGTCTGAGCTACTGACTCCGCTGACTGGACACAGAGCTCCAGAGGGGTCGGAGCATTCTCCGCCACAGGGGACCACTCGCCCCAGCAGCATGCTGCCAACTTCTTACAGAGCTGAAGAGTGGTGAGTGAGACACCGACCCCCCTAGCCAAGCGGGGGACCGGTGTGAAGATGGCGGCAACGGGAAGGGAGCGCAGTATTAAGTGCGCTCCTATGAAGGTCCAGAGGCACATGGTGCGGCGCTGTGAGGGGCGCCCTGGGCCAGCGCTTACCCCCACACTGGTCAGCAAGGCTGTCGGGGTCCGCGGATCTCAGCCAGCACCTCAGGACCTCAGGCCAGTATAATCTATGAAGAGCGGGAAGACAGCGCCATTAAGGGGGCGGAGCTTCTCCTCAGAGCGGACCCAGCAGCGTTCCAGCGCCATTTTCATCCCTGCACAGCGCTTGATGGAAGAACAGGTCCCTCCACAGCAACTCCAGCTATCAGTACACAGTACCAGGGAGTTGTAGAAGGGAGGGGAGGCTGTAATACAACTGTCTCTCCTATTAAGGGACACAGTCTGCGCTGGTAAGGGGTCTCCCTTTACTGAAAGCGCTGTGGTGTGGGTTGGCTCCGATCTCTGTGTCTCTCTTGCCATTCTTGGGGGGGAAACTTTGTCTGCCCCCACGTGTGTGTGTGTGTGTGTGTGTGTGTGTGTGTGTGTGTGTGTGTGTGGTGTTTGCTGGTCTCCTTTAGCTATGTCCAGGGACACTGTGTTATATGCTGCAGAGGATTTATCCTCCCAGGATGATCCCATTCCATGTAATCAGGATAGCACTGGTTTAGCACAGATACCAGCAAGGGAACCAGAGTGGTTTTCCTCTATCAAATCTTGGATTTCTCAGATTTCTGACAGGGTTGCAAGTAATGAATCTGCAACCCAGGTATTACAGAGCTCTATGGCAGTATGGCCGGTTTCTGGTACCTCAGGACGCCCCGCTATATACCCCCACAAACATGCGCTTGTGCAGGTCACGCAAGACAATACGGATACCGATTCTGACACTACAGATGGTGATGGGGATGTGTTGCGGGGGTCCGCATCTCTTGCAAAGGGGGTGCAATTGTTGATAGAGGCTATCAGGGATGTGTTTAATGTTAATGATACCACACCTGAGCAGGTTGAGGAGGCCTTTTTCACTGAAAATAAAAAAGCCTCGCTAACCTTTCCTGCGTCAAAGGAATTGAATGCTATTTTTGAAAAAGCATGTGAAAACCCTGAGAAAAAATTCCAGGTCCCTAAAAGTTTCCAGGTGGCATTTCCTTTCCCTGAGGAGGATAGGAAAAAATGGGAAAAACCGCCTATTGTTGACGCCTCTGTGTCCAGACTGTCAAAGAAGGTGGTTTTACCTGTTCCAGGATCTACCGCCTTAAAGGAGTCGGCTGATAGGAAAATTGATAACACGCTTAAATCAATGTATACTGCTTCAGGGGCCATATTACGTCCCACTATTGCTACTGCATGGATTGCAAAGGCAATAGTAAAGTGGTCAGTGATCACGCTGAGCCCCCAAAAAAGTGGGTCCCAGGAACCCCTCACTTTTAAAAATTGGGGTCCTTCCTGTCCTTTTCTCTGTCCCATTGGACTGAAGGTTCTTATTAATCTTATTAATGATTTGGACACTACAAAAGTGTTGCAAGGGGGAGAGGGGGTGACAGTGCTGCTGGGCTGTGTAGCATACAGGACACTCTGCACCAGAGCTGTAAGTAGACATTTTGGTGCCCTTCAGCAGAAAGGGAATTTGTGCTCCCCTCCCACAATCTAAAACATGGAGGGTGCGCGCCACATAATCGTGCCAATTCACATACCTCACAGTAGTGCTGCTTATACACATTGCACCAGGTAGAACCTCCTATACACACTGCGCCAGGTAGAGCACGTTATACATATTGCACCAGACAGCACGTTATACACTTTGCGTCAGGTAGAGCACATTATACACTTTGTGCCAGGCAGAGCACTTTATACACATTGCACCAGGTAGAGCACGTTACACACTGCGCCAGGTAGAACACATTCTACATATTGCACCAGGTAGAGCACGTTATACACATTGCACCAGGTAGAGCACGTTACACATTGCGCCAGGTAGAACACATTCTACACATTGCACCATGTAGAGCACGTTATACACATTGCACCAGGTAGAGCACGTTATACACATTGCGCCAGTTAGAGCACGTTATACACTTTACACCAGGTTGAGCACGTTATACACATTACACCAGGTAGGGCAATATACACATTGCACCTGGTAGAGCAAGTTATACACATTGCGCCGGACAGAGCACATTATACACATTGCACAAGGACAATAATGGAAAATGTGCAGTGGAAAACGTCACAATTAACATTTAATGATATGAACGTAAATCCGAGGCTGTTCGCAGATAGTGACCTCAGTAGTATATTATGGAGAAAATTAAAACCTTTCCTTACCATATAAAAAAAAAAAAGAGGACATGATCAATTGTCATTTTGAAACACAAATAATCCTGCTAAGAGCAATGTAATGCCAACCTAAACAACATGACATGTAATAAAATAATTAAAAAGCTGAAACCCTCTACAAAACACCTATACATAATTAGCAATATCGTGCTTGGCAAGGTCTCTCCAGCTGTGTTGGCACTACAAGTCCAAGCACATCCACTTGACAAGATATGCTGGGACTTGTAGTCCCACCACATTTGGACAGGCACAGGCATTATACAGCATTATGGTTACCGAGGACCCCCAAGATTGCTTACTTATTTTTATAGAGCTCTAGGACCCAGATTGCATGGGACTCACAGAAGTTAGCCCCAGGACCAGGCTATACTGGCATCTAATCACCCCCTGCAGCACTCTGCGACTCAACTGTCACACACACACTCCCCGGCAGTTAGCCGTACACTTTGTCCGGGAGTTGTGCCATGCCGGACCCCATGGGGAGCCCCCAGTGGCGTTCACAAGCGGTCCACCCACCATATCAGCTCCCCGTGGGAACCCCGCAGTGGTCATAACAGTGAAAACACAGCCACCACAGCATTGCCAGCACCCCTCCCCTCAGATCGCAGCAACGCGGGAAGCCCTGCCCCCTCAGCAAGACCAGTCTAACACGGCCGTGACTAACACGCGTCACGGCCGGCACCTAATCACCCGCAGCGGAAACAGGCAGGCAGCTACCGCATAGCCAGCCCACCTCCCGCCAGAGACGCCAGACCGGCGTCCGTGATCGAGCAGGTAAAGCTGGGCTTAGTGAGAGGGGCTTCCCGCGGTGCCGTCTGAGGCGGTGGCCGCACTGCCGCACTTGGTTTGAGGAACCCTTAAAGCAAGCGCGGCAATGCGCCCGCCGCCTCAGACGGCACCGCGGAAAGCCCCTCTCGCTAAGCCCAGCTTTACCTGCTCAATCACGAACGCCGAACCCTGCATTGTGCCACATCGACAGCACTCCCCAGACACTGTGGCAACCCCCCCTGTTGAGCAACTTAGCCCAGCCACCACCTGCTCCCGCTTCACTCACCCGCCATGAGCAGCGCCATGCACAGGAGCGGCGTCAAAGAGGAGGGGAAAGGGTCCATCTCCTCTTTATATCATTCAGCCGGGGCCAGCATCAATCAATCATTGAAATCCCCCTTAGGGATTGGCTAATGAGGAGCGCGTCCCTGGGGACCCACCCACTTTAGAAACTTGAGTCCCAGGTCTTCAAAATCGGGTAAAAAACGCGCCATGGCACATTTTTGCGATCACTGGTGGTCGGCTACCTTTCTTGAGGATTTGGATACTATGGATAGGGATGACGTTGCATTGTATTTACGCAAAATACATGATTCTGCAGGTTTTATGGTAGAATCCATGAAAGACCTGGGTTCCATGACTGCAGTAATTTCTTCCATGTCTGTTTCAGCTCGTCGGGGACTGTGGCTGCGCCAGTGGTCGGCCGACGCGGAATCCAGAAGGAGTCAGGCTCTCTTTGAGGAAGCTCTAGACACGTGGTGTGAGACACTGGGCTCCACAGGGAATAACATTGGGGGTGTAGAGTAGGATCTTGATCCGAGGCACCAACAGGCACAAAGCTTTGACTGTTCCCAAGATGCATATCGCCGCCTCCTCTATAACCCCGCCTCCGTGCACAGGAACTCTGTTTTTGTTAACCTATCCAATGCAGTAGCAGGTAAAAGACAACAATCGTTAGTAGCCACATACACCACACACACAGGAGAGGGTGTCAGCGGCTAATGCCATACCAACCCAAAGAAGCTAAGTGCGTCAGGGTGGGCGCCCTGTGGAGCCCAGTGTACCTCGCGGAAAGAGATTTAACAACAGTAAGTTCTTTCCATAAATCTTGTTTTCTGCTGCGGGGTACACTGGGCTCCACAGGGAATAACATCGGGGATGTCCTAAAGCAGTTCCTTATGGGAGGGGACGCAAGAACCCGGCGTCCAAAGGAAGCATCCTGGGAGGCGGAAATATCAAAGGCATAGAACCTTTGGAACGTGTTCACTGAGGACCACGTAGCCGCCTTGCACAATTGTTCAAGGGTCGCACCACGGCGGGACGCCCAAGAAGGCCTTAATGGTAGCAGGAGCTGGAAGACCAGCCTGTACATAAGCATGTGCAATTACCATTCTAATCCACCTGGCCAAGGTCTGCTTATTAGCAGGCCAGCCACGTTTGTGAAAATCAAACAGTACGAAGAGAGATTCAGACTTCCGAATGGAAACCGTTCTCTTCACATAGATACGGAGAGCCCACACCACATCCAAAGACCGCTCTCCAGAAGACAACTCCTGAGAATCAAAGGCAGGAACCACAATCTCCTGGTTAAGGTGGAAGGAGGACACCACCTTAGGTAGGTAACCAGGGCGTGTTCTAAGAACTGCCCGATCACGGTGAAAAATCAGATTGGGGGACTTACAGGATAAGGCACCCAAGTCTGAAACGCGTCTAGCAGAAGCAATGGCTAGCAGAAACAAGACCTTAAGGGAAAACCACTTAATATCCACGGATGCAAGAGGTTCAAATGGAGATTCTTGCAAGACCTCCAAAACCACCGACAAATCCCAAGGGGCCACAGGCGGCACATAAGGAGGCTGAATGCGCAACAAACCCTGAGTGAAGGTATGAACCTCAGGCAGAGATGCAATTTCTCTCTGAAACCATACCGACAAGGCAGAAATATGAACCGTGAGGGTGGCCAGACGAAGACCTAAGTCCAGGCCTTGCTCTAGAAAAGCCAAAGGTTTGGCTGTACTAAACTTGTAAGCGTCAAGATTGTTATTCGCGCACCAAGCAAAGTAAGAATTCCAGACCCTATAGTAAATCCGAGCAGAAGCCGGCTTATGGGCCTTCAACATAGTTTGAATGACGCCTCCGAAAGACCTTTGGCCCTCAGTACGGAAGCTTCAAGAGCCACGCCGTCAAAGCCAGTCGGGCCAAATCCTGGTAGACACAAGGGCCCTGAACGAGGAGGTCTGGTCGTTGTGGAAGTAGAAGGGGACGCTCTAACGAGAGGCCCTGGAGGTCTGAGAACCAATGCCGTCTGGGTCATGCGGGAGCAATCAGAAATACTATGCCTCCTTCCTTATCACTCTGGGCAGTAGAGACACTGGAGGGAACACATATGGCAACTGAAAGTTCCACGGGATTGCCAGTGCGGATCCCTTGTTCTTGCTCAGAAGCTCAAACCGTGTGGTTGTGTCGAGACGCCATCAGATCTACATCTAGAGTGCCCCACTTGTCCATGAGGAGTTGAAATACTTGGATGGAGGCTCCACTCCCCGGCGTGCACGTCCTGACAACTGAGAAAGTCCGCTTCCCAGTTGAGGACCCCCGGAATGAACACCGCCGATATGGCTGGCAGATGGCGTTCCGCGCATTGAAGAATCCTTGATACTTCCCTCATTGCCATGCGGCTTCGAGTGCCGCCTTGATGATTTATGTACGCTACCGTGGTGGCGTTGTCCGACTGTATCTGAACCGGTCTGTTCTGAATTAAACACTGGGCCAGGTTCAGCGCGTCGAACACCGCCCGCAGTTCCAGAATGTTTATCGGGTGGCGAGACTCCTCCTTGGTCCACCAACCCTGAAGGGAGTGTTGCTCCAACACCGTGCCCAGCCTCTCAGACTGGCATCCGTCGTCAGAAGGACCCAGTTGGAGATCCAGAAGGGACGACCCCCACTCAAACGTCCGTCCTGCAGCCACCAGCTCAGTGACAGACGGGCCTCCGGAGACGAGGGGATCATGTGAGACCTGATTCGGTGAGGCAGGCCGTCCCATTTGGCAAGAGTCAGTTTCTGCAGAGGGAGTGAATGGAATTGAGCATACTCCACCATGTCGAAAGCCGACACCATGAGACCTAGCACTTGCATCGCCGAATGTATTGACACTTGCGGACGAGAGAGGAAGTATCAAATCTTGTCCTGAAGCTTCAGGACCTTCTCCTGAGGCAAGAACAACCACTGGCTGTGGGTGTCCAACAACGCTCCCACAACGCACCATGCTCTGCGCAGGGACCAGGGAAGATTTCTTCCAGTTGATGAGCCACCCGTGGGCTTGCAGAAACTGGACTGTCAGATCAAGATGGAGTTGGAGAACTTCTGGTGAATTTACCGGGATCAACAAGTCGTCCAGATATGGTAGGATCCTTACCCCTTGACAGCGGAGTACAGCCGTCATTACCGCCATGACCTTGGTGAAAATACGCGGAGCCGTGGTCAAGCCAAAAGGTAATGCCCAAAATTGGTAATGAAGATTGCCCACCACAAACCTCAGGTACTGCTGATGTGACATTGCAGTGGGAATATGCAGGTAAGCATCCTGTATGTCCAGGGAGACCATATAATCCCCAGGTTCCAAGGCCAGAACAATAGAGCGAAGGGTTTCCATACGAAACTTGGAAACCCTGACAGATTTGTTCATGGACTTGAGGTTGCGAATGGGCCGGGAGGACCCATTCGGTTTCGGGACTAGGAACAGCGGTGAATAGTACCCCTTTCCTCTCTTAGCCAGAGGCACTTGTACTATCACTCCTGTGTCCAGGAGGGATTGTACCACCGATAGAAAGGTGATTGCCTTCACTGGGTCCGATGGAAGGTCTGATAGGCAAAATCGATGAGGGGGACGTTTCTTGAAGGATACGGCGTAACCTCGAGTGACTACTTCCCGTACCCAGGCATCGGAAGTGGTCTTCAACCATTCCTGGGTAAACCCTAGAAGTCGGCCCCCCACCCTGGGATCCCCCAGGGGGAGGCCCGCCCCGTCATGCGGCAGGCTTGTCAGTTTTGGAAGCAGGCTGACGGGCAGCCCAGGCCCATTTGGGTTTGGGCTTAGCAGGTTTGGAAGTGCGAACGTGTTTCGGGTACGCCTGACCTTTTGCTTTTCCTGGAGGATGAAAGGAACGAGAGGAAGTACTCTTGGCCTTCGGTGCCGAAGGAGCAGTAATAGGCAGACATGCTGTTTTAGCAGAAGTTAAGTCAGCCACTATCTTGTTGAGGTCTTATCCAAAAAGAATGTCTCCCTTAAAGGGGAGCACCTCCAGGGTTTTCTTGGAATCCAGATCTACGGACCATGACCGCAACCAAAGAATCCGGCGAGCCAGGGTAGATGTAGTAGAAGCCTTGGCCGCCAGGATACCGGCATCAGAAGCCGCCTCCTTCACATAATGAGAAGCTGTGACAATATACGACAGGCATTGTCTAGCGTGATCAGAAGCATTGGAAGGCAACTCTGCCTCCAACTCCTGGGCCCACGCCTCAATGGCCTCTGCAGCCCAAGTTGCTGCAATAGTGGGTCTATTCGCATCACCAGTTAGGGTGTAAATCGCCTTTAAACAACCATCCACACGCTTATCCGGCGGTTCCTTCAGAGAACTGACGGTAGTCACAGGCAGAGCTGAGGATACTACCAGCCGCGCCACCTGCGAATCCACTGGCGGGGGAGTCTCCCAATTTTTACTTGGCTCCGCAGCAAGAGGATAGCGAGCCAGCATCTTCTTGTGAGGTGTGAATTTCTTACCTGGAGTTTCCCAGAATTCCTGACGTATGTCCACTAAGTGGTCAGAGTGAGGTCAAACTTGCTTAACCACTTTCTTACGTTTGAACCTGTCCGGTTTCTTAGGAACGGCATCAGGCTCTGCGTCATCAGTGATCTGAAGAATCACCCTCATCGCCTCCAACAAGTCAGGAACATCTACCTGTGAACCAGCCTCCCCATCAGAACTATCACAATCTGAGGGGTCAGTATAGACACCATCCTCATCAGATGAAGTGTCTGGGACAGTAGTAGACTGTGGGGAAGTAATGGCCCGTTTAGATAACCCCTTGGTCTTAGGCGGGCGAGAGTCAGATTTCTTTTTAGTCAGCGACTGGTTTAAGTGCTGTAACTGATTGGAGATTTGATCTGCCCAGGGCGGATTAACTGTAGGGACCATAATCTGTTGTACTGGCTCAGGAGGTCCCATAGGGGGCGTCAGTTTTGTTACAAGCGTAGTTAGTAACGAGGAAAATGTAGCCCAAGGTGGGTCATTTTGAACCCCCATTGCCATTATTCCACTGGGGGGTAGGGAGCCCTCACCTCCACACACTGTGGGATCAGATCCAGCTCTGTTGCCCCCTGTAGCTGATATATCTGAAAGCACAATCTCAGGCAACACGGTACAAAGGGGGTAATTCCAAGTTGATCGCAGCAGGATTTTTGATAGCATTTGGGCAAAACCATGTGCACTGCAGGGGAGGCAGATATAACATGTGCAGAAAGAGTTATATTTGGGTGGGTTATTTTATTTCTGTGCAGGGTAAATACTGGCTGCTTTATTTTTACTCTGCAAATTAGATTGCATATTGAACACACCCCACCCAAATCTAACTCTCTCTGCACATGTTATATCTGCCTCCCCTGCAGTGCACATGGTTTTGCCCAATTGCTAACAAAAATCCTGCTGCGATCAACTTGGAATTACCCCCAATATCAGCAGCAATATACCTGACAAGCATCCCCTGTGCATCTTATATACTCCGCAACAGGGAATTCAAGAGGTATATGGTGACTAAAAATCACAAAGAAAAATACACAGAGTATATCTTGTGAGACGCCTATATCGGATAATAAACGTGACGCACTGAGCCTCCTCAGGTCATAGAATATAGGGATAGAAATCTGAGTGAGAGACACGAAATGGAGGTCACACAGCAGCTACATGCACACACATATAGTCACAATATACAATGCAGAATTTATAACATGCAATAAAACTGCACTGGACTAGCAATACAAAGTAATACTCAGTATAGCTATATAATTAATAGATATATCAATGCACAGTAAAGACTGGATGTATATCACAGGGTACTTGTACTATATAACCCTGACCAAATGCGCTGTTTATTCTACTTCCTCAAAGCCTTCAGCATGACGGTGGTCCGCACTGCCTGGAAGACAGGCAGGTGGGAGCTCGGTTACGTTATTTCAGTCACGTTTGGGCAACATCTTGCCAGGATCCCTGGGTCACAGTCCTTATCACCCAGGGATACAGACTGGAGTTTCAGGAACTCCCACCTCAGATTCTTCAAATCAGGCTTACCAGCTTCTCCAGAAGCAAGTATGGCTTTACAGGCAGCAATTCAAAACTAGTACAGATTCATGTCATTGTCCCAGTTCCACTTCAACTACAAAACAAGGGTTATTACTCCAACCTGTTTGTGGTACCGAAACCGGATGGTTTGGTAAGGCCCATTCTAAAACTCAAATCACTGAACCCGTATTTAAGGGTGTTCAAGATGGAGTTTCTGAGAGCGGTGATCTCAGGTCTGGAGGAGGGGGAATTCCAGGTGTCTCTGGACATCAAGGATGCGTACCTTCATATTCCGATCTGGCCGCCTCACCAGGCCTATCTACGGTTTGCACTACAGGACTGTCACTTTCAGTTCCAGACGTTAAGATTTGGCCTTTCCACAGCACCGAGGGTGTTCACCAAGGTCATGGCAGAGATGATGCTCCTCCTCCGCAAGCAGGGCATTAACATAATTCCATATCTGGATGATCTGCTGATAAAGGTATCTTCCAGGGAGAAGCTGTTGGAGGATATTGCTCTCTCAACTCAACTACTCCAGGATCATGGGTGGATCCTGAGCCTTCCAAAGTCACATTTGAACCCGACAAGGAGACTGCCCTTTCTGGGGATGATACTTGACACGGAAGTGCAGAGGGTATTTCTACCGCTGAAGAAAGCGTTGGTGATCCAAACAATGGTCCGGGATGTCTTGAAGCCAGCCCGAGTATCAGTTCATCAGTGCATTCGCCTTCTGGGGAAGATGGTAGCCTCCTATGAGGCTCTACAGTACGGGAGATTTCATGCATGGTTCTTCCAACTGGATCTCCTGGACCAGTGGTCGGGTTCACATCTTCACATGCACCAGCGGATACGCCTGTTGCCGAAAGGCAGAATTTCACTACTCTGGTGGCTACAAACTTCTCACCTACTCGAGGGCCGCAAGTTCAGGATTCAGAATTGGATTCTTCTAACCACAGATGCAAGCCTCAGAGGTTGGGGAGCAGTCACCGAGGGGGGAAAACTTCCAAGGAAAGTGGTCAAGTCAGGAATCTGTCCTTTCAATAAACATTCTGGAACTAAGGTCCATATACAACGGCCTTCTACAAGCGGCGCATCTTCTACAAGATCGAGCCATTCAGGTTCAGTCGGACAACGTCACAGCGGTGTCCTACATAAACAGGCAGGGCGGAACGAAGAGCAGGGTTGCGATGTCAGAGGTAACAAGAATCCTCCTCTGGACAGAAAGGCACGCACTGGCGCTGTCAGCAATCTTCATAGCGGGAGTGGACAACTGGGAAGCAGACTTCCTCAGCAGACACGATCTCCATCCAGGGGAATGGGGCCTCCACCACTGGGTATTCGCAGAGGTAACAAGCCGATGGGGTGTACCTCAGATAGACTTGATGACCTCTCACCTCAACAAGAAGCTTTGGAGCTACTTTTCCTGGTCATGAGACCCGCAAGCAGTGGCGGTGGACGCTCTGGTAACTCTGTGGGTGTTAGTCAGTATGTGTGTTCCCTCCTCTTCCGCTCATCCCAAGGATTCTCAAACTACTAAAAATAACAAGAGTTCCGGTGATCCTCACTGGCCAAGAAGAGCTTGGTATACGGATCTTCTGGCATTGCTGCTGGAGGATCCGAGGCCTCTTCCTCTTCGCGAGGACCTTCTACTACAGGGGTCGTTCGCCTATCAAGACTTACCGCGGCTATGTTTGACAGCATGGAGGTTTAACACCAGATCTTAGCTCGGAAGGGCATTCTGAACAAGGTCATTCCTACTCTGATCCAAGCTAGAAAAGGGAGTAACGTCTAAGCATTACCTTCGGATTTGGCGAAAAGTATGTGTCTTGGTGTGAATCCAAGAAGTTTCCTATGGTGGAGTTTCAACTGGGGCGTTTTCTCCTCTGTCTGCAAGCTGGTGTGGATGTGGGCCTACACTTGGGCTCCATCATGGTCCATATTTCGGCCTTGTCCTTGGGATCTTAATGTGGTTCTGCAGTTCCTGCAATCGGATTGGTTCGAACCTTTACAGGAGGTGGACATAAAGTTTCTTACTTGGAATGCAGTCACACTTGGCTTTGGCATCTGCAAGACGTGTGTCTGAACTGGCGGCATTGTCACACAAGAGCCCCTATTTGATTTTCCATGAAGATAGAGCTGAAGTTAGAACGCGTCAGCAATTTCTTCCTAAGGTTGTGTCTGCTTTTAATATCAACCAACCTATTGTGGTGCCAGTAGCTACTGACACATCGATTACCTCAAAGTCCCTGGATGTTGTGCGAGCTTTGAAAATATATGTGAAGAGGACTGCTCATCACAGGAAGTCGGACACACTATTTGTCCTTTATGATCCCAACAAGTTGGGTATCCTGCTTCTAAGCAGACAATTTCTTGCTGGATTAGGCTTACTATCCAGCATGCTTATTCAACGGCAGGTTCGGCTTGTCCAAAATCTATTTAGGCCCACTCTACACGTAAAGCGGGTTCTTCCTGGGCGGCTGCCCGGGGTATCTCGACTCTTCAGCTTTGCCGAGCGGCTACTTGGTCAGGGTCGAACACATTTGCTAAGTTTTACAAGTTCGATACTTTGGCCTCTGAGGACCTAAAGTTTGGTCAATCTTTTCTGCAGGACCCTCCCGTACTGGGAGCTTAGGTACATCCCTATGGTACTAAATTGGACCCCAGCATCCTCTAGGACGTAAGAGAAAATAGGATCTTAATTACCTACCGGTAAATCATTTTCTCGTAGTCCGCAGAGGATGCTGGGTGCCCGCCCAGTGCTTCGTTTTCCTACATGGTTACTTGGTAACGTTTGTTGGCTCAGCCTTTGCTGAATCGTTCCAAGTTGGTTAGCTTGGCTTTACTTTTTTGTTCTGTGTGAGTCGGTGTGAATCTCACCACTATATATGTATTTCCTTTTCTCGAAGTATGTCCGTCTCCTCGGGCACAGTTTCTAGACTGAGTCTGGTAGGAGGGGCCAGCCCACACTATTAAACTCTTAAAGTGCCATTGGCTCCCAAAGTACCCGTCTATACCCCATGGTACTAAATTGGACCCCAGCATCCTCTATGGACTAGGAGAAAAGGATTTACCGGTAGGTAGTTAAAATCCTGTTTTTTGTCCTATCCTATTCCAAACGTGCAATAACGGTATTTTGGTCGACAAAAATGGTATTTTCCCAAAGTTATCACCTGCTCAGAGTAGGTGAAGTGAAACTGAGGTAAAATGATTGTGGGAAACGTTTTCTCGGCTAATTGGATAGGGGTTTTTCGGGATTCGTGGTAAAAGTCAGTTTTTTTGCTTGAAACCGGGTTATTGTGGCTAATAGGATACCCCCCTTAATGTAAACAAAATACATAAGTTTTGCTGATGATGCTCCCCTCCCCAAAACTAGGAGAGGTCCCCAGTAATTCAGTAGATACAGTTCTCCTGCCTATACCAGCTTTGTCTCCAGGAATAACCTCCTAAAACAATTCAATAGCTTTTGCTTTCAGTCTTCTCCATGCTTGTCAAACCATTGATATCAGCAGTTACAAGTGCTCGAGAAAAGTAGTACCCCAGAATAGTATACAGGCTGCTTGGGGGTAGCAGGTGTTACTTAATAAATGCTATTGAAATATAAAATGTTATTTAAAAAAACGTATGTACTAGATATTAGCCGTTAAACAATATGTTCTCTAATAAGTTGGTTGTTTCTTCCTCAGGGTCCATAGTCTCCACAAGGTTAACCTTGGGGCTTTTTTTAAACCTTCATGATAATGCTTTAAACTCTTGCAAGAGAAGACAAATATGTTTGTAGCCATAGGATATTTTGGCCAACAGATACCTGGGTCAGGATCATTTCATTGTCGGCTGCAGTCTTTAGTGTTTTTCACCTACTGATCAATTTAAGTCTGTTCTTTTTGGTTTGTACGTGTACAGATGAATATCTTGGAAGACCAGTTGAAAAATTATTCACGTGGTGTGTTTGTCACTCCGCTTGGAACTCCGTATAAAGGTGAGACCCACATCCACCACTTTCCTATTGCGCTCACTTAGGGGATATGGAATAGGCCACATTATTGCTCACCCTACAGTATAGCACTGTGTATAACACAGAAAGTGTTATCCCCTTATACTTCCTGTATGATCTCACTTGACTTGCAGCCTTTACATTATTTGGAAACAGTATGTTGAACTGAATCATTTTACAAAGGTATTTCTCACTATTGAACCAACTTCGGAGTCTCAGCTTGAAGAATAAAATTAAGTTGAGGGTTAATAATTGATGTTATCTACAATTTTAGCTGTAGAAAGCATTAGCTTTTATACACTAAACTTTGCAGAGAATTCAGGATTTATTACTAGTCAATAAGAATTCAGCTGGACCTGAAACCTGATAAAACCCTTAAGGTTTAGACCAATCGGTAAAAACCTAATAGTAATGAAACAAAGATTGTCAGAGTGAATTGTATAGATGTAACTAGTAACATGAGTATCGCTGTGCCTGCACAATGTGCTTTTACTATGTTGCTATTGACTCTGGATATCACACCTGTAATAAATGAAGTTCTCCTTTACAGATGTCAATCATCGGTACACTGATGTATCTGTTTTCGGAGAGCCTACTGAATTTGAGTATTTGAGAAAAGTAATGTTTGAGTACATGATGGGACGGGAAACTAAGGTAAGGATCTGTATAAGCTGGCGTTACCCTGTATTCTCTTCATGAGACAAAAGTTTACAATTTAAGTATCAATGTGTAATGCTGAAACAAGTTTCCAAAGGCAAATTTGGGTGTTTTGAAGAACTCGCTGGGTTTAAGGATAAACAAATTTTCAACTTTTATAAATAAATTACATCCCCCCAGACTGGTGTTCTGGAGACACCTAACTTACGGCTCCCTTACTCTGCAACGGGTAACTTCTGAGAAGTGGTAGGAATTGCGTCAATGTAACAATGGTCTTAGGGCCTTATTCAGGTTAGATTGCAAAATTTGAGAATTGCAATCCGTGCGATTATAAAACCACTGCGCATTCGCATTGCGCGCACGCGCGATCGGAAATAGCGACAGAATTTGCAAACATATCGGAATTGCAATGCAGATGCTGTTTGACTGACGATTTCTGGGTGTGTCTGAAAAAACGCAGGCATGCCCAGGTGTTTTTAAGGAGGGCATCTGACATCAGCGATGACCACTTCCAGCCTCTTGCGTCGCTAAAATTGTGGGCGACCTTGCATGGTGCAGATAGGAAAAATCTTTGGTGTTCCGGTAATTGCATACGGTTTTGCGATCAGAACACACATTGCGATTCATTTGCAATTTCTGCAATGGCCATTTTTTCTCTATTTCTGGGCGGCAACTATTTGATCGCAGCAACTGCTTTTTAGCAGTGGGGTTGCAGATGTGGGGGTTGCGATGTCGCTCGCAGTGCCTCAAACACCACAGCATGATTGATATGTCGACACCGGTTTCTGGGCGTGCTGAGCCAGTTGCTGTATTCTCGATGTAGCTTTACTTCCTTCAGCAGCATGATTTTCAGGACATACTGAATAACCTGAGGGTTACTCGGATGTCTGATGGTCACGTAGTGGATCCAATGCTGCGTCCACGGATGCAGCAGCAGATCACAGAAGCATGCAGTGGGTGTCTTTTTATCTCAAGATGCCTCCTGCAACATTAACATATTGTCACACCAACACAGTGTACAAAGGCGCAGCGGCTGTGCAATTAGCGTCCACCTCTGACTCCGCCCCAGTTAGATCCAGTAGTTACTGGCCAAATGCAAGAGTGCCACTTCAAAGGTCATAACATGCACAAGGACAATTCTAGTGAGAGCTAATCATTGGTACCATAGAGGGTGAAGAGCACTAAGGTGATTTTTATACACACAGAATTAAATCTTGTTGTATTTTGAAGGAATACTGATATCTTTTGTACTGTGTCACCTTTTCTTTCATTAATCAGACAATGGCAAAAGTAATTACTACAGTGCTAAGATTTCCAGCTGATCAAGCTCAGAAGATCTTAGAAAAAGAAGAAGCGCGACCTGTGGTAAGGTTCATTCTGTCTAATCCTGATTTATGGAATTAGAGGATGTCACAAGCATCATCAGATGTCTGTTTGACGTTAGCACCTGTGACCATACAGGAATGTGTTACAGCTCATGAAACATGACATAAATGGAACATTGACAGTGTAATAATCATGGTAGTTATGTTCTTGTGTGATCTGATGTGAGATTTACCACTTAAACATTGATCAGAAATACTTGCAACTCCTGTAGATTTGGTTAATAGGGGAAATAGATGCTCCGGCCTTTATGCCATAACCTCTACACAAGCTAGAGAGATGCTCTGTGGGCTCAGTGGGATTATACAGGGTAAAATTTACTATTGCTTCTAAAAATGAAAAGTGGTGATGTTGCCCATGGCAACGTGTCATTTGTCTATTGCATCCTGGAAAATAATGGAATCTGGATGGTTGCTGCAACATCTCCACTTTTTTTATTTTAGAAGCTTTAGTAAATATACCCATACTACTATTGTTGTTGCAGCCTCTTAAGGCCTATAATATTGGCATGGGGGCAGGTGTTGGCATAATCAAATTTTGAGTTACCTGTATTATAAACCCCTTAGTGACAGGAGAGAGATGGTCATAATATATGAAATATATACTGCATTTGGTCTTCATAGTGTAGACAAAGTTCTTCTTTATTGCCTTTTTCTCTGACGTCCTAGTGGATGCTGGGAACTCCGTAAGGACCATGGGGAATAGCGGCTCCGCAGGAGACTGGGCACATCTAAAGAAAGCTTTAGGACTATCTGGTGTGCACTGGCTCCTCCCCCTATGACCCTCCTCCAAGCCTCAGTTAGATTTTTGTGCCCGACCGAGCAGGGTGCAATCTAGGAGCTCTCCTGAGCTTCTTAGAAAAAGTTAGTTTTAGGTTTTTTATTTTCAGTGAGACCTGCTGGCAATAGGTTCACTGCATCGAGGGACTAAGGGGAGAAGAAGCGAACCTGCCTGCTTGCAGCCAGCTTGGGCTTCTTAGGCTACTGGACACCATTAGCTCCAGAGGGACCGAACACAGGCCCAGCCTCGGAGTCCGGTCCCAGAGCCGCGCCGCCGGCCCCCTTACAGAGCCAGAAGCAAGAAGAGGTCCGGAAAATCGGCGGCAGAAGACATCAGTCTTCACCAAGGTAGCGCACAGCACTGCAGCTGTGCGCCATTGCTCCTCATGCACACCACACACTCCGGTCACTGAGGGTGCAGGGCGCTGGGGGGGGGTGCCCTGAGCAGCAATATAAACACCTTGGCTGGCAAAAATACATCACATATAACCCCCAGGGCTATATGGATGTATATTAACCCCTGCCAGATTCCATAAAAATGCGGGAGAAAAGTCTGCGAAAAAGGGGCGGAGCCTATCTCCTCAGCACACTGGCGCCATTTTTCCCTCACAGCTCCGTTGGAGGGAAGCTCCCTGGCTCTCCCCTGCAGTTAATACACTACAGAAAGGGTTAAAAAGAGAGGGGGGGGCACAATTTAGGCGCAGTATACAACATATAGGCAGCTATAAGGGAAAACACTTTTTTATAGGTGCTATCCCTGTGATATATAGCGCCCTGGTGTGTGCTGGCATACTCTCCCTCTGTCTCCCCAAAGGGCTTTGTGGGGTCCTGTCCTCTATCAGAGCATTCCCTGTGTGTGTGCTGTGTGTCGGTACGGCTGTGTCGACAGGTATGTGGAGGATAATGAGGTGGAGGCGGAGCGAATGCCTGTAAATATGTTGTCACCCCCTGCGGGGTCGACACCGGTGTGGTTGAACTTATGGAAGGATCAACGTGAAAGTGTCAACTCCTTACATAAAAGGCCGACGACACGGAACAGCCGGCTACTCAGCTTGTGCCTGTTCCAGCGTCTCAAATGTCATGGGGGGCTCTAAAATCGCCCGCTACCTCAGATAACAGACACAGATGTCGACACGGATACTGACTCCAGTGTCGACATCGATGAGACTGGTGTACCCTCCAAATAGGTCCACCCGTTACAGGATTGAGACAATGAAAAATGTATTACACATTTATGATTATACCCCAGGTACCACATAAAAGGGTATTGTGTTTGGTGAGAGAAAACTATTAGTAGTTTTTCCTGCATCTGAGAAACTAAATGAGGTGTGTGAGGAAGAGTGGTCTTCCCCCGGTAAGAAATTGATATTTTCTACAACGGTTATTGGCAGCGTACCCTTTCCCGCCAGAGGATAGGTCACGCGGGGAAACACCCCATAGGGTAGATACAGCGCTTACACGCTTATCAGAAAAGGTGGCACTACCGTCTTCGGGTACGGCCGCCCTGAAGGAACCTGCTGATAGAAAGCAGGAAGTTACCCTATAAGATATGGTCACACACTAGGGCATTATATTGCGACCAGCCGTTGCTTCGGCATGGTTGGGCAGTGCTCCCGCTGCGTGGTCAGATTCCCTGTCGGAAAATAACTATGGATAGGGACAATATTTTGCTGAAAATAGAGCATATAAAAGATGTGGTCTTATACATGCGTGATGCACAGAGGGATATTTGCCGGCTGGCATCAAAAATAAGCGCTAGGTCCATTGCCGCCAGACGGGGGTTATGGACTTGGCAATGGTCAGGCGATGCCGACTCGAATCGGCACATGGAAGTTGCCCTATAAGGGGGTAAAACTGTTTGGGGATAGTTTTTCAGACCTCGTTTCCACAGCTACTGCTGGGAAATTAATTTTTTTGCCACAGGCTACCCCACAACAAAAGAAAGCACCGTATCATCAAGTACAGTCCTTTCGGCCCCAGAAAAACAAGTGGGCTAGAGGCTCATCCTTTCTGCCGAGAGGCAAAGGTAGAGGAAAAAAGCTGCAGCACACAGCTAGTTCCCAAGAGCAGAAGTCCTCCCTGCGTCCGGTAGGTCCACAGCATGGTGCTGGGGCTGCTCAGGCGGACCCGGGTACGGTGGGGGCCCGTCTCAGATATTTCAGCGGACAGTGGGCTCTCTCACATAGATCCCTGGGTCCTTCAAGTAGTATCTCAGGGGTACAGGCTGGAGTTCGAGACGTTCTTCCCCCCGCCGTTTCCTAAAATCTGCCTTACCGGCACCTCCCTCTGCCAGGGAGACAGTGTTGGTGGATATTCAACACTATAATCACAACAAGTGATTGTCAAGGTGCCCCTCCTTCAGCAAGGAAGGGGTTACTATTCCACAGTGGTTGTGGTACCGCAACGGTTCGGTGAGACCCATCTTGAAATTAAAATACTCGAACTTTTATATCAGAAGATTCAAGTTCAAGATGGAATCGCTCAGGGCGCTTATTACGAGCCTGGACGAGGGGGATTACAGGGTCTCCCTGGACATCAAGGATGCGTACCTGCATGTCCCCATCCCCCCCCCCCCCCCTCACCAGGAGTACCTCAGATATGTGGTACAGGACTGTCACTATCAGTTCCAGACGCGGCCGTTGGAGTTGTCCACGGCACCGAAGGTCTTTACCTAGGTAATGGCCGAAGTGATGATACTCCTTCACAAGAAGGAAGTTTTTATTATCCCGTACTTGGACGATCTCCTGATAAAGGCGAGGTCCAAAGAACAGTTGGTAGTGGGGGTAGCACTCTCTCGGGAAGTGCTACAACAGCACGACTGGATTCTCAATATTCCAAAGTCACAGCTGGTCCCGACGACACGTCTTCTGTTCCTGGGAATGTTTCTGAACGCAGACCAGAAAAGAGTGTTTCTTCCAGTGGAAAAAGCCGAGGAGTTGTCATCTCTAGTCAGAGACATCCTAAAACCAGGACAGGTGTCGGTACATCAATGCACACGAGTCCTGGGAAAAATGGTAGCTTCGTATGAAGCATAATTCCATTCGGAAGACTCCACGCAAGGACGTTCCAGTGGGACCTGTGGGACTAATGGTCCGGGTCCCATGTACAGATACAACAGCGGATAACCCTGTCAGCAAGAAACAGGGTGTCGCTGCTGTGGTGGCTGCAGAGGGCTCATTTACTAGTGGGCCGCAGATTCGGAATACAGGACTGGGTCCTGGTGACCACGGATGCCAGCCTTCGGGGCTGGGGTGCAGTCACACAGGGAAGAAATTTCCAAGGAGATTTCGCTTCACATAAATATTCTGCAGCTAAGGGCCATTTACAATGCCCTAAGACAAGCAAGGCCCCTGCTTCAGAACTAGCCGGTACTGATCCAATCAGACGACATCACGGCGGTCGCCCATGTACACAGACAGGGCGGCACAAGAAGCAGGATGGCGATGGCAGAAGCCACAAGGATTCTCCGATGGGCGACCTACACGCAGGAGAATGGGGACTTCATCCAGAAGTTTTCCAAATGCGGGTAAACCGTTGGGAATGACCACGGGTGGACATGATGGCGTCCCGCCTCAACAAGAAGTTGAAAAGATATTGCGCCAGGTCAAGGGACCCTCAGGCGATCGCTGGGGACGCTCTAGTGACACCGTGGGTGTACCAGTCGGTTTATGTGTCTCCTCCTCTACCTCTCATACCCAAGGTACTGAGAATAATAAGAAGGCGAGGAGTGAAAACCATACTCGGGGTTCCGGATAGGCCATGAAGAGCTTGGTACCCGGAACTTCAAGAGATGCTGGCAGAGGACCCTTGGCCTCTGCCGCTCAGACAAGACCTGCTGCAGCAGGGACCCTGTCTGTTCCAAGACTTACCGCGGCTGCGTTTGACGGCATGGCGGAAGAACACCGGATCCTAAAGGAAAAGGGTATTCCGAAGGAAGTCATCCCTACCCTGATCATAGCCAGGAAGGATGTCACCGCAAGACATTATCGCCGCGTTTGGCGAAAATTTGTTGCTTGGTGGGAGGCCATGAAGGCCCCGACGGAGGAATTTCAACTATGTCGATTCCTGCACTTCCTGCAAGCAGGGGTGACGTTTGGGCCTCAAATTGGGGTCCATCAAGGTTTTCGGCTCTGTCGATTTTCTTCCAGAAAAAACTGGCTTCACTGCCTGAAGTTCAGACTTTGGTTAAAGGAGTACTACATATTCAGCCTCCTTTTGTGCCTCCTGTGGCACTTTTTGGATCTCAACGTGGTGTTGGATTTCCTAATGTCGCATTGGTTGAGCCACTTAAAACCATGGAGCTAAAGTATCTCGCGTGGAAAGTGGTCATGCTGTTGGCCTTGGCCTTGGCCAGGCGTGTGTCAGAATTGGCGGCTTTGTCATGTAAAAGGCCTTATCTGATTTTCTGTATGGATAGGGCAGAGTTGAGGACTCGTCCTCAGTTTCTCCCGAAGGTGGTCTCAGGTTTTCACTTGAACCAACCTTTTGTGGTGCCTGCGGCTACTGGGGACTTGGAGGATTCCAAGTTGCTGGACGTAGTCAGAGCCCTGTAAATTTTATTTTTCCAGGACGGCTGGAGTCAGGAAGACTGACTCGCTGTTTATCCTGATGGCACCCAACAAGCTGGGTGCTCCTGCTTCTAGGCAGTCTATTGCGCGCTGGTTTTGTAGCACTATTCAGCTGGCGCATTCTGCGGTAGGATTACCGCAGCCTAAATCAATAAAAGCCCATTCCACAAGGACGGTGGGCTCATCTTGGGCGGCTGCCCGAGGGGTCTCGACTTTACAACTTTGCCGAGCAGCTACTTGGTCAGGGGAAAACACTTTTGCTAAATTCTACGAATTGATACCCTGGCTGAGGAGGACCTGGAGTTCTCTCATTCGGTGCTGCAGAGTCATCCGCACTCTCCCGCCCGTTTGGGAGCTTTGGTATAATCCCCATGGTCCTTACGGAGTTCCCAGCATCCACTAGGACGTCAGAGCAAATAAGAATTTACTTACCGATAATTCTATTTCTCGTAGTCCGTAGTGGTTGCTGGGCGCCCATCCCAAGTGCGGTTTGTCTGCAATACTTGTACATAGTTATTGTTAACTAATCGGGTTCTTGTTGTGAGCCATCTATTCAGAGGCTCCTCTGTTATCATGCTGTTAACTGGGTTTCATATCACAAGTTGTACGGTGTGATTGGTGTGGCTGGTATGAGTCTTACCCGGGATTCAAAATCCTTCCTTATTGTGTACGCTCGTCCGGGCACAGTATCCTAACTGAGGCTTGGAGGAGGGTCATAGGGGGAGGAGCCAGTGCACACCAGATAGTCCTAAAGCTTTCTTTAGATGTGCCCAGTCTCCTGCGGAGCCGCTATTCCCCATGGTCCTTACGGAGTTCCCAGCATCCACTACGGACTACGAGAAATAGAATTATCGGTAAGTAAATTCTTATTTTTTCTTGTCTATTTGTAAGGGGGAGAATTGCTGTATAGATTTACCAACTTCTGCTGTAATCTACTAAACATTTAAATTGCTGATCGGAAATACTTTCATAATATTTTTATTTTTTAAAATATTCTGTATTGAGACAAAGGTTACGTAATACCATTTCGGGCTTAGTAGATGAGTAACTATGATCTCCATTAACTCTCAAATAAATAAAACTAAAAAACAAATAAAGCTATTAGGGGGACATGTACTACGCAGTGATAAAAATGGGGAAGTGAGCCAGTGGAGAAGTTGCCCATGGCAACCAATCAGCTGCTCTGTATACTTTTATAGTATGCAAATTATAAATGTTACGTCAATGCTGATTGGTTGCCATAGGCAACTTCTCCACTGGCTCACTTCTCCATTTTTATTACTGCTTAGTACATGTCCCCCTTAATGTCTGTAAATAAATGTAAAAAAAAAGCCTGTTTAGGATTAAACTTCAGTATAACTTCTTACTGGATTGTTTAATATTTAAATACAAAACAAAAATACAATATATAGAAATATAGAGCAGCAGATATATATTATAGAATATCACACATTAGTGGTGTTGTTGCAGTTTCTGGTTTCATCTATCTGAGCCAATGTAGCGCTGGCCACATTCCATGTCATCTATACAGATTCCTCAGGGGAAGATGTACTAAGCATTGAAAAGTAATAAATTGCATGGTTATAAAGTAGCAGCCATTCAGCTCCTAACTGCCATGTTACAGGCTGGGTTTGAAAAATGAGGAGCTGGTTGGTTGGTGCTTTATCACCATGCAATTTATCACTTTTCAAGGCTTAGTACATCTGGCCATCAGTACTGTACTGCTGACCCTAGTGATAAAGTAACATTGTCAGCTTAATATATAAATGGACTTTATAATGACTCATTATTTACATCATCTGTTTCATTCAAGAAATTGCACTGCCATATCTGAGGGAAGCTTTGTTCAAAATTGCTGAGAGGGACATGCATATTATTTTACATGACAAGTTGGGGAGCAATACACCATTGGCATCTGTGGCTGAAATATGTGGTTTCTTAGCAACCACCTCTCACTATGTTACACGTTAATAAGAACTTGCTTAACTTGCATCCACACAATGATATACTTATCTGGTGATATCCGTTTGATAGATAGACAGTGTCTAGTTAGACAGTCAATAGATAGACACCATATGTTAGACAGACATTAGGTCGACAGGGTCAAAAGGTCGACATAAAAAGATAGACATTTTTTTTTTTTTTTAATGCAACATGTTTTTGGACTATTTCATACCTTCTCTATCCATGTCGGCATAGAGTTGGTTATAAACCTGGTGGCGAGCGTATGCCGTTCTACAACTGGGGGTCCCAGATGACAAAACTATCCACACAAACCACAAAAATGCAAAAAAAACATGGTGTCTACATTTTCATGTCGACCTTTTGACCTGTCGACCTTTTTCATGTCGACCTTTTGACCCTGTCGACCTAATGTCTGTCTAACATATGGTGTCTATCTATTGACTGTCTAACTAGACACTATCTATCTTTCATACCGGAACCGTATCTGGTATAGTTTCCCTTAGCAATTTTAAATAGATTGTAGCGTCTGATTGACACCACATAATATATGGGATGCAGTTATCTTGCCGGCTGTTGGGATCCTGGTGGTCAGGATATAGACGGCGGAATACCGGCGCAGAAGGGCTATTCCCACGACACACACAGAGTGGGAATGGACCTATGGTGAGTGCAGCAAGCCTGCAAGGGGCCTCTTTGCGCTCGCCCTGCTGACAGCATTCTGTTCCCCGGTATATTGACAGCCGTCATCCTGTACGCCGGGAATACGTATGTTTTATATATATATAATTTTTTTTTTAAATATATATATATATATATATATCTATATCTAGAGAAGATAGAATAATGGGGGGCGCCAATAGTGCATTAAAAGATGACAATTTATTGACACATCATGAAACACAGGTCTAAAAATGTAAGTGTACCAAAGATGGCGGTATAATCACCACTAATACATTCGTTTTAAAATCAAAGATACTAGATGGATTCACCACTGCATGTTGCCTTGTTCAACGTCCATCCATAAGCCACGTGTGGACCACCACCCAAATGGGGGAACCAGCCGTCGGTCGGAACTCCGACCACCGGTATTACAGATGGTGTCTGTTTTCCAGTGTCAGTATATTGACCGTCATGATCCTGTCCGGCGGTCAATTGACTGCCTCCGAGATTGGCTGGTTAGGCTATACCATGTAATTCATGCTCTTGCGAGGAGAGGGTAGACTTGGCCAATATCTGTCTCAGCAGGGATTTCTGTGTGTTATCTCTGGATTCTGTTCATTTGTGGAACAGGTTTCTCATAGCTTGAACTAATCAGTACAGACACATCCTCGTAACAGCTGTTGTGTAAGGTTGTGCATAAATATTGAAAATTGTACATTTTATATCACAAATATTGTGTACTCTGCAGTGGTACAAAACTTCCTAGTCCTATAGAATTACACAAATTAAACCTACGCAATCCCATTTTGCTTCAGTATAAGCTTGTAGAGAAAGCTCGTTCAACCTTATTGTAACAGCAAATATGACAACCCGTATGTGTTAAATAAGATCTCTCTCAAAAAAATAAATACTTCCATCATTTAACAATAACATTGCCTTGAATGCAAGAAATGTCAGCATGCCAGCCACCTGTTACTGATATCAGATATACAGTGTGTGTCACAGCAGTTAGCTGATGCTGTGTTACTGTCCAGCAATGGTGATGGATGCTAGGAAAATAGGTCTTCCGATGGCTTACCAAATAACCCTCGCATACTAATCCTCATAGGTGTATATAATCAGATAATATCACTAACTTTCTGTCTGAACTAACTGCACTAAGCTATTTTCTCCCTGGCTTTGTAGTTTACCCCGCCTCGCAGTGGTATCTTCTGAGCCAGTCGGTGCTTAGTTAGCATGCGGGTGAGTGAATAATCGTGTTTTGTTCTAAAAGTCCTCAATTACATTAAGTCTCTCTTTTTTTTGGGGTGGGCTGCTCTATACTTTCCATGCCTTGTAAGATGGTTCAGTTAAAGAAATATACAAGTTAGAACAACTAGGCCTTTTTTACTGAAATAGCTATTTAATCCATTTCAAATGAGATTTTAGAAAATGTATTGACCTGTCTTTCCCCTTCTTATTCTCTTTCCCCCTTCTCATCCTCCATCCCCCTGCTCCACCTTTTTTCCCAAACCTCTCACCTCTTTGTCCCATTTGAAATTAGAGGACCTCCAAGTACGGCCCTTGAAGTGTATTGTGTGCCTATCACAGCTTTATGCTATATAAACACTAGGACGACAGATCCACCATCTGGCCGATCCGCCAACTTCACATTTGTTCAGTCAATGAAAACATAAAACTTTCATGCACCCCAGCCCCCCACAGGGATAAAATAACTTCATGAGACATGGATTAGAAAAAAAGTGATTAATAATAAAATAAAACGGAGTCTCCCATACCCAAAATGCTTGGGACCAGATGTATTTGATTTAGGATTTTTTTTTTGTTGTATTTTGGAACATTTTCATACTATGAGTTTTCTTCTTCAGGGTCGATAGCCATCCACAGGGATGACATTGGGGTGTAGGTGGTTGGAGAGGACCGGGCACCAAACAGTTAAAGCTTTTGAAGTCCCAGGATGCTCCGGTCCCTCCTCCCCTATACCATGCATGCAGCCAAAGCTATCCAGTTTTGCTTTGGTGTCGGCAACAGCTGGATGCACCTTTTAACAGTGGGGCTGCTTCTAAGCAGCCCCAAGCTTTTATTTTATGTTTTAACTGCATCTTTGTGCAGCCTTTCCTCCAGTCATGGGGACAGACCGGAGGCACTGATGTGGGCGCCGCTCCGTCTGCTACCCCACTAGTCCGTCAGGGCAGTAAATACTGTACTGGCACTGGGGAACTTTTAACGTCTTGGAACTTCGGCCTGTATACAGTTACTCTGGCATAGTACCTTCTACAGGGCAGGCTTGTCCAAATCCAGTCCGACAACGCCACTTCAGTTGCCTATCTCAATCACCATTGGGGCACTCGCAGTTTTTTGGCGATGAACGAAGTGGCGCACATTCTAAGATGGGCTGAACGTCATCTTCTGGCTATCTCTGTGTTCATCCCGGGGATCCTTAACTGGGAGGCGGACTTCCTCAGCCCTCACGACGTCCACGCAGGAGATTGGGCTCTACACCCAGGAGTCGATTCTAGTGGCCAAATGGGGCCTACCAGACGTGGACCTCATGACCTCACGACACAACCACAAGGTTCCGGTATATGGATCCAGGACAAGAGACTCAAAAGCGGCCTTTGCGGAAGCTCTGGCAGTGAAGTATGCCTTCCATCTGGCATACCTCTCCCCTCCAGGTTCCCTCCTTCCCAAGGTTCTTTGCAAATTCAAGCAGGAAGGTGGCACCGTGCTGTGGATAGGTCCAGCCTAGCCCTAACACCGTTGGTTCACCGAATTACATAGTCTCGCAATAGACACTCCATTTCCACTTCCTCTGTGACCAGACCTGTTGGCATGGCTCTTGAGTCATCCCTCCCAAGATTCAAGAGTTTCTCCTGCTCTGTGATTCAAACAATGCTCAAGGCATGGAACCTTGCCTCAGCCCGCATCTATTACCAAGTTTGATACGCTTCCTTCCAGTGGTATGCTGCAAGACACTATGACCCTCTGTTTTTTTTCGAGTTTCTAGGGTACTTGCCTTTCTCCAAGCTTGGTTAGATCTCAGATTCCGCCTGGTATCCCTTAAAGTGCATGTCTTTGCTTGGTCAATCTGGTTCCAGCGAAGAATCGCTCCCCTGCTTGATGTTCGAACTTTCCTTCAGGGTGTCCTTCACATTTAACCTCGCTTTGTCCCTCCGGTGGCTCTGTGGGATTTGTCTTTGGTTCTCCAGGCTCTACAGGAGCCCCTGTTTGAACCTCTGGACTAAGTGGACCTCAAGTGGCTGACGGCGAAAACGCTTTTCCTTCTGGCCGTTGCTTCTGCCGGGAGGGTATCTGATTCTCCTGTCACTCCCTATATCTGATCTTTCATCCAGATAGCGCTGTTTTATGGACCCGGACTGGCTACCTCCCCAAGGTGGTTCCAGCCTTCCACTTCCCGGACCACATCTTGTTGAAACAGTGTCTGATCCAGCACTGGATTTTGCATCTTTCCTTATGGCAAATACAAGTGGACTTTAATCTGGAGTGTCAGGAATAAACCGGGACTCGCTTCCATGCTCTCTGGGGACCCCTGCCTATCTATAGGAGTCAACACCAGGGATGCTTTCTCCAACGGACACCCAGTTACTATCTACCTGTCTCTTGGATTTAATTCAATAAAAATGAAATTCCATGCTACTAATCCTTAATGGAAAAACTGACCTTAGGGCAACCTAGGAACAGACATTGGGGGTCATTCCGACCTGATCGCACGCTGCCGTTTTTTGCAGCATTCAGGTCACTACTGCGCATGTGTATGCACTGCAATGCGCAGGCGCGATGTATGGGTACAAAGCGGATTGTTGCTGTGCGATGGATTTAACTACGAATCCATTTGCACAGCCGATTGCAAGGAGATTGACAGGAAGAGGACGTTTGTGGTTGTCAACTGACTGTTTTCGGGGAGTGTTTGGAAAAACGCCGGCGTTGTCAAGCGTTTGCAGGGCGGGTCTCTGACGTCAATTCCGGGACCAGACAGGCTGAAGTGATCGCAAGGGCTGAGTAAGTACTGACCTACTCAGAAACTGCACAAACTATTTTTGTACCGCTCGGCTGAACATGTGATCAGACCCACAGAAAATACACACTTCCCAGTGGGCGGCGACTATGCGTTTGCACGGCTGCAAAAAGTAGCTAGCGAGCAATCAACTCGGAATGACCCCCATTGTTTTCTGTTATATGTTAATACATTTGGTGGTCATTATTGTCGCTTTGGGTGATGACATACATTTTTAAAGAATTGTGTGTTTTAATTTTTGCATTAGATATGTTTTAATGTCCTGTCCAAATATAATACAGTCTATATTAACAGTAAAGGTCTATGCCTTTGATAACTTGGCCTCTCTGTATGCTTCCTTTGGGCGCCAGATTCTCCTCTTTGCTCAGAAGCATCCCTTCCCTTAAGAATACTGCTTTGGGACATCCCCAATGTCTTCCCTGTGGTGCCTATGGTTCATGAAGAAGAAAATAAGAGTTATGGTAGACTTACCATAGTTTGTTTTTTTTTTTTCGAGGTCCATAGGATCCACAGGGTGCTCACCCTGATGCACTATAGGTTTTTCATCTTGGTCATTAGCTCCCTTCTCTATTGTGAGTGTTTCGTGTGTGTTCCAGTCTTCGTTCTCTCCTATTCTGCTCCGACCTTGAGCTTGTTCACAAACCTGTCTAGCCTTGGCTGGGGGCGAAGTATAGGGGAGGAGGGACCGGAGCATCCTGGGACTTCAAAAGCTTTGAATGTTTGGTGCCCGGTCCTCTCCAACCATCTACACCCCAATGTCATCCCTGTGGATGCCTATCCTCTCTAACCACCTAATCCCCAAAGTCATCCCTGTGGATCCTATGGACCTCGAAGAAAAAGAGTTAACTATAGCATGAAATACATTTATGTTTCTTATACACTTTATACACATAGCCTACAGGTAAATTTATACAATGTTTTTAATAATTTTGTGCATGACTAAAATCTTATATAGTAATGTACATTATAATAAGGTGAAGATTAAACTTTATTTATAATTATTTATTTGTAAAAAAAATTATTATGCATAGCTCCTTTACATCACTCATTTTTGCAGAGTCTTGGACCACTTTACACCGACCAAAACAGAAGCCTATTGTCTAGTTCTACTTTATATTTAGTTACACCATTTATCTATATGTACACCTGCTATCTGAGGCTATGTTGGCTAAGGTGGTGCTGGTTTCTATTCCTCTAAAACGGGCATTATTTCCCTAAAGTCCACCTAACTATACAGTACATATTTGTGATTTTACTGCTACGTTGCAGAACTGCCCTATATGGAACACCCCCACCATTTTATCTAGACTTGTTATCATTACTGTTATCTACTTCCGCATTAATGTATATAAAATAGAGGACAGATGTATGGTGGCAGTTTTCTAATGTCATGTGCCACAATTTCTTTGTTTATTATTAATATCTTCAACAACGTCATGGGGGCATATGTAATAGCATCCGAGTGTGCCGGAGATGCGGGATGCCGGCCGATCTCAGAAGTTTTTTTTTTTTAAAGTGGCAATCATTTACAAGGCATGGTTTTGCCTTGTAAATGATTGCCGCTTAAAAAAGAAATCTTAGAGATTGGCCAGCATCCCGCATCTCCAGCAAACTCAGACCATATTACATATGAGGTGCGTTTGGAGAACAAACCCCAGGTATCTTTAAGCTATTGCCTAATTAAAGTACTATCCTGTGATGGAACAAATGCAGTGATTTTCCTTTCTGTTTACCCATTTAGTGACAGCATGGTCGCTTTTTTTATGGTAAAAGTTGTGAGAAACTGGTCTTTGCAGACTCCCATTATTAGATGAGACCGATTGAGTCTACTTGAATCCCTTCTTCTGATATTACCTGCGTCCAGCAGTAACTCCATATGGTTTAACTCCATAAAATATTTTTCATATCAAATGGTCCCTATCTCCTGCTAGCATAGATGCCATCATACCAGTGTAGATTTCCAGTATTTTCTTTAGCTGCTCAGTTATTGTCCATTTCTGTTCAGAACTGACTTGGTTTCCACTGTCATTGTT
Source organism: Pseudophryne corroboree (assembly GCF_028390025.1). NCBI lineage: Eukaryota > Metazoa > Chordata > Amphibia > Anura > Myobatrachidae > Pseudophryne > Pseudophryne corroboree. Next base: position 343,174,026 of record NC_086448.1, on the reverse strand, counting down.
ATAACTCCTGTATATTGAGCCAAAACTGCATATTTTTGGTATTAAGGTCCAGAAGGAACAATCACATCATGTATAGATATTGGTAATCTTTGTTCCCTACTAAGAAGTCCATAGCTGTAAGATGGATGCTCAGCCTACCTCTACGTTGTCTCAGTATAAAACAATTATTAATATGCATTTAATCTGTTAACTGACTAGTTACTGTAGGTCATGATGGTGAGTTTTTAGTCATCTTCCTGCATTCTCCTATGGTGAATTATCCTACATCAACATATTCCTTGAGCACTGTTAAATAATGTATTTCCTATGTTATTAGTGTTAGTGAACCTTAAGGGTTGCAGTTAAAAGGTTGACAATAACAATGTAGACATTCATAATGTTCACACCACAATTAAAATTGTTAAAATGTCAACACTCAATGCATCAGCATTGCCAGATTGTTGAGGTTAGGGTTAGGCTACAGGAAGGGGGGTTAGGCTGCCACCTGCTTAGGGTTAGGCTGCAGGTGGGAGGTTTAGAGTTAGGCTGGGGGGGAGGAGGTTTAGGGTTAGGCTGCCAGGGAAAGGTGATGGTTAAACTGCAGGGGAAAGGTTAGGATTAGGCTGCGGGAGGAGGTTAAAGTTAGGCTGCGGGTAGGAGGTTTAGAGTTAGGCTGTGGGGGGAGGTTAAGTTACTGCTGGGCCACCAGGGAAGATAAGTTAACATTCTAACATGTGTAAATGTCATCACTGTGTCGACATGGTCAATGACTATGTTGACATACCATACCCAACCCAAACCTTAGTACTATAAATGTAAAAGTTGAATATGATAATTAAAAATATCAATGAAATCCGTTAACTTTAATCTTTCTAGTACAGTGATTTTCAGCCTTTTTCCAACTCGCGGCACACCGAGCACTACTTCTACTACTACTTGCCAAGGCACACCATCAGTCCACCACAGGTTAAAAAAAAAAACAACACACGCACTTTGGTCCCTACAGGAAGAATATATAGACAATGACCCACACAGTAATTAAACAAACACACGGCCCCCACAGTAATAAAAAACACATTGACACCCATAGTAATACCAACACATTGGCCCCCACAGTAATTAAACACACTGGGACACACAATAATCAAACACATTGGACCTCAAAGTAATAAATCAAACACACCGTCCCTCATAGTAATACAGACACATTGGCCCCCACAGTAATACACACTGGCCCTCACAGTAATTCAGACACGACCCTCGCGGTAATTCAGACACTCTGGCCCCAACAGTGTTTCAGACACACTGGGGCCCCAACAGTGTTTCAGACACACTGGGGCCCCAACAGTGTTTCAGACACACTGGGGCCCCAACAGTGTTTCAGACACACTGGGGCCCCAACAGTGTTTCAGACACACTGGGGCCCCAACAGTGTTTCAGACACACTGGGGCCCCAACAGTGTTTCAGACACACTGGGGCCCCAACAGTGTTTCAGACACACTGGGGCCCCAACAGTATTAAAACAAATACACTGGCCCTCACAGGAACTAAAGACAGTGACCCCCTGCAGAAAAATAAAATAAAACATACTGGCTTCTACCTGTCAGAAGGTGAGAAAGGAGTTCAGTTGTCACTGTCCCACAGCGGAGGTTCTGCAGCTTCAAACGTAGGTGTGGCAGGAACTTGTCATGAACGGTGAGAAGGAAGCAGCACTGAGCACTCGGGCAGCCAGGCAGGTGAGCTAGTGGGGGTGATGGGACAACGTTGTGGAGTACTTATGTGACTTATGATGTCCATAGGTCATGGCCCAGGCCATGTCTGAGCTACCTGGGGACAAAAACAAAAAATAATAATAAATGGCAGCGATTGTGCACTTGGCTGGCAGCTCATGTGGCACACTCAATAATCGCTCGGTACAGTGGCTGAAAAGCGCTGGTCTAGTGCATAGGTTCTCAAACTCTGTCCCCAGGACACCAAACAGTTCTCCGGGTCACTTAGCAGGTGCACAGGTGTACTCATTACTCACCGGCACATTTAAAAAAGTGCACAGGTGGAGCTAATTATTTCAGTAGTGATGTTGTGAGGAGACCTGGAAAACATGCACTGTAAATTTGAGAACATGTGGTATAGTGTAAAGAAGGCCAATCAAGTGCCTGGCTGCTGTGAGTTCCTACACTGTATGGTGTAAACTTGCATCCATGTCACTATGGCTGGTACAGTATGTCCAGCAGCAACATCTTAATAATGGAGTTATTGAGCCAGAAGGCCATCATTTAAGTTGAAATAGACGGTTAATACAATATGAGCATGAATCCAGATGGATGTGGTAATGTAAATTGAAAAACCTACGTAGCATATTTTAACTGTTGTGTAAAGATGTAAATGTCCCTATTTGGTAATTGATTGCTTATAAAAGGCAGTTTCACATTTAAAGTTTAACCATAGAGAGTGAACATGTAAAATAGATGTGATCAAATATGTGTAAACCTTGTGAAGAGTTAAGGTACATTGAGGGCGGTATCCTACTAGAGGAGATAAAACATCGCTTGAAAAACGAGGCTGTTTCCAGGGATTTTGGTGTGAGGCTGCCCTTGATGCATCAGACGAATCGGATCTAAGGTTGACCCCTAGCTGTGCTGTCGGGCGGTAAGCGACCATTTTTTTTTTCCGGAGTGGCTGTGCATGACATCACTGCACCCCTGCAGCGCCGTAACTCTGGTCCCGCAAAGCCTGCGCCTGTCAATCACATTGCGTCGTACATGCGCAAAACGGCCGGTGTGCGTGCGCAGACCACCTGGATGCGGCCACTCCGAGCGATCCTTCTTTCTCTGACGTCCTAGTGGATGCTGGGAACTCCGTAAGGATCATGGGGAATAGCGGCTCCGCAGGAGACTGGGCACAACTAAAGAAAGCTTTAGGACTACCTGGTGTGCACTGGCTCCTCCCTCTATGACCCCCCTCCAGACCTCAGTTAGAATCTTGTGCCCGGCTGAGCTGGATGCACACTAGGGGCTCTCCTGAGCTCCTAGAAAAAGAAAGTTTATTTTAGGTATTTGATTTTCAGTGAGATCTGCTGGCAACAGACTCACTGCTACGAGGGACTAAGGGGAAAGAAGCGAACCTACCTGCTTGCAGCTAGCTTGGGCTTCTTAGGCTACTGGACACCATTAGCTCCAGAGGGATCGAACACAGGGCCCGACCTCGATCGTCCAGTCCCGGAGCCGCGCCGCCGTCCCCCTTACATAGCCAAAAGCAAGAAGATGGTCCTGAAAATCGGCGGCAGAAGACTTCGGTCTTCAACAAGGTAGCGCACAGCACTGCAGCTGTGCGCCATTGCTCCTCATGCACACCTCACACTCCGGTCACTGATGGCTGCAGGGCGCTGGGGGGGGGGGGGGGGGCGCCCTGAGCAGCAATATTAACACCTTGTCTGGCAAAATAATCACAATATATAGTCCTAGAGGCTATATATGTGTAAAATACCCCTGCCAGGATCCATAAAAAAGCGGGAGAAAGTCCGCCGAAAAAGGGGCGGGGCTATCTCCCTCAGCACACTGGCGCCATTTTCTCTTCACAGTGCAGCTGGAAGACAGCTCCCCAGGCTCTCCCCTGTAGTTTTCAGGCACAAAGGGTTAAAAAGAGAGGGGGGGCACTAAATTTAGGCGCAAAACTGTGTATTATAGCAGCTATAAGGGAAAAATCACTGTGGGTAGTGTGAATCCCTGCATTATATAGCGCTCTGGTGTGTGCTGGCATACTCTCTCTCTGTCTCCCCAAAGGACTTTGTGGGGTCCTGTCCTCAGTCAGAGCATTCCCTGTGTGTGTGCGGTGTGTCGGTACGGCTGTGTCGACATGGTTGATGAGGAGGCTTATGTGGAGGCGGAGCAGATGCCGATAAATGTTATGTCGCCCCCTGTGGGGCCGACACCAGAGTGGATGGATAGGTGGAAGGTATTAACCGACAGTGTCAACTCCTTACATAAAAGGCTGGATGACGTAACAGCTGTGGGACAGCCGGCTTCTCAGCCCGCGTCTGCCCAGGCGTCTCAAAGGCCATCAGGGGCTCAAAAACGCCCGCTACCTCAGATGGCAGACACAGATGTCGACACGGAGTCTGACTCCAGTGTCGACGAGGTTGAGACATATACACAATCCACTAGGAACATCCGTTGCATGATCTCGGCAATGAAAAATGTGTTACACATTTCTGACATTAACCCAGGTACCACAAAAAAGGGGTTTTATGTTTGGGGAGAAAAAGCAGACAGTGTTTTGTTCCCCCATCAGATGAGTGAATGAAGTGTGTGAAGAAGCGTGGGTTCCCCCGATAAGAAACTGGTAATTTCTAAAAAGTTACTGATGGCGTACCCTTTCCCGCCAGAGGATAGGTCACGTTGGGAGATATCCCCTAGGGTGGATAAGGCGCTCACACGTTTGTCAAAAAAGGTGGCACTGCCGTCTTAGAATACGGCCACTTTGAAGGAGCCTGCTGATAAAAAGCAGGAGGCTATCCTGAAGTCTGTATATACACACTCAGGTACTATACTGAGACCTGCAATTGCCTCAGCATGGATAGTGCTGCTGCAGCGTGGTTTATTACCCTGTCAGGACAGGGATACTATTTGCTAACCATAGAGCATATTAAAGACGTCGTCTTATATATGAGGGATGCACAGAGGGATATTTGCCGGCTGGCATCCAGAATTAATGCAATGTCCATTCTGCCAGGAGGGTATTAGGGACCCGGCAGTGGACAGGCGATGCTGACTTTAGAAGGCACATGAAGATTCTGCCTTATAAGGGTGAGGAATTGTTTGGGGATGGTCTCTGGGACCTCGTATCCACAGCAACAGCTGGGAAGAAAAAAATTTACCTCAAGTTTCCTCACAGCCTAAGAAAGCACCGTATTATAAGGTACAGTCCTTTCGGCTTCAGAAAAGCAAGCGGGTCAAAGGCGCTTCCTTTCTGCACAGAGACAAGGGAAGAGGGAAAAAGCTGCACCAGACAGCCAGTTCCCAGGATCAAAAATCTTCCCCCGCTTCCTCTGAGTCCACCGCATGACGCTGGGGCTCCACAGGTGGAGCCAGGTGCGGTGGGGGCGCGTCTCGGGAACTTCAGCGACCAGTGGGCTCGCTCACAGGTGGATCCCTGGGTTCTGCAAGTAGTATCACAGGGATACAAGCTGGAGTTCGAGGCGACTCCCCCTCGCTGTTACCTCAAATCAGCCTTGCCTGCTGCCCTCGAGGAGAGGTAGTACTGGCGGCAATTCACAAGCTGTACTTCCAGCAGGTGATAATCAAGGTACCCCTCCTTCAACAAGGCCGGGATTACTATTCCACAATGTTTGTGGTACCGAAACCAGACGGTTCGGTGAGACCCATTCTAAAATTGAAATCCTTGAACACTTATATACGAAGGTTCAAGTTCAAAATGGAATCGCTCAGGGCGGTTATTGCAAGCCTGGACGAAGGGGATTACATGGTATCACTGGACATCAAGGATGCTTACCTGCATGTCCCCATTTACCCTCCTCACCAGGAGTACCTCAAAATTGTGGTACAGGACTGTCATTACCAATTCCAGACGTTGCCGTTGGTCTGTCCCCGGTACCGAGGGTATTTACCAAGGTAATGGCCGAAATGATGATACTCCTTCGGAAAAAGGGAGTTATAATTATCCCGTACTTGGACGATCTCCTTATAAAGGCGAGGTCCAGGGAGCAGTTGTTCGTCAGAGTAGCACTATCTCGGGAAGTGCTACAACAGCACGGCTGGATTCTGAATAGTCCAAAGTCGCAGCTGGTTCCTACGACGCGTCTACTGTTCCTGGGTATGGTTCTGGACACAGAACAGGAAAAAGGGTTTCTCCCGAAGGAGAAGGCCAAGGAGTTGTCATCTCTAGTCAGAGACCTCCTAATACAAATACAGGTGTCGGTGCATCAATGCACGCGAGTCCTGGGAAAGATGGTAGCTTCTTACGAAGAAATTCCATTCGGCAGGTTCCATGCAAGGATCTTCCAGTGGGATCTGTTGGACAAGTGGTCCGGGTCGCATCTTCAGATGCATCGGCTGATGACCCTGTCCCCAAGGGCCAGGGTGTTGCTGTTGTGGTGGCTGCAGAGTGCTCATCTTCTAGAGGGCCGCAGATTCGGCATACAGGACTGGGTCCTGGTGACCACGGATGCCAGCCTTCGAGGCTGGGGGGCAGTCACACAGGGAAGAAACTTCCAAGGACTATGGTCAAGTCAGGAGACTTCCCTACACATAAATATTCTGGGACTAAGGGCCATTCACAATGCCCTAAGTCAGGCTAGACCCCTGCTTCAACACCAGCCGGTGCTGATCCAGTCAGACAACATCACGGCGGTCGCCCATGCAAACCAGCAGGGCGGCACAAGAAGCAGGATGGTGATGGCAGAAGCCACAAGCATTTTCCGATGGGCGGAAAATCATGGGTTAGCACGGTCAGCAGTGTTCATTCCCGGAGTGGACAACTGGGAAGCAGACTTTCTCAGCAGGCACGACCTCCACCCGGGAGAGTGGGGACTTAATCCAGAAGTCTTCAAAATGATTGTACACCATTGGGAAAGGCCACAGGTGGACATGATGGCGTCCCGCCTCAACAAAAAGCTAAAAAGATATTGCGCCAGGTCAAGGGACCCTCAGGCGATAGCTGTGGACGCTCTGGTAACACCGTGGGTGTACCAGTCGGTGTATGTATTCCTTCCTTTGCCGCTCATACCCAAGGTACTGAGAATACTAAGACGGAGAGGAGTAAGAACTATACTCGTGGTTCCGGATTGGCCAAGAAGAGCTTGGTACCCAGAACTTCAAGAAATGATCTCAGAGGACCCATGGCCTCTGCCGCTCAGACAGGACCTGCTGCAGCAGGGGCCCTGCCTGTTCCAAGACTTACCACAGCTGTGTTTGACGGCATGGCGGTTGAACACCGGATCCTAAAGGAAAAAGGCATTCCGGAGGAAGTCATTCCTACGCTGATTGAGGCTAGGAAAGATGTGATCGAAAAACACAGCATATGGCAAAAATATGTTGCATGGTGTGAGGCCAGGAAGGCCCCAACGGAGGAATTTCAACTGGGTCGATTTCTGCACTTCCTACAGTCAGGAGTGACTACGGGCCTAAAATTGGGTTCCATTAAGGTCCAGATTTCGGCTCTGTACATTTTCTTCCAAAAAGAACTGGCTTCACTGCCTGAAGTTCAGACTTTTGTTAAGGGAGTGCTGCATATTCAGCCCCCGTTTGTGCCTCTAGTGGCACCGTGGGATCTCAACGTGGTGTTGGATTTCCTGAAGTCGCATTGGGTTGAGCCACTTAAATCCGTAGAGCTAAAATACCTCACGTGAAAAGTGGTCATGCTGTTGGCCTTGGCGTCGGCCAGGCGTGTATCAGAATTGGCGGTTTTGTCATGCAAAAGCCCTTATCTGATTTTCATATGGATAGGGCGGAATTGAGGACTCGTTCCCAATTCCTTCCTAAGGTGGTATCAGCTTTTCATGTGAACCAACCTATTGTGGCTCCTCCCACTACCTCTCTGATTGCTGACCCATCCGCTTTGGCTTCACATCACGGACGGCTCCGGCCAGCGCTCTTTACCGAACGGCTCCATTCTGCTGACAGCGGCGGCTGCCGCGTACGGACACTCCAGCCACAGTGAGAGAATTTACCCTCTACACCTGGAAACCCAGGCTCACGTTGATGCACAGCAACCCTGTTAATAGCATCCTGGCATCGGACGGCGTACTCCCTTTTGCACGTAAGTGGGCACACTAAAGGATTTTTACCAGCCCACGGGAGATTCCAGGAAAGAGCCGTTTTTATACAGAGACACTCTTCAGTACATGGGAACAGTCTCCTTCAGAGCAATTTGCCACTACTATTTCTTCACATAAAGGGCTACAGTGGATTACACCGGGGACGCCCGGTAGTAACATCCCAGGAGAGGTAACTAAATCATCCTACTCAATTAAACCACCTGTTGTCGGGACTCACTCCACATCTTAAAGTACATGCTGCCTCTGTACTTATAGACATTGTGTAGTCTCATTTCGTTTGTGATTAATTCCATCTCAGTGAGTAGTGATCTGATTGTTACATGCATGTCATAATAACTCCCTTTTTCCATGTTATTACCAATTATCTATCTATTAAGTAATAATATTTACTTGTTGCATAATACTTAGGGTCAGCTCAGAGTACATTCATACATTTAATTTTTTTAAATATTGTACTTAGTTACATTGGTATACTAACATTTTAAATAAATAATTTTATTCATTATTATCGGTTTGTCAGCTCTCCATTAATAAGGTCATTTTTAACTACATTATAAGCGCAGCCAATTTTTTTCTCTTTGCAACCTATTGTGGTGCCTGCGGCTACGTGGGACTTGGAGGACTCCAAGTTACTGGACGTATTCTGGGCCCTGAAAATATGTTTCCAGGACGGCTGGAGTCAGGAAAACTGACTCGCTATTTATCCTGTAGGCACCCAACAAGCTGGGTGCTCCTGCTTCTAAGCAGACTATTGCTCGCTGGATCTGTAGCACGATTCAACTTGCACATTCTGCGGCTGGACTGCCGCACCCTAAATCTGTAAAAGCCCATTCCACGAGGAAAGTGGGCTCTTCTTGGGCGGCTGCCCGAGGGGTCTCGGCTTTACAACTTTGCCGAGCTGTTACTTGGTCGGGTTCAAACATTTTTGCAAAAGTCTACAAGTTTGATACCCTGGCTGAGGAGGACCTTGAGTTTGCTCATTCGGTGCTGCAGAGTCATCCGCACTCTCCCGCCCGTTTGGGAGCTTTGGTATAATCCCCATGGTCCTTACGGAGTTCCCAGCATCCACTAGGACGTCAGAGAAAATAAGAATTTACTCACCGGTAAATCTATTTCTCGTAGTCCGTAGTGGATGCTGGGCGCCCGTCCCAAGTGCGGATTGTCTGCAATACTTGTATATAGTTATTGCCTAACTAAAGGGTTATTGTTATGAGCCATCTGTTACTGAGGCTCAGTTATATTTCATACTGTTAACTGGGTATAATATCACGAGTTATACGGTGTGATTGGTGTGGCTGGTATGAGTCTTACCCGGGATTCCAAATCCTTTCCTTATTGTGTCAGCTCTTACGGGCACAGTATCCTAACTGAGGTCTGGAGGAGGGTCATAGAGGGAGGAGCCAGTGCACACCTGGTAGTCTTAAAGCTTTCTTTAGTTGTGCCCAGTCTCCTGCGGAGCCGCTATTCCCCATGGTCCTTACGGAGTTCCCAGCATCCACTACGGACTATGAGAAATAGATTTACCGGTGAGTAAAATCTTATTTATTCATCACTTTATATGATCCTATTTGCCTGTTCATCTTATCGTAAGTAGCTGTGGAGGTGCTAAGACTTTCAAGACTTATTTTTATTTTAAATGAAAAGTACATGCATAACAATAATATAACAATAAGACATGTATTGAATGCTGCTAAATGTTTAATAATGCAAGTGAAAGCTCCCAACATCACTCCGATAATTAATAGAATATTAAAATTAAACAAGTTTTTTTCTCTTCTGTATTCACAAAAGAGGTCCAGATGGCGGGATTGAGGCATAACCTCAACAATGATACCACTACTTAATGTTTATTTAAATGAGGAAGTAGTCTGTGACAGATTAAAAAAATTAAGATTAATAAATCACCTTCTCCCAACGGAATTCACCCAAGGGTTCTCATGGAGCTACACTCCGAATTAGCAAGACCCCTATATTTGATTTTCAAAGACTCAGTTACATCAGGCATGGTCCCCAAGACTGGCGTATAGCGTTAGAAGTGCCAATATTTAAAAAGGGATGTAATTCTGAACCAGGTAATTATAGACCAGTAAGTCTTACATCTATAGTTGGGAAAGTACTGGAAGGTATTTTAAGAGATAGTATACAGAAGTTCCTTGAAACCAATAAGGTTATTAATAGGAACCAACACTGATTTGTGAAGGATAGATCATGTCAATCTAACGTAATAAAATTTTATTAAACAGTTAGTGCGAACCTAGATCAGGGTAAAGAGGTGGATGTAATCTTTTTAGACTTTGCAAAAGCTTTTGATACAGTACCTCACATGAGACTTATCCACAAAATAAGAGAACTTGGGCTAGGGAGCACAATATGCACTTGGGTTAAAAATTGGCTGAATAAAAGTGAGCAGCGAGTGGTGGTAAATTTAATGTATTCAAATTGGTCTGAAGTACTAAGAGGTGTAAGAAAAAACAATTTGTGTTCCCTAATGCACACTGAGTGAGTAATAATACTACATAATAATCAGATAATACGGAGATCTTAGTTGCGTATATCTGCAGATATAGGGTTAAGCCCCCAGGCCGATCGACAAGGCTTCTCCGTCACTGGGGGTCCCTAATACTAGGTATGGGTCCGGGGTGCAGGACCCCATCATGCCGGCACAGGCCGGCTACCCCAGGTCAGCACACAGGTGAAAATTAATGAAGGTTAATAAGAAGCACAGAAGCACTTACATAGCACTTCTGTGCTTCTTATTAACCCTTATTAATTTTCATCTGTGTGCTGACCTGGGGTAGCCGGCCTGTGCCGGCATGATGGGGTCCTGCACCCCGGACCCATACCTAGTATTAGGGACCCCCAGTGACGGAGAAGCCTTGTTGATCGGCCTGGGGGCTTAACCCTATATCTGCAGATATACGCAACTAAGATCTCCGTATTATCTGATTATTATGTAGTATTATTACTCACTCAGTGTGCATTAGGGAACACAAATTGTTTTTTCTTACACAGAATTACCCCTCCCTTTTAGCACCTGAGTGATATTACATCTGATTGAGCAGCTTTCCAATATTTGTGCATTGTACTAAGAGGTGTGCCACAAGGGTCTGTACTTGGACCACTATTGTTTAACATTTTCATAAATGATCTAGAAGTAGGTCTAGAGAGTACAGTGTCAATTTTTGCAGACGATACCAAATTGTATAAGGTTATAAATTCAGGTGGGTATGCTAAGTCTCTATAGAACAATGGAATCATAAGCAGTAAAATGGAGAATGTGGTTCAGTATAGACAAATGTAAGGTAATGCACTTTGGTAGAAAGAACAAAATTACTACCTACATACTAAATGGAGAGAAACTAGGAGACTCTGTATTGGAAATGATTTAGGTATTCACATAGATAACAAACTTAGCTGTAGTACTCAAACTAGGAATGCAGCAACAAAGGCAAACAAGGTATTAGCATGCATAAAGTGGGGAATTGATGCAAGGGATGAGTGTTTTACTCCCATTATGTAAATCACTAGTGAGGCCACATCTCAATTACTGCACACAACTATGGGCACCATACTACAAAAAGGATATCCTGGAACTAGAAAAGGCTCAGCGACGGGCGAACAAATTGATTAAGGGGATGGAGACGCTAGAATACGAGGAAAGGCTTGACAGGCTCAGCATGTTTACACTGGGGAAAAGAGATTAAGAGGGGACATGATTAATATTTTCAAATATATAAGGGGTCAATACACAGAGCTAGCGGGGGATTTGTTCTTGGTAAGAACATCACAAAGGACACATGGACACCCGCTTAGGTTAGAGGAGGGGAGATTTCGCACACAGAGACGGAAAGGTTTCTTCACAGTAAGGACAATACGTATTTGGAATTCCCTGCTTGAGAGAGTAGTAATGGCGGACTCGGTCACTAGATACATTTCTAATGGAAAAGGATATACAGGGATATGGTGGGTAAATCATGTACTATAGTAATAGAACAAAATATATACAAAAAAAAAAAAAAGGAATACTTGAAATAATGGCTAAACACTCACCCCAGCTAAAATTAGTCTTAAATATATTACAGTGTAGGAGATTACTAACCGGTTGAACTCGATGGACAATTGTCTTTTTTCAACCTCACAAACTATGTAACTATGTAATGTGACAGGTAAATCGCTTAGTTAGGATACACTACAGGATTACTGGGTGACTGATCAATTGCATTTTGGGAGGGTAGAACACTGTGGCTCTCCTAACCCATTATCCTAAATTGCCTCACCTATACTAACACCCTCTCTTACCTCTGTCCACCTTCCTTACTCCTTTCCACCCATCTAGACCTTACTCTGATACTACAGTTTCCTTTTTCACATGTACACCAGGATCCACTCGTCTTAGGTCATTTACACCAACGTTGTTAAGCTATATGTTATAGAAGTGTAAGGGGCTTTTTGAAGCCACAGCTTCACAGAGTGTGTAAGTACAAATTTAATATGGCAATGATATTACAAGCAGAACACAATGGGGGGAATTTAAATGGGCAGACTCATTGCATTTTGTTTTCTAATAGTATTATCGTTTAAAATTTCTGGTTTGGACATGCATAGAAAAAGCCCCTGAGTAGTAAATTTACTGCTTACAGCTTTTATGGGGGAAATTCAGTTACCCACAGTAATTACCATGGATGAAAAAATAAGAATTTACTTACCGATAATTCTATTTCTCGTAGTCCGTAGTGGATGCTGGGAACTCCGTAAGGACCATGGGGAATAGCGGCTCCGCAGGAGACTGGGCACAAAAGTAAAGCTTTAGGACTACCTGGTGTGCACTGGCTCCTCCCCCTATGACCCTCCTCCAAGCCTCAGTTAGGATACTGTGCCCGGACGAGCGTACACAATAAGGAAGGATTTTTGAATCCCGGGTAAGACTCATACCAGCCACACCAATCACACCGTACAACCTGTGATCTGAACCCAGTTAACAGCATGATAACAGAGGAGCCTCTGGAAAGATGGCTCACAACAACAATAACCCGATTTAGTTAACAATAACTATGTACAAGTATTGCAGACAATCCGCACTTGGGATGGGCGCCCAGCATCCACTACGGACTACGAGAAATAGAATTATCGGTAAGTAAATTCTTATTTTCTCTGACGTCCTAGTGGATGCTGGGAACTCCGTAAGGACCATGGGGATTATACCAAAGCTCCCAAACGGGCGGGAGAGTGCGGATGACTCTGCAGCACCGAATGAGAGAACTCCAGGTCCTCCTCAGCCAGGGTATCAAATTTGTAGAATTTTGCAAACGTTTTTGCCCCTGACCAAGTAGCTGCTCGGCAAAGTTGTAAAGCCGAGACCTCTCAGGCATCCGCCCAAGATGAGCCCACCTTCCTTGTGGAGTGGGTATTTACAGATTTTGGCTGTGGCAGGCCTGCCACAGAATGTGCAAGCTGAATTGTACTACAAATCCAACGAGCAATAGTCTGCTTAGAAGCAGGAGCACCCAGCTTGTTGGGTGCATACAGGATAAACAGCGAGTCAGATTTTCTGACTCCAGCCGTCCTGGAAACATATATTTTCAGGGCCCTGACAATGTCCAGCAACTTGGAGTCCTCCAAGTCCCTAGTAGCCGCAGGTACCACAATAGGCTGGTTCAGGTGAAGCGCTGAAACCACCTTAGGGAGAAATTGAGGACGAGTCCTCAATTCTGCCCTGTTCGTATGAAAAATCAGGTAAGGCTTTTATAAGATAAAACCGCCAATTCTGACACGCGCCTGGCCGAAGCCATGGCCAACAGCATGACCACTCTCCATGTGAGATATTTCAAATCCACAGATTTAAGCGGTTCAAACCAATGTGATTTTAGGAACCCCAAAACCACATTGAGATCCCAAGGTGCCACTGGAGGCACAAAAGGAGGCTGTATATGCAGTACCCCCTTGACAAACGTCTGAACTTCAGGAACTGAAGCCAGTTCTTTTTGGAAGAAAATCGACAGGGCCGAAATCTGAACCTTAATGGATCCTAATTTTAGGCCCATAGACACTCCTGTTTGCAGGAAATGCAGGAATCGACCCAGTTAAAATTCCTCTGTAGGGGCCTTCCTGGCCTCGCACCACGCAACATATTTACGCCAAATGCGGTGATAATGTTTTGCGGTTACATCCTTCCTGGCTTTGATCAGGGTAGGGATGACTTCATCCGGAATGCCTTTTTCCTTCAGGATCCGGCGTTCAACCGCCATGCCGTCAACGCAGCCGCGGTAAGTCTTGGAACAGACAGGGTCCTTGCTGGAGCAGGTCCCTTCTTAGAGGTAGAGGCCACGGGTCCTCTGTGAGCATCTCTTGAAGTTCCGGGTACCAAGTCCTTCTTGGCCAATCCGGAGCCACGAGTATAGTTCTTACTCCTCTCCGTCTTATAATTCTCAGTACCTTGGGTATGAGAGGCAGAGGAGGGAACACATACACTGACTGGTACACCCACGGTGTTACCAGAGCGTCCACAGCTATTGCCTGAGGGTCCCTTGACCTGGCGCAATACCGGTCCAGTTTTTTGTTGAGGCGGGACGCCATTATGTCCACCTTTGGTTTTTCCCAACGGTGGTGACTGGGTTATCCGCTGATGCATCTGAAGATGCGATCCGGACCATTTGTCTAGCAGGTCCCACTGGAAAGTTCTTGCGTGGAATCTGCCGAATGGAATTGCTTCGTAGGAAGCCACCATTATTCCCAGGACCCCTTGTGCATAGATGCACTGACACTTGGCCTGGTTTTAGGAGGTTTCTGACTAGTTCGGATAACTCCCTGGCTTTCTCCTCCGGGAGAAACACCTTTTTCTGGACTGTGTCCAGGATCATTCCTAGGAATAGAAGACGTGTCGTCGGGATCAGCTGCGACTTTGGAATATTGAGAATCCAACCGTGCTGCCGCAACACTACTTGAGATAGTGCTACCCCGACTACCAACTGTTCCCTGGATCTTGCCCTTATCAGGAGATCGTCCAAGTAAGGGATAAATAAAACTCCCTTCCTTTGAAGGAGTATCATCATTTCGGCCATTACCTTGGTAAAGACCCGGGGTGCCGTGGACAAACCAAACGGCAGCGTCTGAAACTGATAGTGACAGTTCTGTACCACAAACCTGAGGTACCCTTGGTGAGAAGGGTAAATTGGGACATGGAGGTAAGCATCCTTGATGTTCAAAGACACCATATAATCCCCTTCTTCCAGGTTCGCAATCACCGCTCTGAGTGACTCCATCTTGAATTTGAACCTTTGTATGTAAGTGTTCAAGGATTTCAGATTTAAAATAGGTCTCACCGAGCCATCCGGCTTCGGTACCACAAACAGCGTGGAATAATAATACCCCTTTCCCTGTTGCAGGAGGGGTACCTTGATTATCACCTGCTGAGAATACAGCTTGTGAATGGCTTCCAATACCGCCTCCCTGTCGGAGGGAGACGTCGGTAAAGCAGACTTTAGGAAACGGCGAGGGGGAGACGTCTCGAATTCCAATTTGTACCCCTGAGATACCACCTGAAGGATCCAGGGGTCCACCTGTGAGTGAGCCCACTGCACGCTGAAATTCCTGAGACGGGCCCCCACCATGCCTGAGTCCGCTAGTGAAGCCCCAGCGTCATGCTGAGGACTTGGCAGGAACGGGAGAGGGCTTCTGTTCCTGGGAACTGGCTGTTTGCTGCAGCCTTTTTCCTCTCCCTCTGCCACGGGGCAGAAATGAGGAGCCTTTTGCCCGCTTGCCCTTATGGGGCCGAAAGGACTGCGCCTGATAATACGGCGTCTTCTTATGTTGAGAGGCTACCTGGGGTAAAAATGTGGATTTCCCAGCAGTTGCCGTGGCCACCAGGTCTGATATACCTACCCCAAATAAATCCTCCCCTTTATAAGGCAATACTTCCATATGCCTTTTGGAGTCAGCATCACCTGACCACTGCCTCGTCCATAACCCTCTTCTGGCAGAAATGGACAGCGCACTTACACTTGATGCCAGTCGGCAAATATCCCTCTGTGCATCACGCATATATAGAAATGCATCTTTTAAATGCTCTATAGTCAGTAATATACTGTCCCTATCTAGGGTATCAATATTTTCAGTCAGGGAATCCGACCACGCCACCCCAGCACTGCACATCCAGGCTGAGGCGATTGCTGGTCGCAGTACAACACCCGTGTGAGTGTATATACATTTTAGGATATTCTCCTGCTTTCTGTCAGCAGGTTCCTTAAGGGCGGCCGTATCCGGAGACGGTAGTGCCACCTGTTTAGACAAACGTGTGAGCGCTTTATCCACCCTAGGGGGTGTTTCCCAACGTGCCCTATCCTCTGGCGGGAAGGGGTATGATGCTAATATCCTTTTAGGAATTATCAGTTTTTTATCGGGGGAAACCCACGCTTCATCACACACTTCATTTAATTCCTCAGATGCAGGAAAAACTACAAACAGTTTTTTCTCACCAAACATAATACCCTTTTTAGTGGTACTTGTATTATCAGAAATATGTAAAACATTTTTCATAGCCTCAATCATGTAACGTGTGGCCCTACTGGAAGTCACATTCGTCTCTTCATCGTCGACACTGGAGTCAGTATCCGTGTCGGCGTCTGTATCTGCCATCTGAGGTAACGGGCGTTTTAGAGCCCCTGATGGCTTTTGAGACGTCTGGACAGGCACAAGCTGAGTAGCCGGCTGTCTCATGTCATCATTTTTGTCACTGAATTCCTTCCATAAGCTCAGCCACTCAGGTGTCGACTCCCTAGGGGGTGACAACTCCATTACAGGCAATTGCTCCGCTTCCACACCATTTTCCTCCTCATACATGTCGACACAATCGTACCGACACACAGCACACACACAGGGAATGCTCTGATAGAGGACAGGACCCCACTAGCCCTTTGGGGAGACAGAGGGAGAGTATGCCAGCACACCAGAGCGCTATATATATATACAGGGATAACCTTATAGAAGTGTTTTTCTCCTTATAGCTGCTGTTTTATTAATACTGCGCCTAATTAGTGCCCCCCTCTCTTTAACCCTTTCTGTAGTGTAGTAACTGCAGGGGAGAGCCAGGGAGCTTCCCTCCAACGGAGCTGTGAGGAAAAATGGCGCCAGTGTGCTGAGGAGATAGGCTCCGCCCCTTTTTCGCAGACTTTTCTCCCGCATTTTTATGGATTCTGGCAGGGGTTAAAATACATCCATATAGCCCTGGGGGTTATATGTGATGTATTTTTGCCAGCCAAGGTGTTTTTATTGCTGCTCAGGGCGCCCCCAGCGCCCTGCACCCTCAGTGACCGAAGTGTGAAGTGTGCCTGAGGAGCAATGGCGCACAGCTGCAGTGCTGTGCGCTACCTTGGTGAAGACTGATGTCTTCTGCCGCCGATTTTCCGGACCTCTTCTTCTGGCTCTGTAAGGGGGCCGGCGGCGCGGCTCTGGGACCGGACTCCGAGGCTGGGCCTGTGTTCGGTCCCTCTGGAGCTAATGGTGTCCAGTAGCCAAGAAGCCCAAGCTGGCTGCAAGCAGGCAGGTTCGCTTCTTCTCCCCTTAGTCCCTCGATGCAGTGAGCCTGTTGCCAGCAGGTCTCACTGAAAATAAAAAACCTAAAACTAAACTTTTTCTAAGAAACTCAGGAGAGCCTCCTAGAATGCACCCTTCTCGGCCGGGCACAAAAATCTAACTGAGGCTTGGAGGAGGGTCATAGGGGGAGGAGCCAGTGCACACCAGGTAGTCCTAAAGCTTTACTTTTGTGCCCAGTCTCCTGCGGAGCCGCTATTCCCCATGGTCCTTACAGAGTTCCCAGCATCCACTAGGACGTCAGAGAAAGGGTGATAGCCCCAGGCATTAACATCCAGGGCTATTCAATTCCAGACCTTTTTTCCCCTCGAACACCTTGAATATGCCTGCTAAAGTTTAAACACAGAGAATCTGTGGAAAGTTCACAGATTTGTGTCTTAACAGGGTCGCGTCACCCGTTAACCCCCTAGTTATCAGGGATTTTTTATTTTATTTGCTTCTGTTCAGACATGTAAACAAAAGCCCTGATAAATACAGCCGGCAGGCTCACTTCGGGACTAACTGAATAGCCAGGGAGGTCATTTAGCCCGCCATAAGTTGCTGCTGCTAATTGTATTTCCCCCTATGTGGATTCTGTTTTAATTAGAGCAAGTGTCACAACATTTATATTGCCTATGAATGCCTTGTATTAATTCACTTTCTGACTTGTTGTTTTCTTCTTAAATTAATTACAGTCCTGGTTGAGACCTACTTCCTGAAAACTATTTTGATGCTCTTTTCAAGATGCTGCTTTCACTGGATATATCAGCATTGATTTCCTCCAACAACTTGGAATTAAAAACCAAATCTGTTCAACAATCAAGAACTGTTACCGATAATTGCCTTGAGTTGAGCTACATAGTTACCATTTTTTGCAGAAATACTTATTTTTCTCCAAAGTCATAGATACCAAGGGTGTTCTGTACATTGAAATATTGCCTGCCATAAAATGAAAAGTAATACTGTAGAAGATAAGAATAAAAACGGTTTGTCTAAATGACTTTGTACTGTTCAAGGAACTTGTAAACCTCAAACAGATTGCTTCATACATATCTCTAATTAAATTAACAATTCAAGCATATTCAGGCACAGTGTGGCATTCCTCTTAACCTACTGAACACCACAGGCCTTCATCACCTCCTCATTTGGTGGAAGGCACCAGTTGCTGCAACCTCATTGATTTAATCTATCCAGAAATCCACATCTTATTCATTTGGATAAATTAAATGATAGCAATTTCTATTAAGTTAACTACCTTTTAAACCTGTGGGTTTATGTTCTGTTTTTTTTTCTATTTTGTGTGAAATAATTGTGCAATATTTTATTTGGGGAGAAATTGTGGTACAAATACACACACGCACATATATACAGATACATGCACATACATATTTATATAAACACACACACACTAATAATTTAACTGCTTGGTTAAACTCCCCTTTCATCCATGTTTGATTTTGTTTGCTATGGGCCAGTTCTATAAACTTTCATCTATGATGAAGTATCCTAAATTGGAGTACCTCATTGGGTTTCTCTTAGCTTTTGTACCTATATTTTTCAGAGATTGAATACACTACTGTATATTGTAAATAGTTAACGCATACATGTATTATAATGCTGTTTGTGATGGTTTCTATGTTAATCCTGGAAAGAAGAGTAAAATAAATTTTATTTCCTAAACATCATTCTGTTATTGATGTTTTTTTATTGTACAAATAAAGATTTTAAGACTTTATAAACTTTTATTTCACCTTGAAAAGCATTTTTGTTTAATGTTATTTGTGCAGCTATATTTGTTACTTTAAGAATTTTAAATACATGTTTGTCAGATAATATCAGTTTGTCTTGCATCACAGATACTTTTTCGCCTTAAGGTTAAAGCACACAAACTGTAGATGCCCCTTAATAGGCATAGAGTGTATAAATTAAGTTGGAGCATCAGTTATCCAGGATATGGGCTCACTGGATTAGGCATTATTTGCACATAATTTTCCTTAATAAAATAAATGTTTACATATCACTATAATTACAAACCACTTTGGGGAAACAAACTTAAATGGGAGTCAGGGACCTGACCATTGCAATAAAATGTAACTTTTCCTAGAGCATATTATAGCCACTCGGATTTCTTAAGGTGGGTACACACTGGAAGATATATCTGCCGATCAATTGATCGGCAGATATATCTATAGACGGATCGGGCAATGTGTTGAGCATATACACTGCCCGATCCATCGGGGACTGACATCATGAACTGGGCGGGCGTGTACTCAAACCCGCCCAGTTCAGCTGTCAATCACCGCCGGCTGCCGCAGCATGTGTACGGGCGGTCGGTAGATATATTGGCCGTCAGCTGTGCTGCGGGGCCGACACGATATGTCTGTGAACGACGGAGTTCACAGACGTATCAGCCGTACACACTGACCGACGGACCCGCGATATATCGGCCGTTCTCTTGATATATCGGCCAGTGTGTACGGGCCTTAAGTTTAGAAGTCTGCTATCTGCCTGTGACCTTACTAAGCCTGCAAGTAGAATTAGGAATTTAAGGATGCTGGTCTCCAGGCAAAAGGACAGTCAGTTAAATATATTTGGCACTACTGTTGCGTGCACTGAAATATATATATATATATATATATAAAATATATGATGTAGGTAAGCGGCACTCACCAGACTTTTCTTAAGGTTGAAATCTTCCTTTGTTGAGATCCTACGTTTCGGGGGACGGACCCCGTCGTCAGGGACAGCATAACAAATGCACAATACAGCTATTTATACCTATACTCAATCACAATCAGGCAGCCTTACCCGTTCCACCTGGAGGACGCCGCCTGCACACCACACCGAGCTCCCAGCCGGACATGAAATCGCACACAGCCAGATGGGGACCGTGACATCATCAAACAATGCCCTCCGGTGCGAACAGAACACGCTGATCGGTTGCTAAGCAACAGATAGACAAAACACATTAAAACAGCATACTTCTCTACAAAACACAATCAGAAAGAGGTTGTGCTAAACATACACAATCCTATCATATCTAATGTAGATAAATGGATCAGAGTCACAACCCTATCTAATGGCCACTAAAAAACTGCAGTAGAAAAATATTTAAACTATTATCAAAGAAAACATTGCAATCCCAGTGTTTCATTCAGCCCTCTAGGTGCAATAGTATCTAAGACATAAATCCATCTGAATTCCTTCTGAAGCAGTATCTTAGCCCAGTTCCCCGCTCGTATTTTAGAGGGGACATGGTCAGTGATGATAGCTCTCATACTAGCGATGCTATGCTTAGCCTCAGCACAATGTCTGGCAGCAGGATGATCTAGTGCATGCCTGATCGCTGTCCTGTGTTGAGCCATGTGCTCCTTAAATTGGCGCTGAGTTTTACCTATATATGCTAACCCGCAAGGGTAGGTCAGCATATATATTACAAACATGATACTACAAGTAACTGCATGTCTAATAGAAAACTTCTTACTTGTGTGGGGGTGTTCAAATGTACTACCTGCTAATAAGGCTCTGCAGGTCACACAACCCAAGCATTTATAACAGCCATTCTTCCTGCTAAGGAAGTGTTGGGGATTTTTCTTATCCATGCCCGTGATATCCAGTTTGACCAAGCGGTCTCTCAGATTTCTACCCTTAGTAAAGCTTGGGAGAAGTCTTGAGTCTTGTAACAGAGGTAAATCTGCATCACTGTTCACAATAGGCCACCACTTTTTAGCCTGCTTAGATAAGGAAGGACTTCTGTCTGTGTATTGATTAACTCACAGGACGATTTTCCTTATATTAGTTTTATGACTATTGTCTTGATATTTTAGGGTATCTTCTCGTGGGGTATTCAACACTTTATTTTTAGTATGCTCTAAGAGCTTCCTGTCATATCCTCACTCCAAAAATGTATCCACCATAATATCTAGAGTAGAATGAATTTTGGCAGGATCCGATGTAATACGCCTGGCCCGCAACATTTGCGAATATGGAAGACTGTTGCGGAGAGGGAGCGGATGGGAACTATCATTCCTTAATATGGTGTTTCTATCAGTACTCAATAAATTATTCGGTACTCAATCTATGCTTCTAAATAGATATATTTACATCTAAATAATACACTGACGCTGTACTAATTTAATAGGTCATTTTCACCACACTGACATCATGTTCATCCAACAAACATCGTAGATATGGTGCTGAGCCAGTCCAAACCAAAAATAGGTCATCTATATATCTCAAGTACAGTTTAATATTGGGGTCAAGCTTACCATCAATCCAGA
Organism: Pseudophryne corroboree; assembly: GCF_028390025.1. Taxonomy (NCBI): domain Eukaryota; kingdom Metazoa; phylum Chordata; class Amphibia; order Anura; family Myobatrachidae; genus Pseudophryne; species Pseudophryne corroboree. The sequence continues at coordinate 343,152,410 of NC_086448.1, read as the reverse complement.
ACAATTTTTGTTCAATGGCATACATAAATGCGTTGGCGTATGATGGACCCAATCGCACACCCCGCCCTTTGTAAGTAAAACCTACCGTCATATATAAAGTCATTACGAGTTAATACAAGTTGTAGCAACGTAAGAAAAAATTCTACGGGTGGCCCCTCATAAACTGGATTGTCACCAATCAGTGCCCTGACTGCCTCCACACGTGCACAGTGTGGTATGCAGGTGTAGAGGCTAGTCACATCAGAACTGCACAGCACCACCGAATCTGGAACTACACCAACCTCTTGTAACTTATTTAACAAGGACGTAGTGTCCTGGTAATAAGAAGGAATTTTCTCATACGTCCTAGAGGATGCTGGGGTCACATCAAGAACCATGGGGCATAGACGGGATCCACAGGAGACATGGGCACCTCAAGACTTTCAAAGGGGTGTGAACTGGCTCCTCCCTCTATGCCCCTCCTCCAGACCCCAGTTTAGAATCTGTGCCCAGGCAGACTGGATGCACACTGATGAGCTCTACGGAGTTTCTCTGAAAAGACTTTGTTAGGTTTTTTATTTTTAGGGAGCACTGCTGGCAACAGTCTCCTTGCTTCGTGGGACTTAGGGGAGAGAAGTCAGACCTACTTCTGTGAGTTCAAAGGCTCTGCTTCTTTGGCTACAGGACACCATTAGATCCTCAGGGTCTGATCGCTAGGTACGCCTAGATACTCGTTCCCAGAGCCAGCCGTCACCCCCCTTGCAGAGCTAGAAGTCAGAAGACAGGTGAGTAGAAGAAGATCAGAAGACTTCAGTGACGGCTTTGAGGTACCGCACAGCGGCTATGCTCCCACTCTCAGAGGCACTACAGGGTGCTGGGCGCGGGGGGGCGCCCTGGGCAGCATTTTAACCTCAAATCACTACCTGGCAAGAGCGGACTAAGTGCCAGGGCACTGTCCGGACCCCCGCCAGTATAAAAAAGTTTTAAAAAGAGCGGGTCTGAAGCGTGCCATTACTGGGGCAGGGCTTAGCCCTCACAGCACACAGCCCAGCGCCATTTTCTCTCCACAAGGCTGCAGAGACGCTGGTCCTTCGTCACACTGCTGTACAAGTAACAGGGTGCAAAACGGGGGTGGGCACAGTGATTTTGGTGTATTACATGTAACTTCTAAAAGCACTGCAGGTCTGGGACATTTTCTTTAGTGTTTTCAGACCGGGTTTGGGCACTGGGGTGTGAGCTGGCAATATCTCCCTCTGTGTCTCTAACAGGCTATACTGTGGGTCTGTCCCCTATAGGCCCAGTGTATCTGCGTGTGTGGGTGCACGTGTGTCGGCATGTCTGAGGCGGAGTGCTCTTCTGAGGAGGAGACTATGTTAGGGACACAGACGGCTGTGGGAGTGACACTGTCGGCACCACCGACACCTGATTGGGTGAATGTTTTGAGTGCTTTGAATGCAAATGTGGCTCTGATAAATAAAAGATTGGATAAATCTGAGTCTCAGAACCAGACTTGGAAGAAATCCGTAGAGGATGTGTTGTTTCAAGTCCAGACCCCTTCGGGGTCACAAAAGCGTTCATTTGCCCAGCTGGACACGGACACTGACTCAAGTGTCGACTATAGTGATGCCAGATTAGATCCAAAACTGGCAAAGAGCATTCAGAACATGATTGTGGCTATAAAAGATGTATTACATATCACTGAGGACCCTACTGTTCCTGATACTAGAGTCTGTATGTATAAAGGGAAGAAACCTGAGGTAACATTTCCTCCCTCTCATGAACTGAACACGCTTTGTGAAAAGGTTTGGGAAAGTCCTGACAAGAAGTTTCAGATTCCCAAAGGGTTTGTAGTGGCGTATCCGTTTCCCTCTGGGGATAGGGAAAAATGGGAGTCACCCCCCATTGTGGACAAAGCTCTGTCACGGCTGTCCAAAAAGGTGGCTCTCCCATCCCCTGACACGGCAGCCCTAAAGGACCCTGCAGATCGTAGACAGGAAAGTACATTGAAATCCATTTATGTCACCACGGGTACACTACTCAGACCAGCCATTGCAGCTGCGTGGGTGAGTAGTGCTATAGAAAAAATGGGCAGATAACTTGTCATCTGAAATGGATACCCTAGATCGGGATAGCATTCTTTTGACACTAGGTCATATCAGGGACGCTGCAGTCTACCTAACGGAAGCTGCGAGAGATATTGGCCTCTTGGGATCACGGGCCAATGCCATGGCGGTCTCAGCTAGGAGAGCATTGTGGATTCATCAATGGAATGCTGATGCTGACTCTAAGAAAGCTATGGAGTCTCTACCGTATAAAAGTGGTGTGTTGTTTGGTGACGGCCTCGCTGATTTGGTATCTATGGCTACCGCGGGTAAGTCATAATTTTTACCTTATGTGCCTGCACCACAAAAGAAAGCACACCACTATCAGCTACAGTCCTTTCAGCCCAATAAATACAGAAAGGGCCGAGGGTCTTCCTTCCTTGCTACTAGAGGAAAGGGAAAAGGTAAACGATCACCGTCCGTGGCCGGTTCCCAGGAGCAGAAGTCCTCCCCAGCTTCTGCCAAGTCCACCGCATGACGCTGGGGCTCCTCTGCGGGAGTCCGCACCGGTGGGGGCACGTCTCAGGCTCTTCAGTCAGTGCTGGGCTCGGTCAGCCCTGGACCCATGGGTTTTAGAAATAGTGTCCTAAGGGTACAAACTGGAATTTCAAGATGTCCCCCCTCACCGATTTTTCAAATCAGCCTTGCCAGCTTCACTTCCAGACAGGGAGGTAGTATGCGCCGCAATACAAAAATTGTGTCACAATCAAGTCATTGTCAGGGTTCCCCCGTCACAACAGGGAGAAGGCTTTTATTCGAGCCTGTTCCTGGTCCCGAAGCCAGACGGCTCAGGCAGACCAATCCTAAACCTCAAATCCCTAAATTTCTATCTAAAAAAAATTTAAATTCAAGATGGAATCTCTCCGGGCAGTGATCTCCAGTCTGGAGGAGGGGGATTTTATGGTGTCGGTAGACATAAAGGATGCCTACTTGCATGGTCCCATTTATTCCCCACATCAGGATTACCTGAGGTTTGCATTTCGGGATTGTCATTACCAATTTCAGACGTTGCCGTTTGGTCTGTCCACGGCTCCGAGGGTTTTCACCAAAGTAATGGCCGAAATGATGGTTCTCCTACGCAAGCAAGGAGTCACGATTATCCCATACTTGGACGATCTCCTGATAAAGGCGAGATCCAGGGACCAATTGATGCGGAACATTACACTCTCCCTGACAATTCTGCAGCAACATGGTTGGCTCCTAAACTTGCCAAAATCACAGTTGGTTCCGACGAGACGGCTGTGATTTTTGGGAATGATTCTGGACACAGAATTACAGAGAGTCTTTCTTCCAGTGGAAAAGGCTCTGGAAATTCAGAGCCTGGTTAAACAAATGCTGAAACCAACAAGAGTATCGATCCATCAATACACTGGTTGCTGGGGAAGATGGTGGCGGCCTACGAGGCCATTTAGTTTGGCAGATTCCATGCCAGAGTGTTTCAGTGGGACCTGTTGGACAAGTGGTCTGGGTCCCATCTGCACATGCACCGAAGGATAACCTTGTCTTTCAAGACCAGAATCTCACTCCTGTGGTGGCTACACAGCTATCACCTTCTAGAGGGGCGCAGGTTCGGGATCCAGGACTGGAACTTAGTGACCACGGATGCGAGTTTCTGAGGCTGGGGAGCAGTCACGCAGGGGGAAATCTTCCAGGAAAGATGGTCAAGCCAGGAAATGTGTCTACACATAAACGTTCTGGAGTTAAGGGCCATTCACAACGGCCTTCTGCAAGCGGAACATCTTCTTCGCAATCGGCCCGTCTTGATTCAGTCGGACAACATAACAGCAGTAGCGTACATAAACCGCCAGGGCGGAACAAAGAGCAGAGCGGCAATGGTAGAGGCCACAAAGGTGCTCCGTTGGGTGGAAAGGTATGTAAGCGCTCTGTCAGCGATCTTCATTCCAGGAGTGGACAACTGGGAAGCAGACTTCCTCAGCAGACACGATCTCCATCCAGGAGAGTGGGGTCTTCATCAAGAGGTCTTTGCAGAAGTGACAAGTCTTTGGGGAATTCCTCAAATAGACATGATGGCGTCTCGCCTCAACAAGAAACTTCAGAGATATTGTTCCAGGTTGAGAGACCCTCAAGCAATAGCAGTGGACGCCCTGGTGACACCGTGGGTGTTTCAGTCGGTGTACGTGTTTCCTCCGCTTCCACTCATTCCAAAAGTGATAAAGATCATAAGAAGAACAAAGGTTCAAGCGATCCTCATTGTTCCAGACTGGGCAAGAAGGGCTTGGTATCCAGATCTTCAGGAATTACTCATAGGAGATCTCTGGCCTCTTTCTCTGAGGGAGGATCTGTTACAGCAGGGGCCGTGCGTGTTCCAAGACATACTGCGACTTCGTTTGACAGCTTGGAGGTTGAACGCTGGATCCTAGCCCGAAAGGGTATCCCCAAGGAAGTCATCCCCACTCTTATTCAGGCCAAGAAAGGAGTAACGTCTAAACATTACCACCGTATTTGGTGAAAATACGTGTCTTGGTGTGAATCCAAGAAGGCTCCTACAGAAGAATTTCAGTTAGGACGTTTTTTCCATTTTCTACAAGCCGGTGTGGATGCGGGCCTAAACTTGGGCTCAATTAAAGTTAAAATTTCAGCTTTATCGGTTTTCTTCCAAAAACAATTGGCCTCCCTTCCAGAAGTTCAGACCTTCGTGAAGGGCGTGTTGCACATCCAACCTCCCTTTGTGCCCCCTGTGGCACCATGGGATCTTAACGTGGTGTTACAATTCCTTCAATCTCATTGGTTTGAACCGTTGCAGAAGGTAGAGTTTAAATTCCTTACTTGTAAAGTGGTCCTGCTGTTGGCCTTGGCATCCGCAAGGTGGGTGTCTGAATTGGAGGCCTTGTCTCACAAGAGCCCTTATTTAATCTTCCATCAAGATAGAGCAGAGTTGAGGACTCGTCAGCAGTTTCTGCCAAAAGTGGTTTCGTCGTTCCACTTGAACCAACCTATTGTGGTGCCAGTGGCTACTGACGCCTTGCTAGAATCGAAATTTCTTGATGTAGTAAGAGCTTTGAAAATTTATGTCGCCAGATCGGCTCAGTTTAGGAAAACAGAGGCTCTGTTTGTCCTGTATGCTCACAATAAAATTGGGGCTCCTGCTTCCAAGCAGACTATTGCGCGCTGGATCTGTCATACGATTCAGCAGGTTCATTCTACGGCTGGATTGCCATTACCGAAATCGGTGAAGGCCCATTCTACCAGAAAGGTGGGCTCATCCTGGGCGGCTGCCCGGGGGGGTCTCGGCATTACAACTTTGACGAGCAGCTACTTGGTCGAGTTCAAACACCTTTGCAAAGTTCTGCAAGTTTGATACCCTGGCTAATGAGGACCTCATGTTTGGTCAATCGGTGCTGCAGAGTCATCCGCACTCTCCCGCCCGTTCTAGAGCTTTGGTATAAGCCCCATGGTTCTTGATGTGACCCCAGCATCCTCTAGGACGTATGAGAAAATAGGATTTTAATACCTACCGGTAAATCCTTTTCTCTTAGTCCGTAGAGGATGCTGGGCGCCCATCCCAGTGCGTACTGTATCTGCAGTTATTAGTGTGGTTACACATGGGTTGTGTTACATTTATAGTCAGCCTGTTGCTAATGATGTTCATGCCGTTGACTTGCGTTGTGTTAAATGCCATGTTGTACGGCGTGCTTGAGGTGTGAGCTGGTATGTATCTCACCTTAGTTTAACAATAAGTCCTTTTCCTCGAAATGTCCATCTCCCTGGGCACAGTTCCTATAACTGGGGTCTGGAGGAGGGGCATAGAGGGAGGAGCCAGTTCACACCCCTTTGAAAGTCTTGAGGTGCCCATGTCTCCTGTGGATCCCGTCTATGCCCCATGGTTTTTGATGTGACCCCAGCATCCTCTACGAACTAAGAGAAAAGGATTTACCGGTAGGTATTAAAATCCTATTTTCTGAATGCATGTATTTAAAAATGATTCCAAGTAAATGGAGATGGATTGGTATAGAGAGCCCCTGCCCCATATGATAGGGCGGCCTGGCGGTGTTTGTGGATTTTAGGATCCACATAAAAGAGTGGCACCACCGGGAAATCAACAGTTAATGCATGACATAATTGTTCTGATATCGTGCCATCCTTTGTCACTTGTAACAAGATGGAGTCCAATTCTTTCTTGAAGCGCATTGTTGGATCTTTATGAAGTAGTTCATAAGTGGTCTCATCCAGCAATTGGTGGTCACATTCTACTCTAATCTGCAAGGTTTTTCACCACCACTGCACCACCTTTGTCGCGGGGCGAATAATAATGTCAGAGCATTCTGACAACGATTTAATAGCTGTCATCTCCTCCTTGCTGAGATTGTTAGCCAGACTCTGTGCTCTTATAGGCTCATAGCCCTCGGACCCTAGAAGTCGGGTAAAGGTATGTATTGATGAATTTTGTGTTGTGGGATCAAATTTTGACCTTAGTATGTTCTTACTTAGTTGAGAAGGTATATCAGTTGCTGTGCCTGTTGCTTGCTGGTACACTTGTTTGCCAAAATGGTCCTTCAGGCAAAGAGTTCTATTGAGTTTATACACGCTCACTTTCCAGTCAAAAGGATCCATATATGTGGTCGGTACAATGGGCAGTCCTTTAGATAATACTCTATGTTCCACTGGGGTTAGGGGTTTATCCGATAGATTGAAAACTAAGTCATTGATCGATGAGGCAGCCCTTTGTTTGTATATTCTTTGGTTCTGCCGCGTCTGCCTCGTCCTCTTGTGTTGGTCCTTGGGCGTAATGCTGATCTTGTTTGTATCCCTAAAGGGTGGATATTATCAGTGGATGTAGTAGGCAGTGCCTCCGTTAAAGATGTATTAGACCCTTTAGTGTCTCTAAAACGTGTTCTCTGTCTGCGCTGCTTATAAAGTCTTGAGCGATCAAATGGAGGGTGGACATTGGATACCCAGGAATACACTCTCCGTTCATAATCGAGCTGTACTTTGTGCAGTTTTTCCTTTTTGAAGGCAATAAGATCATGTTTGTATTGTGCCATCTGGGTATTAAAACGTTCCATCCACGTATTACTGGTATCGGCTATTAAGACACTTTTGTTGGCAGCTTCAAAGTCCATTTCTCTTGAATGGTAGCCCATTTAGACTTTGTACCATTCAGCTCTCTTGTGGCTTCAATTATTATAAGTAATAAGTCCATAGAGCACTTGTTCAGTACTGCTATCCACCGCCGGCAGAATGATGTATTATATCTGCCGATGGTGGGCATATTTTTGATCCTGAAGCCTCTAGGGAGCTGTTTAGATTTATAATAATCCGATAAAGTGATGCCGTGGTACAAATAATCACATTCACGTTGCTTCAATTTAAGACATTGTTTGTAATTACAGAGTTTGAGCTAGTATGTCATCATCCAATTGTTGTTTGAATAAGATGGATTCTGCTTCTAAATCCGAAAAGCTCAATGTTTCTTGTGCATCCATAAATGAGAAATCAGGCACCTGATCTGTCTCATTCAAAGGGGTGGCCATGTTAAATAGGAAAAAAAGTACTCTGCCACTTTAAAATCCAAAAGAGTATGCTGACTCACAATAACAACTTGTGAATTTAAAACAACCCAAACTGCTGAATCCTTGCTGTACAAAGTGATCTAAGTAATTGGTACTTAATATGTTCCACGGGTGCCTTGACAGGGTAGAATGTGATACATCAAATAGCTGCTTCCATAAATAGTATATCCAAATGCCCGGCACTTCTCTTGGGATAACTTTTTATACTCACTGCGGTGCCATCTGTAGAAGATGTAGGTTAGCGGCACTCACCAGACTTTTCTTAAGGATCCTCCTTTATTGAGATCCTACGTTTCAGGAACGGACCCCGTCGTCAGGGACAGCATAACCCATAACAAATGCACAATACAGCTATTTATACCTATACGCAATCACAATCAGGCAGCCTTACCCGTTCCACCTGGAGGACAGCGCCCGCACACCACATTGAGCTCCCTGCTGGACACGGAATCGCACACAGCCAGATTGGGACCGTGACGTCTTCAGATGGCGCCCTCTGGCGTGTACAGCACACCCTGGCCGGTTGCTAAGCATCAGATTTTATATATATATATATATATATATGTATATATATATATTACATATAATATGCGTTTCCACAGAGACTCAGGTGTGGTGACATCATTGATCTGAAAACGAAGCTTGAAGTGCATTGGTTTTAGTGGTAGTCTGGTGACATCAACGGGACCACAGCATGGACCATACCAGGTTTGTTATCAGATATGGCAGCTTTTAACTTATGGGTAAATAAACTCTCAAAGATAAGTAAAGATTATCCTTTGACTGTACTTCACCATTGTGTGCCCCTTGTTTCTGCTCTCCATACAGATGTGTCCTTGTGCATCTAGGCTCAATACACCATTCAGCGCAAGATGCCTGGTGTAAGTGAGCCGTCAGGTCTCGTGCACCTCTGCCAGCGTCAGGTGATATTGTTTTTGCTGAAAGTGAGTCTTAATTGCAATATGATGCAAAAGTGGGATTTTGGTACTTACCGATAAATCCTTTTCTCCGATTCCATAGAGGACACTGGAGTATGTATATTGGGTATAGATGGGGGATGAGTGGAGCCTGGCACTTTAAATTTCTTCAGAATAGTAGTTGGCTCCTCCCCCTCTATGCCCCAGAAGACCTCAGTTAAGATTAACCAAGCCCGAGGGGAGACGGAACAGAGACCACAGAATAAGGGGAAGGAGGAACCAAGGAAACAAAACTGTATGAGGATGAAAAGGGGGTAAACAATTAAAATGCAGAAACGAACCAGAACAATTGCAACTCCCCAAGAACACTCTGAGGAAAATAACAGAAGGAACAACGCTGGGAGGGCGTCCAGTGTCCCCTATGGAATTGGAGAAAAGGATTTATTGGTAAGTACTAAAATCCCACTTTCTCCTTCATCCACTAGGGAACACTGGAGTATGTACAGTACATTGGGGATGTCCCAAAGCTGACCCACACGTAAAGGGAGGTTCTGAGACCTGCAGTACTTGACAATCAAAGCCCAACAGTGGCCTCAGTGTAGGAGACGGACGTCGGAAAAGTGACACCCTCCTGATAGACCTTGGAAAAAATGAATCAACTCCCTTGAGAATAGGGTGACTTAAACCAAGGACGTTTATTATGGAAAGAAGGAAGCAAAAGCACTGCGGACAAAAAGTAGGCCCAAAAGCATACCAAGTAACAAGCAGACACAGGAAGTGAGAAGCCAAAAAAACGTTTGTGCAGCCCACGAGGGCCCCACCGAAGGTATAGAAAAAGGAAAAAACCAAGGCAGACCGAAGTGAAGGCCCACCAGTGGCTAGACTAATCACCTGGATAAGAGTCTGGGAAAAAGTAAGCCCCTGTCGCTGTAGGCAGGATAGCACACAAGAAAGGATCTGATGTGCCATGGAACACAACCAACAGAAAACATATGGTTAAGGAAAAGCAGGAGCCAGGATTGGCTGTCATTAGTGTGCGAACCCCAAACCGACCAGAGAGGGACAGTAACAAAATAGAGCACCAAGCCCCGAAACCTACCCCATGTCAACCTGGACAACAGTGGAGATCCACCAGGATAAGGGAAGCCCACACAATCTGATTTACGGAAGTAACCCAAGGGAAAAACAGTCGAAGGTACCAAAACCATTGGGGACCAAAATAAGAAATCCCAGAAGAATAGTAGGAAACTGTGAGCAGGGTCCCTGAAGCAGAAGAAGATGGGGAAAAAAGTCCACTGCTGTCAGCCTGAACTAGTCTCGGCGAAAATTAGCATATTAGCCACGCCTAGGGAGACTATAACATAGGAGAAAGCAGCCACTGGGATAACATGGTGCTGCAGTAACTTAGCATCAAAGGACTTACTGGAGCAAGACCTGACAACCAGACCGACCGCAGGATCTGCAGAAAACCACAGACCAAACACAGGAAAGCCAAAATGGAGCCCTGAGGGTCACTGCCATGTTGTCTAGGATACTATGGAAGTTCAGGACTACCAGATGGCCCAGAGATTTGGAAGCAGGTGAAAGTCCCCGGTAGAGAGAAGCAGTCTGCTTATTACTAGCCTGTACGGTGATGTGTGCGCTTGCGAAAAAAACTAAAAAAATTGTCTATTGTGAATGAGCAACAGTATATGCAGTGACAATAAAAAAAACTTCCTGTGAGAGACACTACGGCATTCAGTTGCTCCAAGTGTCGACGCCCGCTGAAAACCTATAGCAAAAAAAACTCATACTGGACGAGAAAGGTCCTCATAGGGGACCTCAAGTTCGTTAATAGAAGAAACTGCGTAGAGGGCAAGGAAGTGATGGAAACGGCAATCCTCATTGCCTCCACAAACCCTGTTTACGACCCCAACAAGAGAAGTAGAAATATAACCTGGCCCCTGACTGACATGCATATCCTTAGAAATCCAGTGACTTGTAGAACCAAAACCCCATTGCACCACAGCCAAACATCCGAAAACAGAAGACCCTCTGTTTTGTTAAGGTCAGTTTATTATAAACTTGTTATACCGTATTTGAACTGCTTGAGTTTTTTTCTTTTTTTTCTAATAACCCTCCCACAGCTACTACTGGACTGAAAGGAAAAGGGGTGGAAATCGGTATATGCACACACAGGAATCATTATTGAAGAGTCCTTTGAATTAAATTTTCTTTCTCAGTCCACAGGTTATCCACAGGATAACAATAGGATATGATGGAGCAATAGCGGATTGGCACCAAATGATCACAAGATATCAGTCCTCCCAGGATGCAATGGGCCCGTCCATATATCCCCGCCCACTGGCTCAGGCAAATCAGTTTTTTGTTTGGTGCAGCAGGAGCCGGACCATGGTCAGAGGGTTTGCTATTTTGTCAGCCCCAAGCTTTCTTAATTTATTTTTTATAGTCTTACTATGTTTTTGAGTGATATTTCCTAACAGCGTCTTATACTCATTTTGGAAAGAGTCGCTCCAACAACTCTCCGCCGGATCGCAACAACGCTTACCCATGGTACAAGTGCTGTCTCGAAGGGCGTCTGTGTCCGATATACTAGCAGGTCCAGCAGACATGACCAGGCTGTGGCTGGAGCACGCGGAGAAGGTAAGGCATCGGTTCCGCTGAGAAGGAATACGGACACAGCCACAGTGTTTTGGGAGGAGATTACCAAACAGTAGTTGAGCTGGCATGCCGCCACCACGGGTGCTCGAGCGCTAGGCCTTAGGGATCATAAGGCACCAGGAATAGTATGAGGCTGCAATCCCTAGGGTTGATGTCAGCGGTGGGGAGTCAGACGCTCTCCTGGTCACCCCTCTCCCCCAGTTCATGACCAGTTTCCATCGGTCTCCCAACTGTTGCCTCACTTCCGCCTCAGATGTTACCACGAGGGGTCTCGGTCGCAGCATAGGCCACTGCGTCTGTGTTCACTAAAAAGCTACCATGAGAAGACCCGGTCGCAGTACAGGCGTCTGTGTGACCGGAGCGTCTGTGTGCACAGTGCGTCTGTGTTCACCTAAAGTTCCCGGAGCGACAGTGTACTGCGTCTGGATCCACTCAGCGTTCGCTAACGTATTGATCGATCTTGGAAGTGAGGTGAGTCTCCCTGTATCCCACTCTACTGGGTATGGGTTATACAGCACTAAATTTCTATCTACTTTTGTTAGTATGAATAGTTAAGTTTAGTGCCCACTGCATATGAGTCTGTGTACATTACTGTGGTTTTCTTCGCATTGCGTCTGAATACATTAAGATCTGTATAGAACAGAATGCAGTAATATGTACTCCTACATACTTTGAAATGTGTTTGTAGTAGATAATATGCTCATATGACTAATATATAACATGTGACTGACTGCTAGTGTGATTGCTGACTTTATATACGTCAGTGGTTTCTTCTGAGCCTCAATGCTGGTGCATGGGTAGGGTCAGATTGATATCACTTTAAAGGGTAAAGTGATTACAGTCACAAATTATGTAGTATACTGTGGAAGTGCTGATTATTTATCATGTCTAAGAGCGGCAAAAGTGACGAGGTTACACTGACAGCAACACCAACACTCATATCATGTTTGTCCTGCAAAACTGTATTATCCTCTCAGGATCTGGTACAGGAGGGTTTATGTGCAAATTGTTTTGCTTTTCAGCAGATTACAAGGCAGATCCCTGTTCAGCGTCAGGTAGATCCACCTTGGGCAATGTTTGCACAGACCTTGTCCAGTATAGCTGAACGAGTAATTCCTACAGCTTCAATACCAGGAGTAGGGTACACTATTAACCCATACATGCAGCTCCCTTCCTACGGTATATCCCCAACAGCTTCTCCAATGAAACAAGCTGATAAACCAAGTGTAAATAAATCATCAAATTTACAGGCTACACAGGATGATACATCAGATGATGATAGCTCTATCTACTCTGCTTCAGCATACAAAGAACAGGTAGAGGGTATCGGCTCAGTGGATGTAGCTGAATTAATTTGAGCAATGAAGGCTATTCTGTCCTTAGAGGATTCAGCAGAGCCGGTGTTAAAAACGAAGGCACCTGTGTTTAAACATCCCAAAACAGTTAGGATGGAGTTTCCAGGATCAGATCAGCTGACGGAAATCATGGAAGAAGCTTGGGCTACACCCAATAAAAAATACAGAATTCCCAGAAAATGGGATTCAAATGATCCTTTTCCAACTGGGGACTGTTTAAAAAGGGAAGTTACTCCTAAAGTAGATACGCATGTCATTCGATTAGTGCGAAAATCTATATTGCCTTTGCCGTCAACGTCATTAGATGATGTCACAGACAGGAGAGTGGATGGGTTTTTGAAAACCATATTTTCTCTGTTGGAAGCAGTCATAAGGCCAGCTATGGCTTCAGCTTGGATGGCAAAAGCAGTAGCTGAATGGGCTGAGGTACTGGAAGATGGGCTTTCAGCACCTTCTAGGGAGCAAAAATCCCATATAGCTCACATGAAACAGGCTGCAGTATTCTTGAAAAAGCAGCAATAGATATGGGTACTATTGCTTCTAAAGCATCCGCCTTAACAGTAGCTGCTCGTAGAGCAGTTTGGTTACGTACATGGAAAGCTGATTCAGAATCAAAAAAGGTTCTAGAATCTTTGTCTTTTGCTGGAATTATTCTGTTTGGTGAGGAATTGACAGATATTCTGGAATCAGAAGCAGAATCCAAGAAAGTCAGGTTTCCTGCCACATGTAATCCCAGGTCTAAGGGTCCGGTTTTTCGGCCATTTCGGTCGCAAGGAAAAGCAAAATCAAAAAAGTGAACGTAAGCAGCCCCAATACAATAGGTTTGGTAAGGCAAAGAAGCATTGGGCCAGCTTCCAAACCAGAAGATAAGCCATCAGCCTGATGGTGCGGGCCTCCGCCTGGGGGACGACTTCTTCATTTTGCACAGATAAGGCAGCAGTCTACAACAGATGCCTGGGTGCAAGAAGCTGTATCTCTGGGTTATGTTTTCCCTTTCAAGAAGCAGCCTCCTCGAAGGTTCTTCTGCACCAGCCCATCTCGGGTAGAGGCGAAGGCCAGAGCCCTGCAAGAAGCAGTTCTGAACTTGCTTCAGTCGTGAGTAATTATTCCAGTACCCCCTGCACAACGGGGACAGGGTTTTTACTCCAACCTGTTTTTGGTTCAAAAGCCAAATGGGTCGTTTTGGCCCATTCTCAATCTCAAAATGCTAAACAAATACATTTGGGTACCGCGGTTCCACATGGAGATGTTATGCTCCATAGCTTTGGCCATGGAACCAGGGGATGATATGGTATCCCTGGATATACAGGATGCTTACCTACATGTTCCTATAGCACTGTCTCATCAGTGTTATCTCAGGTTCACCATCCTCCAGCAGCATTTTCAGTTCTAGGCTTTACCCTTTGTTTTAGCCACAGCCCCCAGAGTATTTACCAAAATTATGGTGGTTATGGCAGCTTATCTCCGCAAGCAGGACATAAGAATTTTTCCATACCTCAATGACCTTTTAATCCTGGCACAATCCCAGGAATTGCTCCTGGGCCATCTCCAACAGACAATAGCTTGTCTACAGGAGCACGGGTGGCTCATAAATTGGGCAAAGTCATCTCTGATTCCGTCACAACGGATGATTCACTTGGGGGCTGTATTGGATTCAAGTCTGCAGATAATATTTTTACCTCGGAACAAGATATCCAAGGTGCAGTTAAGGACTCAGGAGTTTTCACACAGTCAAACAATATCAATTCATGCAGCAATGCGAATTATGGGTTTGATGGTGTCAACATTCGACATGGTGGAGTATGCACAATTCCACTCAAGACCACTGCAGCGTCTGATTCTGGCCAGATGGAATGGAGTACATCAGACAATAAAGAAACAGACCATAGTACTTTCAGAAAAGGTAAGAAAGTCATTAGCCTGGTGGCTACAGACATCCCATCTAAACAAGGGGAGACCCTTTTGGATATCAGATTGGGAGATCCTGACAATAGATGCCAGTCTTCAGGGCTGGGGAGCAGTGTCCGGAATATTATGGTTCCAGGGACAATGGACCAAAGAAGAAAGTTGCTTGCCAATAAACCTTTTGGAACTTCGGGCCATATACATGGCACTGATTCAGGCAAAGGACACTCTGCAAGGAAAATCAGTCCAGATCTGCTCGGACAATGCAACGGCAGTAGCGTACCTCAACCATCAGGGAGGAACTTGCAGCCAAAAAGCAATGAAGGAGGTAAGTCACATACTAAAGTGGGCAGAACTCCATCTTCCAGCATTGTCCGCAGTGTTCGTTCCAGGAGTCCTAAACTGGGAAGCGGATTTTCTCAGTCGACACACCATTCAAGCAAGCGAGTGGGCACTACACCCAGAAGTATTTCAGACTCTAGTAGACAAGTGGGGTTTGCCAGAGAGAGATCTCATGGCGTCCCGTCTGAACAACAAAGTGGCAGCATACAGGTCAAGAACAAAGGATCCCGGAGCGATCTTTGTGGATGCCTTGTCAGTGAAATTGGACTTTCATCTGGCATATTTGTTTCCTCCGATCATCCTGCTACCCAGGGTGGTGAGGAAAATAAAACAAGCAAAGGGTGCCGTGATTCTAATAGCTCCGGCTTGGCCCAGAAGGCATTGGTACATAGATCTGCAGAGGATGTCGATGTATGCGCCAATTCTGCTCCCTCAACGTCCAGATCTACTGATGCAGGGTCCTTGTTATCACAGGCATCTGGATCGACGGTCACTGACAGTGTGGCTCGTGAAACCTCTATCCTGAAATCAATAGGATTCTCACAACAGGTAATTCAAACTATGCTCAGAGCAAGGAAACCCTCCTCAGCTCGCATTTATCACCGAATATGGCATGCCTATATTCATTGGTGCAGTGAAAGAAATATAGACCCAAAATCTTTCCAAGTTTCCAGGGTCTTAGAATTCCTTCAAGCAGGAATGGATAAGGGTTTGAAGGTGGCTTCCTTGAGAGTGCAAGTATCGGCATTAACTGTATGGTTCCAAAAGAAAATTGCCAATTTACAGGATGTGCATACGTTTTTTTCCAGGGAATGCTGCGCATTCAACCGCCTTTTGTTGCTCCTACAGTGCCTTGGGACTTAAGTTTAGTTTTCAAAGCTCTTCAAGTTGCTCCGTTTGAACCACTTAACAAAGTGGATCTTAAATGGTTGACAGCTAAAGTTCTCTTTCTACTGACTATGGCATCAACTAGAAGAGTGGCAGATTTAGGAGCGCTGTCTTGTCGTTCTCTTTTTCTGATTTTTTATCAAGATAAAGCAGTTCTCAGAACTAGGTCTGGGTATCTTTCGAAGGTGGCATCTAAATTCCACCTTAATGAAGAAATTTTAGTCCCGGCTTTTCAGGTATCGGGACTTTCTGCGGGTGAAGCGTCACTGGACATAGTCCGGGCATTAAGGATCTACGTGGATCGTACCAGTGCCATCAGAAAAACAGATTCTCTCTTCATTCTCTACGGATTTCACAAGAGAGGATGGCCTGCTACTAAACAGACGCTAGCAAGATGGCTTCGAATGACGATTTCAGAAGCATATTCTCGAGCTGATCTCCCTGTTCCGGCTAATGTCTCTGCTCACTCTACATGTTAGGTAGGTCCTTCATGG
Organism: Pseudophryne corroboree; assembly: GCF_028390025.1. Lineage (NCBI taxonomy): Eukaryota > Metazoa > Chordata > Amphibia > Anura > Myobatrachidae > Pseudophryne > Pseudophryne corroboree. The sequence goes on along the minus strand of NC_086448.1, from coordinate 343,136,236 downwards.
GCAGCACAACATGGTGCTTCAGCAGAACAGATATGTAAGGCAGCCACATGGTCTTCCATTAACACATTCATTAGACATTATGCTTTGGATACTTTTGCGCCTCATGACTCTGAATTCGGGCGTAAGGTTCTCCTGTCCAATCAGGAGCGTCCCCACCACTAAATTGCATATGGTATTTCTCCTATGTCCACAGGTTCCACAGGGATCCCACCCTGACGCACCTGATTTAGGGATCTTTCTACTCACTAAACCTCTTCCTTCTTGTACGGAAGGGTGTGCATGTGTGTTCTTCTCGACTGAATAAGGCTCTACATGATGCTCCTGCCTAATTGCTTTGGAATCCAACTGATTTGCCTGAGCCAGTGGGCGGGGATATATGGACGGGCCTGTTGCATCCTGGGAGGCTAGAAAGCTTGTGATCGTTTGGTGCCAGTCCGCTATAGCTCCATCATATCCCATTGTTATCCTGTGGAACCTGTGGACATAGGAGAAATACCGTTATCAACGGTAAGTTCTTACTATAACGTATATATTCCCTACCAGAGAACAGAGACATTTTGTGACATTGATCTAGAATAATTGGCAGTGTTAACGTAAACCGGTTGATATGTTTAGGTTAGAGACAATTCCCAGATCACGGAGAGGAGAGTACATGTAAATGAATACACTAGAAATATATACATACAGTATATACATAAATATATATATTTATATATATATTTACTTTGACTACTGCTATGAGTCACAGGTAGAGCAGTGGACACTTCTCATAGGTAGTCAGTGCAGTGTTGTACACACCTTTAGAGGTGTGCTAGCAAGAATCTATGATAGATTCAGATTGTCTATAACTTTGTACACGGTACCATACCTCTATATGCTGGGTATTGAACTCTGCCCACATACATGTGAAGCACAAGCTCTACCCATATGCTACACCTGCTAATTTTAGTCTGTTGCACCTGGTGACATGAAAGCATGATCAGAGCAAAGGTCCGCATGTACCTTTGCTGGTGTTATGGTCTAGGGACTCCTTTAATCTATTTATTTACTATCTTATTTTAAGACTCACAGACCTAGTGATCATGTAGCTAACCCCAGTGCACGGTTGGTGTTCACGTGGACCTGGATACAACTGCAAGTAGTTTTGGCGGGAACAGAGTATAACCGATTTACACAGTGACATTGTCCCTGGTCGGGCCTGGAACCCAAGGGGCCTGCTATAAAGGTGCTCACTTTACCCATACTGCCATGCATATGATGACTGTGGCCAATGGCCCAGACACCAGCCACAGGTAGCGGCGGTGGATCTCTGCAGGTAGAAAAGTGGAATGATTACTAAATAGAACCTGTCCCGAATTAGCTTGGGAACAAAACCCGGGTCCCCTTTTTTGTAGGTGCACCGGTCTTGGAGGTACTGCAATACCAGGGCAATGCGTGGAGTGGACAGAACAAGATCTACTTTTATCTTCCTGTTAAAAAACAACAACAACGTAATATATGGCCCCCAGATAGGGGCGTATGATTACACTGATAAGAACATATACTACACTTGATTTTAGTGAAGAGACTGATAAGCAATAGCTAAATACAGTCTTACCCAGGATTCAAATATTTAACCTGCCACATTACAATAAAGTTATTTGCTCATGATATCTCAAGAAGATCTCTCTCTCTCTCTGTGTGTGTATATATATATATATATATATATATACACACACACATAAAGATGGGATGAACCTGAGCACTCAGAGGAACCCCTGAAAGAACAAGGAGGAGAAAGGTCCACACTGTTAAGGCCACAGAGGGAACCAAATCCGTAAAACTCCTTGCCAGGGGGCAGTAACGCTAACCATTACGACAGTCAAACTGCACTGAGGGGTCTATTCATGAAGCAGTGAAAAGAGTGGAGAAGTTGCCCAACCAATCAGCTGCTCTGTACAATTGTATAGTATGCAAATTATAATTGTTACTTCAACGATGATTGGTTGGCATGGGCAACTTCTCCACTGGCTCATTTCTCCACACTTTTCACTGCTTCATGAATAGACCCCTTAGAGACGGTGGGGTGTCTGTTTTTTTCCTGTCTATTAGAAAACAGACTCCCAACTGACTTTTCAAGCAATTGAATACCGCCCATTGTGTGTACACAATAAGTAATAGCTGTCCTCGTAGGAAGGGTTTAGTATAGACAGCCTATGTTGTGTTAGAAGACAATAGTACGTACTCACTGCTGTCACTAACTGTGGTGTAATTATATGACATAGCACAAACTACACAGAATAATATGCAGCAAAATACATAAGATCTCTTTGCAATGAGAGGTGCTATTGATGTGTTACAGCAGATATTTTATGCTTGTAGTAATGCAGCTGTCACACATTTTACAGAGCTTCTTTATATGAAGAAAAAAAAAAGGAGTCTCACTATCTTCCCTGCATATGCCCTCTATAGGTGAAGTAGCAGTGCAGAGAAAAAGCATGCTGTATTTTCCTTTGGGCTTCGCTCAGATAGACTGGGAACAATGGGAGGTAACCGGTTCCCCATGCAGCCTCTCAACACAAGTGACGGAATTTGTCACTAAACCCCTTGTCACAGCATTCCCGCATTTTTTTAAACCTTAAAATTGTATCCATTAATATAGAGCGTGGTAAGCCTAGTAGTCTGCATTCTGTTATCTACAGACATCGGTATGTCCCCTGTTAACACCGCTTCTGAGGCCAGTGCTAATGTTATGTTGAAAACCATGGTGGCATTGCCGAGAGTGACGGGCGTCCTGAGTACAGCGCACACCGATCTAGGAGGAAATAGTTTGCCTCCTCAGCTGCAGGATAGTCATGCTAAAAGGGGGCTCCTGAGAGGACATCAGGGTACCCCGGAGCAGCTACCTGAGCGGGACATGTCAACACCACACCCAGCCCGAAACCCTCTCATTTAATGTTATTTAAATACTGTACAGTGCATCCGGAAAGTATTTACAGCGCTTCACTTTTTCCACATTTTGTTATGTTACAGCCTTATTCCAAAATGGAATAAATTAATTTTTCCCTCAAAATTCTACACACAATACCCCATAATGACCATTTGAAAAAAGTTTTTTTGAGATTTTTGCTAATTTATTAAAAATAAAAAACTAAGAAATCACATGTACATAAGTTTTTACGGCCTTTGCCCAATACTTTGTTGATGCACCTTTGGCAGCAATTACAGCCTCAAGTCTTATTGAATATGATGCTACAAGCTTGGCACACCTATCTTTGGGCAGTTTCACCAATTCCTCTTTGCAGTACCTCTCAAGCTCCATCAGGTTGGATTGGAAGCGTCGGTGCACAGCCATTTTCTGATCTCTCCAGAGATGTTCAATCAGATTCAAGTCTGGGCTCTAGCTGGGCCACTCAAGGACATTCACAGAGTTGTCCTGAAGCCACACCTTTGATATCTTGGCTGTGTGCTTAAGGTTGTTGTCCTGCTGAAAGATGAACCGTCGGCCCAGTCTGATGTTGAGCGCTCTGGAGCAGGTTTTCATCCAGGATGTCTCTGTATATTGCTGCATTCATCTTTCCCTCTATCCTTACTAGTCTCCCAGTTCCTGATGCTGAAAACATCCCCACAGTATGATGCTGCCACCACCATGCTTCACTGTAGGGATGGTATTGGCCTGGTGATAAGCAGTGCCTGGTTTCCTCCAAACATGATGCCTGACATTCATGCCAAAGAGTTCAATCTTTGTCTTTGTCTCATCAGACCAGAGAAATTTGTTTCTCATGGTCTGAGAGTCCTTCAGGCACATTTTGGCAAACTCCAGGCAGGCTGCCATATGCTTTTTACTAAGGAGTGGCTTCCATCTGGCCACTCTACCATACAGGTCTGATTGGTGGATTGCTGCAGAGATGGTTGTACTTCTGAAAGGTTCTCCTCTCTCCACAGAGGACTGCTGTAGCTCTTACAGAGTGACCATCGCGTTCTTGGTCACCTCCCTGACTAGAGCCCTTCTCCCCCGGTCGCTCAGTTTAGACGGCCGGCCAGCTCTAGGAAGAGTCCTGGTGGTTCCGAACTTTTTCCATTTATGGATGATGGAGGCCACTGTGCTCATTGGGACCTTCAAAGCAGCAATTCCTTTGACTTCATGCTTGGTTTATGCATGCACTGTCAAGTGTGGGACCTTATATAGACAGGTGTGTGACTTTCCAAATCATGTCCAATCAACTGAATTTACCACAGATGGACTCCAATTAAGCTGTAGGAACATCTCAAGGATGATCAGTGGAAACAGGATGCACCTGAGCTAAATTTTGAGCTTCATGGTAAAGGCTGTAAATACTTATGTATATGTGATTTCTTAGTTTTTTATTTTTAATAAATTTGCAAACATCACAATAAAACTTTCTGCAGCGGGGTACACTGGGGTTCCACAGGGATAACATCGGGATGTAGAGTTGGATCTTGATCCGAGGCACCAACAGGCTAAAAGCTTTGACTGTTCCCAAGATGCACAGCGCAGCCTCCTTTATAACCCCGCCTCCGTGTACAGGAGCTCAGTTTGTAAGTTGGTGCCCTGCAGGCAGGACACTAACAGGCAGCAGCCCTGAAAATAGCTTTTATAAGAAGATAGAAGACTTCAAGGGCTGCAGCATAGGCACTCCTAGTGCTTATGTCATTTTGACATCTCATGCTGCAGCTCCATCACCTCCCCCAGCGGCACTGTATACTCCCACGCCCTGGTTGCCGGGTACTTACAGCGGAGGGCTCCGTTTTTTCTCCTCAGGCACACACACTCACCGCAGCTCTCCGGGATCGCGTGGCCGCATCAAGGTAGGAGGTAAAAGGGTCCCCCCCGCTGCAAATCGCAATCCGGAGTGGCCATTAGGAGACAGGCCGCGCGCGCTGGTGTGGGCACTGTGTTGGTACAGGGACCCCACTAGACCACCAGGGCAGGGGCACAGGTCGCATTCTCCTATAATCCGTTTCATTGAGGCCCGCTGTACCAGGTGGTGAAGTCCAGCAAGGGGATAAGGCTCTGACCTGTAGCCCCTCCCCCAGCCCCTGGGCACCATTTACAATAAATGCAGGGCCGATTCTTGCCCTGGTGGCGTCCCGGGCAAAGTATAGGGGCGTGGCTTCAGATGGGGGTGTGGTCAGTTACGCCCCCATTTGTGCCCCCTGTAGCGCCGCTGAAAGAAAAAAAATAATAAAAAAAAGTATACTTACTATCCCCGTTCCTGATCCAGACCGCTGCAGACCTCCTCCGCCGGCGCCGCTCTTCTCCTCTCCTCTCCTCGATCTATGGGAGAGACGTTATTACGTCTCTCCCATAGAACAGCATAGACACTACAGGTCAATTATGACCCCTAGTGTCTGTGCCACTATGCTGTGCGGTGTGCGATGACGTCATCGTGCACCGCACAGCAAAAGTCCTCTCCATTAAGGGAAACTAGACCGTAGCGTCTAGTTTCCCTTCATGGAGAGGACCTTTGCTGTGCGGTGCGCAATGACGTCATTGCGCACCACACAACAAAGGTCCTCTCCATGAAGGGAAACTAGACGCTACACGTCTGGTTCCCTTCAAAGCGGGGGGCACAGTGGCGGATCTTGCCACAGTGCGGCGCCCTCCGGAAGGCGGCACCCCGGGCAAAAGTCCTGCTTGCCCGTGGAAAGATCCGCTACTGAGTAAATGCTCCCGCCCTGGAGCTGCATCTCTCTGTCTCCCTCACTCCCTGTCAGCTTTTGGTGCCATCACAACATGCTGAGCTGATTCTGGGACTGCTGGACAATGTCTCCTCTGTAAAGCCGCCTGCATCATCAGCGCTGTGCATTTACAGGACACTTAAGTATTCTACATGTCATTTAGACAGTGTTAGTTAAGAACAAGTGCATTACTACAGGGATATTTAGTACAAGTACCCTGTGATATAACAATGCACAGTAAAGACTGGATGTATATCTATATACCTATATAGCTTTACTTAGTGGTACAGTTGTACTTAGTATTGCTAGTCCAGTGCCATTTTATTGTTGGTAATAATTTCTGCATTGTATATGTGACTGAGTGTGTGCCAATAGCTGCTGTGTGATCTCTATTTCGTGTATTACACACATATTGCTATCCTTATATTCTGTACCCTGAGGGGGCTAAGTGCGTCAGGGTCCTCATAAATATAGTGTTTCACAGGATATACTACTTTGGTATTCTCTGTGTGTTTCAGTTACCATATACCTCTTAAATCCTCTGTTTGTGCTCTGCTTGTAGTCACACTATATAGGGGGTTTTTGGCCCTCATTCCGAGTTGTTTGCTCGCTAGCTGCTTTTAGCAGCATTGCACATGCTAAGCCGCCGCCCTCTGGGAGTGTATCTTAGCTTAGCAGAATTGCGAACGAAAGATTAGCAGAATTGCGAATAGAAAATTCTTAGCAGTTTCTGAGTAGCTCCAGACTTACTCAGCCATTGCGATCAGTTCAGTCAGTTTCGTTCCTGGTTTGACGTCACAAACACACCCAGCGTTCGCCCAGACACTCCCCCGTTTTTCCAGACACTCCCGCGTTTTTCCCAGAAACGCCAGCGTTTTTTCGCACACTCCCAGAAAACGGCCAGTTTCCGCCCAGAAACACCCACTTCCTGTCAATCACAATACGATCACCAGAACGATGAAAAATCCTCATTATGCCGTGAGTAAAATACCTTACTTTTGTGTAAAATAACTAAGCGCATGCGCTCTGCGAACCTTGCGCATGCGCAGTAAGCGACTAATCGCAATATAGAGAAAATCGGCAACGAGCGACCAACTCGGAATGACCACCTTTGTCAGGTAATTTGTCTGCTTATATTGTACTGTTACACCCAAGGTTACGCTTACATATAATGTCAGCTAAACAGGGTGGTCGATCTATGGCTGATCCTGCACCATGCAGTGCTGATGCCACGGATTTCTCTGAGGAAATCATAGCAGCTGAGGGTTCAGGTACTGGGGGTTCTATACCCCCTAGTGAGTCTGCGGCAACGGGGCAAATCAAGACCCACCTTGGGCTGCTTTTTCTAATGTACTGACTATGCTAGTAACTAGACTTGCGCCCCCTATGGGACCTCCTGTGCCATTACAGATACATATGGTCCCTGCAGTTAATCCGCCATGGGCAGATACTCTGTCTTCTCAGTTACAGCAATTAAATCAGTCTCTGGCTAAGCAAAATCCTGACTCTCGCCCATTTAATACCAAGGGGTCATCTAAACGGGCCTTTACTTCCTCACAATCCACACGTTTCGGATACTTCATCTGATGAGGATGGCGCTTACACTCACCCTTCAGACACTGATGCAGATGCTTCTGATGGGAAATCTCTGACACAAGTGGATGTTCCTGACCTCTTGGAGGCAATCAGGCTGATTCTTCAAAGACGAAGAGCCTCCAGCTACCTCTAAGAAACGAGATAAGTTTAAACGTCAGAAGGTTACTAAATTAGTTTTACCTTGGTTTACCTTACCGCTTGGTTGACATTCGTCAGGAATCCAGGAAAGAAATTTGCTCTGTCTAAAAAGATGCTAGCCCGTTATCCCTTTCGCAGAGTTAAGTAAAAATTGGGAAACACCTCCGCCGGTGGATTCACAAGTCGCACGTCTGGTGGAGTCCTCTGCTCTGTCTGTCACTATCGTCACCTCGCTGAAGGAACCGACGGATAAGCTTGTGGAGGGTTGCTTGAAGTCCATTTACACTCTTGCTTGAGCTGTACATAGGCCCACTATTGCGGCCTCTTGGGCTGCTAAGGCTATAGAGGCCTGGGTTCAGGAAGTGGAGACAGAACTACCGTCTGATTTTCCTGATAATGCTAGACAATGTCTTTCATTCATTATTACAGCCTCTCATTATATTCAGGAGGTGGCATCTGATGCAGGTATGCTGGCGGCCAAAGCGTCTACTATGTCTATTCTGGCTCACTGAATCCTCTGGTTGCGGTCCTGGTCCATAGATCTGGACTCTAAAAAGACCATGGAGATGATTCCTTTTAAGGGAAACATTCTTTTTGGGGAAGATCTCAAAAAGATTGTTACTGACTTAGCTTCATCTAAGACTGCATGTCTGCCTAGTACTTCTCCTTCGGCTCCGAAGACTAAGAGTACTTCCTTTCATTCCTTTCGACCTCCAGGTAAAGCAAAGGGTCTGGCGTACCCGAAACAGGCGCGCACTTCCAAAACCTCTAAGCCCAAACCTAAGTGTGCCTGGGCTGCCCGTCAGCCTGCTTCCAAGCCTGCTGCGTGACGGGACAGGCCTTCCCCTGGGGGTTCCCAGGGTGGGAGGCCGACTTATATGGTTTGCTCAGGCGTGGTTACAGACCACTTTGGACGCCTGGGTAAGGGAAGTCGTCGCTCACGGATACGCCATCTCTTTCAGGAAACATCCCTCTCGCCAGTTTTGCTCAACAAACATCCCTTTGGATCAGGTAAAAGCGAAAACTCTCCATTTGGTGGTGCAATCTCTCGTGGATACAGGAGTGATAGTACCAGTGCCTCTGGCTCAGAGAGACAGGGGGCACTATTCCACGCTGTTCCTAGTTCCAAAACCGAATGGGTCCTTTCGGCCTATTCTCAATCTCAAGTCTTTGAACAAATATGTGAAAGTTTCCAAATTCCGTATGGAAACGCTTTGCTCTATTGTTTTAGCTTTGGAGCCCAAGGACTATATGGTATACTTGGACATACAGGATACTTACCTGCATATTCCTATTGCAGTATCGCATCAGCAATACCTGCAGTTTGCTATTGGCAACCTACATTTTCAATTCCAGGTCTTACCTTTCGGTCTGACTACGGCTTCAAGAATTTTCACCAAGGTCATGGCGGTCATGACGACTCTACTTCGCAATCAGGGTATCAGGATCCTGTCGTATCTGGACGACTTGTTGATCCTGGTGAACTCTCCAAAGCAGCGGTGGCCAACCTGTGGCTCTTCAGCCTCATACGGCTCTTTCTTTATTCAAATGTGGCTCCCGACACTCGAAGTCACGTGACCACAACAGATCCAGAAACTGCTGCACTCCAGCCAGACAGGCAGCAGCAGCACTACAGAAACTGAGAACTGAGAGAGCCAGATACTAGAGGTGAGAAACCTACTGGCAAACAGAGGACACATAAGGGGCTGCTGCAATGGCACGAGGTGTATTTTCGGGGGGGCTGTAGTGACACATGAGGGTCCTGGCAGGAGTGACACAGGAGAGTGCTGGCAGGAGTGACTCATGGGGTAGCTGGCTGTAGTGACATACTGTAGGAGTGTGCTAGCAGGAGTGACACATGAGGTAGCTGGCTGAAGTGACACAGTAGGGTATGTGGAAGTGGCTTTTTAAATGTATTTTATGTTGGATCTGGCTTTAAAAATTTATTTTATGTGGATCTGGCTTTTTAAATGTATTTTATACCAGAGTTTTGGCCTAGCAGACACAAGGCGACACCCCATTTTTGCATGTGCGCCTGTGTCTTTATGTTGGCTCTTTGACGTGCCTAACAAGATTTTTAGGCTCTTTGTTTCTGACTGGTTGGCCACCCCTGCTCCAGAGGTTCTCCTCTGTCATCTGGAACTAACGGTCCAATTCCTATAAGCCCACGGGTGGCTCATCAATTGGAAGAAATCTTCCCTGGTCCCTGCTCAGAGCATGGTGCACCTGGGAGCACTATTGGACACCCACAACCAGCGGTTGTTTTTCTCCCCGGAAAAGATCCTGAAACTTCAGGACAAGATATGATGATTCCTCTCTCGCCCAAGTGTGTCGATACATTCGGCAATGCAAGTACTAGGCCTCATGGTGTCGGCTTTCGTCAGAGTGAAGTACGCTCAATTTCATTCCCGCCCCCTGTAGAGGTTGATACTCTCCAAGTGGGATGGCCTGCCTCACCGGATCAGGACCCACATGATCTCCTTGACTCCGGAGGTCCGCTTGTCACTGAGCTGGTGGCTGAGCAGGGGTCGTCCCTTCTGGATCTCCAACTGAGTACTTCTGACAAAAGATGCCAGTCTGCGGAGCTGGGGCGCGGTGTTAGAGCAACACTCTCTTCAGGGTCGGTGGACCAGGGAGGAATCTCTCCTCCCGATAAACATTCTGGAATTGCAGGCAGTGTTCAGTGCGTTGACACTAGCCCTGTCTCTAGTACAGAACCGGTCTGTTCAAGTACATTCAGACAACGCCACCATGGTGGCATACATAAATCATCAAGGCAGCACTTGAAGCCGCATGGCAATGAAGGAAGTATCAAAACTCCTTCGTTGGGCGGAACGCCAGCTGCCAGCCATATCGGCAGCGTTCATTCCGGGAATCCTAAACTGGGGTGTCTACCAGATGTAGACCTGATAGCGTCTCCACACAATCACAAGGTTCCGGTCTTCGGAGCAAGGACAAGGGATCCTCAAGCAGCGTTCGTGGACACACTGGCAATTTCATGGAACTTTCGGCTGCTGTACGTGTTCCCTCCGGTGTCACTTGTGCCCAGGGTGATAAGGAAGTTCGAGCAGGAAGGAGGAATACTGCTTCTATTCGCTCCGGCGTGGCCCAGACGGCATTGGTTCTCAAACCTGCAGGGTCTATTGATAAAGCGTCCTCTTCTGCTTCCGCAGCGCCCAGACCTCCTTGTTCAGGGCCCTTGTGTCTACCAGGATTTGGCCCGGCTGGCTTTGACGGCGTGGCTCTTGAAGCTTCCATACTAAGGGACAAAGGTTTTTCTGAGGCGGTCATTCAAACTATGTTAAAGGCCCGTAAGCCGGCTTTTGCTCGGATATATCCTAGGGTCTGCAATTCTTATTTTGCTTGGTGTGCAACTAGCAATTATGATGCATACAAGTTCAGTACCACCAAACTCTTGGCTTTTCTGCAACAGGGCCTGGACTTAGGCCTTTGTCTGGCCTCCCTCAAGGTTTATATTTCTGCCTTGTCGATATGGTTTCAGAGAAAAATTGCGACTCTGCCTGATGTTCATACCTTCACTCAGGGTGTTTTACGGATTCAACCTATGTCCCGCCTGTGGCTCCTTGGGATTTGTCGGTTGTTCTGGATGCCTTACAAGAGTTTCCGTTTGAGCCTCTTGAGTCTGTAGACCTTAAATTGCTTACTCTTAAGTTCTTGATTTTGCTGGCTATTGCCTCTGCTAGATGGGTTTCAGACTTGGGTGCCTTGTCCTGTCAGTCACCCTTTTTGATTTTTCACCGTGACCATGTGGTTCTTAGAACTCGCCCTGGTTATCTCCCTAAGGTGGTGTCATCTTTCCACCTTAACCTAGAGATTGTGGTTCCGGCCTTTACTTCTCCAGGTTTATCCTCCAAAGAGCGGTCTTTGGATGTGGTACGGGCTCTCCGTATTTATGTGAAGAGGACAGCTTCTCTTCGGAGATTTGATTCTCTTTGTCCTTTTTGGTTTTCACAAATGTGGCAACAAGCAGACCTTGGCCAGATGGTTTAAAATGGTGATTGTACATGCTTATGTACAGGCTGTCCGTCCAGCTCCTGCTATCATCAAAGCCCATTCTACTCGGTCTGTTGGACCTTCTTGGGCGGACCGCCGTGGTGCGACCCTTGAACAATTGTGCAAGGCGGCTATGTGGTCCTCGGTGAACACGTTCATAAGGTTCTATGTCTTTGATACTTCCGCCTCCCAAGATGCCTCCTTTGGACGCCGGGTTCTTGTGCCCGCTACAGTGCGTCCCCTCCCATGAGGAACTGCTTTAGGACATCCTCGAGGTTATCACTGTGGAACCCCAGTGTACCCCGCTGCAGAAAAGGAGATTTATGGTAAGAACTTACTTTTGTTAAATCTCTTTCTGCGAGGTACACTGGTTTCCACAGATCGCCCACCCTGACGCACTTAGCTTCTTTGGGTTTATATGGCATAAGCTGCTGGTACCTTCTCCTGTCGCGAGACTGTGGTATATGTTGTCTCTTTTACCTGCTACTGCATTGGACTGGTTAACAAAACTGAGCTCCTGTGCACGGAGGCGGGGTTATAGAGGAGGCGGCGCTGTGCTTCTTGGGAACAGTTAAAGCTTTTAGACTGTTGGTGCCTCGGATCAAGATCCAACTCTACACCCCGATGTTATCCCTGTGGAACCCAGTGTACTAAGCAGAAAGAAATTTAACAAAGGTAAGTTCTTACCATAAATCTCCTTTTTTTCACGTTGTCATTATGGGGTATTGTGTGTAGAATTTTGAGGAAAAAATAAATTTATAAAATTTTAGATAATGCTGTAACGTAACAAAATGTGGAAAAAGTGAAGCGCTGTGAATACTGTCTGGATGCACTGTATTTATAGGGGGGTATTCAATTGTAGTCGGAAACTGCCGTCTTGTCGGAAAGACGGCAGTGTCCGACTTTTTTAGGATGGAATCTGTTCCGACCTATTCAATACTTTCCGACAAGTCGGAATTGCCACGTGGATCAGCGGATTAGCTGCAGATCCACATGTTTTGTAGGATTCCATGGCCAAATCCGTCAGGTTTTGGCCCCGGTTCCGACAATGTCAATCCGACTTTACCCAATGTACATACTCCAGTGCCAATTAGTGGATGAAGGAAAAAAGGATGCACAAGCAGACTGTGCTGATTAATTTGATACTGTATACGACACTTGTGTATCTGTGTACGGCTTAGTCGTCTATAAGTAAAATAATGGAACTTGGCATGAAAATAGCTGCAGCCACTGCATCGTAGCACTTTGTATACAGATTCAGAGACTCAGTTGCACACATATCCTATTAAGCAGTTCAATCTCAGGGTGCATCCTGTTAGCTTCGCATTGTGACTAAGATGCATTTTCAGCAAAAGAACACCTGACGCTAGCAGAGTCTCACTGTATCTGGCACGCCGGGAGGGGCTGCTTAGCGTGACTGCAGCAATGATATGAGGATACATCTGTAACATAGATATATATTGCAAGGAAAAGTGATGTCAAGGAAATAGGTTTGGTGCACTGCCTGTGGTGGACATGCTTGATTGCTGATCATTTTGAACGTCTGTCCTGGTGTTATCAAAGGCAGTGCCTAAACCGGTTTCCATGACATTATGGTATTACCTAACACCTCGAAAAGTTGGTGATGAATTTCAGCTGCTGATGTGCCGTTAAAACACAAAAATCTGGTTTCCGCCAACCCTGCCATCTTACAGCTGATGTTAACCCAGTATGACTTGTATGAGGCACAGTCTAATGGTCATAAGAGGAAGCAGTGGTCTACCTGCTCTGGACTGATGGGACATTAGAATGAAATAGAGAACAATACACACGTGAGAGGTCTTGTTACCTTATTTATTGAACCACCCTCAAATATTATTGTTCCCCCCTCTATTATCTATACCTATTATTGTGGTCCCGCAGCTGTGTATTTTGTGTTTTATACTCTTGCTTCCCATCCCCTCTGCAGTAGCTAACTTATCTGATGTTTCTTTTATGTCCTCTAGGGGGCACAGGAGCTACGCTGGGTTATATACAGTAAGTTGTGAGGGTGCGAGCAGGCACCAAAGGGTTAACTTTTAAAATCCCAGCGTGCTAGGCATCCATTTCCGCTATACTCCTCCCCTCGGCCAAGGCCCGTCAGATTTTACTTGGTGCCAACAGGAGCAGGCACCACTTTAGAGGGGGAGTCTTCCTCCCGGGTTAGTTTTATCTGTTTTTTTACACTTTTTGAGCGGTGGTATAGGCATCCATTGGGCGCCCATACCGTCACTCCACCACATGGCGACAGCAGTACCGGCAACTGTGTAACTTACGCCACGGGGACACACAAGCAGCATAGTCCTCGGGGGAAGCCCCGCAGCCGCATCCGGATGCTGTGACGGTAAGGAGACCGTCTCCCTGCTTGCGGGGAGCCACAACCATGTGGCGATCCTCCCAGCTGGTGGAGACAGCAGGGGGCAGGTGCAGTGGGGGCACAGTTCTCTGTGCTGCATCACTAGACCACCAGGGCAAGGGCCACAGGCAAGGCTAGGTCCCTGGGGTTGATAGCACCTGAGGGTGAGGTAGGCAAGCCTGTAGCCTCCCCGGTCCCTAGGACTTGCCAAATAGCCAATGGCTTGCTACCGGTCTCAGGATCACAACTCCTCCCTCTCTCTCTCCTCCTTCAAGATGCTGGGCAGCCATTTTAAGCAAATGGCTGCTCCAGCTTGGGCACAGAGTGGTAGGCTCGGGCTCTCCCCTGTACCTTGCTCCTAGTAGCCTGGTCCTAAGCTCCACTCCTGCCTGCTTTCCTACCAGGAGGAAGCCTGTGCTTGGTGCAATAGCTGATATTAATAGTGTATAACACTCATTTATATTTGTCAGTTTTAGCTGAAGCACTTCATAGAGTTGTAATCAGCTTTACTTTCTTGCACGCCAGCTGAAATTCACTGTTTTTCTATCAGTGTTTGACATTTATACTGGTAAACATGCTTCCCAAAGTCAGAGCTGATAAGGATGTCACTGCACCGATGCCTCGTACATGCAGACTCTGTGTCAACATTCTCTCCCCACAGGATCCTGATGACATTGCTTTACGGCTCCTGAGAGGCAGTCGCCCTTTTCGCAGGTCCTGCAGGAACCAGCTTGGCCAGCCACGTTGACACTGGTAGTTTCACAGTTGGTAGACCGCTTGTCTACTCCTTCGCCTGCGTTGCTTGCTACAACTCCTTGTGCACCTATAGTTAGTGCAGGGCCAGCGCAGCCTACCCAAGCTTACACGACTGAGCCACCATGGATGCAATCATTTGCGCAGTCAGTGCAGGGCCTAACAGACATCTCAACCTCTGTCAAGAAACTACTGGATGGAGATCAGGGATCTCGACGCAGGCCAGTCACTCAGGAGAGTACTACTCCCTTGTCAGAGGAGTCTTCCAAGCCGGAATCCCTTTTAGACCAGGAATCGTCTGCTTCAGATGTGGAGTCCTCTTCAGTTCCTGCAGATTCTATGTCCCTCACTGACATAGAGGTACTTGTTAGGGCAGATAGAACGGTGCTACAGATCTAAGATATTGATCCGTCTCCTAGAAATAAGGCTACGCCTTTACAGCGAAAAAAGGAATCATCCACTCTGTTTTTCGCATCTGCTAAACTAGAGGACCTTCTGGAGGTAGCCTGGTCTCAGCCAGCCAGATGTTTGCAGGTACCCAAGCGGATAGCTTCTTTTTATCTGCTACCTCCTAAAGAAAGAACCAAGTGGGAAGCTCCCATTCCAGTAGATGTGCAAGTGGCACACTTGCTAAGGTACTCAATTTTACCTATCCCAGATACCTCTTCCCTCAATGATCCCACGGATAGGAAACTGGAAAACGTCCTCAAATAAGCTTATTCTCACGTGGGAGCCATAACTCATCCATCCCTGGTGTCCACATGGATAGCTAAAGCTATTGGTGGTTGGGTGGAGAAACTAGAACATGGTCTAATAGAAGGCAAGAGTAGGAGAGGATTTCTTGCGCATATCTTTTTTTCTCTGACGTCCTAGTGGATGCTGGGGACTCCGAAAGGACCATGGGGAATAGCGGCTCCGCAGGAGACTGGGCACCAAAGTAAAGCTTTAGAACTACCTGGTGTGCACTGGCTCCTCCCCCTATGACCCTCCTCCAAGCCTCAGTTAGATTTTTGTGCCCGAACGAGAAGGGTGCAGTCTAGGTGGCTCTCCTGAGCTGCTTAGAAAAAAGTTTAGTTTTAGGTTTTTTATTTTCAGTGAGACCTGCTGGCAACAGGCTCACTGCATCGAGGGACTAAGGGGAGAAGAAGCGAACTCACCTGCGTGCAGAGTGGATTGGGCTTCTTAGGCTACTGGACATTAGCTCCAGAGGGACGATCACAGGCCCAGCCATGGATGGGTCCCAGAGCCGCGCCGCCATCCCCCTTACAGAGCCAGAAGAGCAGAAGAGGTCCGGAAAAATCGGCGGCAGAAGACGTCCTGTCTTCAATAAGGTAGCGCACAGCACCGCAGCTGTGCGCCATTGCTCTCAGCACACTTCACACTCCGGTCACTGAGGGTGCAGGGCGCTGGGTGGGGGCGCCCTGAGACGCAATATAAACACCTTAGGGGGCAAAAAATGCATCACATATAGCTCCTGGGCTATATGGATGCATTTAACTCATGCCTGTTTTTCCATAAAAAAGCGGGAGAACGGCCGCCGAGAAGGGGGCGGAGCCTATCTCCTCAGCACACTGGCGCCATTTTTCCGCACAGCTCCGTTGGAGGGAAGCTCCCTGACTCTCCCCTGCAGTCCTGCACTACAGAAACAGGGTAAAACAAGAGAGGGGGGGCACTAATTTGGCAGATAAATCTATACAGCAGCTATATAAGGGAAAAACACTTATATAAGGTTATCCCTGTATATATATAGCGCTCTGGTGTGTGCTGGCAAACTCTCCCTCTGTCTCCCCAAAGGGCTAGTGGGGTCCTGTCCTCTATCAGAGCATTCCCTGTGTGTGTGCTGTGTGTCGGTACGTTGTGTCGACATGTATGAGGAGGAAAATGGTATGGAGGCGGAGCAATTGCCTGTATTAGTGATGTCACCCCCTAGGGAGTCGACACCTGACTGGATGGTCTTATGGAAGGAATTACGTGATAGTGTCAGCACTTTACAAAAGACTGTTGACGACATGAGACAGCCGAAAAATCAGTTAATACCTGTACAGGCGTCTCAAACACCGTCAGGGGCTCTAAAGCGCCCGTTACCTCAGGTGGTCGACACAGACCCAGACACGGACACTGACTCCAGTGTCGACGGTGAGGAAACAAACGTATTTTCCAGTAGGGCCACACGTTACATGATCACGGCAATGAAGGAGGTTTTGAACATTTCTGATACTACAAGTACCACAAAAAAGGGTATTATGTGGGGTGTGAAAAAACTACCCGTAGTTTTTCCTGAATCAGATGAATTAAATGAGGTGTGTGATGAAGCGTGGGTTTCCCCCGATAAAAAACTGCTAATTTCTAAAAAATTATTGGCATTATACCCTTTCCCGCCAGAGGTTAGGGCGCGTTGGGAAACACCCCCTAGGGTAGATAAGGCGCTCACACGCTTATCAAAACAAGGGGCGTTACCGTCTCCTGATACGGCCGCCCTCAAGGAACCAGCTGATAGGAAGCTGGAAAATATCCTAAAAAGTATATACACACATACTGGTATTATACTGCGACCAGCAATCGTCTCAGCCTGGATGTGCAGTGCTGGGGTGGCTTGGTCGGATTCCCTGACTGAAAATATTGATACCCTGGACAGGGACAATATATTATTGACTATAGAGCATTTAAAGGATGCATTTCTATATATGAGAGATGCACAGAGGGATATTTGCACTCTGGCATCAAGAGTAAGTGCGCTGTCCATTTCTGCCAGAAGAGGGTTATGGACGCGACAGTGGTCAGGTGATGCGGATTCCAAACGGCATATGGAAGTATTGCCGCATAAAGGGGAGGAGTTATTTGGGGTCGGTCTATCGGACCTGGTGGCCACGGCAACGGCTGGGAAATCCACCTTTTTACCCCAGGTCACCTCTCAGCAGAAAAAGACACCGTCTTTTCAGGCTCAGTCCTTTCGTCCCCATAAGGGCAAGCGGGCAAAAGGCCACTCGTATCTGCCCCGGGGCAGAGGAAGGGGAAAAAGACTGCAGCAGACAGCCTCTTCCCAGGAACAGAAGCCCTCCCCCGCTTCTGCCAAGTCCTCAGCATGACGCTGGGGCCTTACAAGCGGACTCAGGCACGGTGGGGGCCCGTCTCAAGAATTTCAGCGCGCAGTGGGCTCACTCGCAAGTGGACCCCTGGATCCTGCAGGTAGTATCTCAGGGGTACAAATTGGAATTCGAGACGTCTCCCCCTCGCCGGTTCCTGAAGTCTGCTTTACCAACGTCTCCCCCCGACAGGGAGGCGGTATTGGAAGCCATTCACAAGCTGTATTCCCAGCAGGTGATAATCAAGGTACCCCTCCTACAACAGGGAAAGGGGTATTATTCCACGCTGTTTGTGGTACCGAAGCCGGACGGCTCGGTGAGACCTATTTTAAATCTGAAATCCTTGAACACTTACATACAAAGGTTCAAATTCAAGATGGATTCACTCAGAGCAGTGATAGCGAACCTGGAAGAAGGGGACTATATGGTGTCTCTGGACATCAAGGATGCTTACCTCCATGTCCCAATTTGCCCTTCTCACCAAGGGTACCTCAGGTTTGTGGTACAGAACTGTCACTATCAGTTTCAGACGCTGCCGTTTGGATTGTCCACGGCACCCCGGGTCTTTACCAAGGTAATGGCCGAAATGATGATTCTTCTTCGAAGAAAAGGCGTCTTAATTATCCCTTACTTGGACGATCTCCTGATAAGGGCAAGGTCCAGAGAACAGTTAGAGGTCGGAGTAGCACTATCTCAAGTAGTACTACGACAGCACGGATGGATTCTAAATATTCCAAAATCGCAGCTGATTCCGACGACACGTCTGCTGTTCCTAGGAATGATTCTGGACACAGTACAGAAAAAGGTGTTTCTCCCGGAAGAGAAAGCCAGGGAGTTATCCGACCTAGTCAGGAACCTCCTAAAACCAGGCCAAGTGTCAGTGCATCAATGCACAAGGGTCCTGGGAAAAATGGTGGCTTCTTGCGAAGCGATTCCATTCGGCAGATTCCACGCAAGAACTTTTCAGTGGGATCTGCTGGACAAATGGTCCGGATCGCATCTTCAAATGCATCAGCGGATAACCCTGTCTCCAAGGACAAGGGTGTCTCTCCTGTGGTGGTTGCAGAGTGCTCATCTTCTAGAGGGCCGCAGATTCGGCATTCAGGACTGGGTCCTGGTGACCACGGATGCCAGCCTGAGAGGCTGGGGAGCAGTCACACAGGGAAAACATTTCCAGGGCTTGTGGTCAAGCATGGAAACGTCACTTCACGTAAATATCCTGGAACTAAGGGCCATTTACAATGCCCTAAGTCAGGCAAGGCCTCTGCTTCAGGGTCAGCCGGTGCTGATCCAGTCGGACAACATCACGGCAGTCGCCCACGTAAACAGACAGGGCGGCACAAGAAGCAGGAGGGCAATGACGGAAGTTGCAAGGATTCTTCGCTGGGCGGAAAATCATGTGATAGCACTGTCAGCAGTGTTCATTCCGGGAGTGGACAACTGGGAAGCAGACTTCCTCAGCAGACACGATCTCCACCCGGGGGAGTGGGGACTTCACCCAGAAGTCTTCCACATGATTGTGAACCGTTTGGAAAAACCAAAGGTGGACATGATGGCGTCCCGCCTCAACAAAAAACTGGACAGATATTGCGCCAGGTCAAGGGACCCTCAGGCAATAGCTGTGGACGCTCTGGTAACACCGTGGGTGTACCAGTCAGTGTATGTGTTCCCTCCTCTGCCTCTCATACCCAAGGTACTGAGAATCATAAGAAGGAGAGGAGTAAGGACTATACTCGTGGCTCCGGATTGGCCAAGAAGGACTTGGTACCCGGAACTTCAAGAGATGCTCACGGAAGACCCGTGGCCTCTACCTCTAAGAAAGGACCTGCTCCAGCAGGGACCATGTCTGTTCCAAGACTTACAGCGGCTGCGTTTGACGGCATGGCGGTTGAACGCCGGATCCTGAAGGAAAAAGGCATTCCGGATGAAGTCATCCCTACCCTGATCAAAGCCAGGAAGGATGTAACTGTGCAACATTATCACCGTATTTGGCGTAAATATGTTGCGTGGTGTGAGGCCAGGAAGGCCCCTACAGAGGAATTTCAACTGGGTCGTTTCCTGCATTTCCTGCAAACAGGACTGTCTATGGGCTTAAAATTAGGGTCCATTAAGGTTCAAATTTCGGCCCTGTCAATGTTCTTCCAAAAAGAACTAGCTTCAGTTCCTGAAGTTCAGACGTTTGTCAAGGGGGTACTGCATATACAGCCTCCTTTTGTGCCTCCAGTGGCACCTTGGGATCTCAATGTAGTTTTGGGGTTCCTGAAATCACATTGGTTTGAACCACTCACCACTGTGGACTTAAAATATCTCACATGGAAAGTGGTAATGCTGTTAGCCCTGGCCTCAGCCAGGCGTGTCTCAGAATTGGCGGCTTTATCCTATAAAAGCCCTTACCTAATTTTTCATACGGACAGGGCAGAATTGAGGACTCGTCCTCAATTTCTCCCTAAGGTGGTTTCAGCATTTCACTTAAACCAGCCTATTGTGGTGCCTGCGGCTACTAGGGACTTGGAGGATTCCAAGTTGCTGGACGTAGTCAGGGCCCTGAAAATATATGTTTCCAGGATGGCTGGAGTCAGAAAATCTGACTCGCTGTTTATCCTGTATGCACCCAACAAGCTGGGTGCTCCTGCTTCTAAGCAGACTATTGCTCGTTGGATTTGTAGTACAATTCAGCTTGCACATTCTGTGGCAGGCCTGCCACAGCCAAAATCTGTAAAAGCCCATTCCACACGGAAAGTGGGCTCATCTTGGGCGGCTGCCCGAGGGGTCTCGGCTTTACAACTTTGCCGAGCAGCTACTTGGTCAGGGGCAAACACGTTTGCTAAATTCTACAAATTTGATACCCTGGCTGAGGAGGACTTGGAGTTCTCTCATTCGGTGCTGCAGAGTCATCCGCACTCTCCCGCCCGTTTGGGAGCTTTGGTATAATCCCCATGGTCCTTTCGGAGTCCCCAGCATCCACTAGGACGTCAGAGAAAATAAGAATTTACTTACCGATAATTCTATTTCTCATAGTCCGTAGTGGATGCTGGGCGCCCATCCCAAGTGCGGATTGTCTGCAATACTTGTACATAGTTATTGTTACAAAAAATCGGGTTATTATTGTTGTGAGCCATCTTTTCAGAGGCTCCTCTGTTATCATGCTGTTAACTGGGTTCAGATCACAGGTTGTACGGTGTGATTGGTGTGGCTGGTATGAGTCTTACCCGGGATTCAAAATCCTTCCTTATTGTGTACGCTCGTCCGGGCACAGTATCCTAACTGAGGCTTGGAGGAGGGTCATAGGGGGAGGAGCCAGTGCACACCAGGTAGTTCTAAAGCTTTACTTTGGTGCCCAGTCTCCTGCGGAGCCGCTATTCCCCATGGTCCTTTCGGAGTCCCCAGCATCCACTACGGACTATGAGAAATAGAATTATCGGTAAGTAAATTCTTATTTTTTTTAATTTTCTTTTTATTTCAATTGAAGCATAACAATTATTCACAATAAAGTATATCAAAGTACACAATCATTAAAAGTTATAGCATAAGCGTTTGTCTATCAATAAGAAAAGTTAACAGCGAGAACCAATATGAGGTTCAATGTATATAGTAGAGTCACAACGAAGGTTCATACAGACATTGAAGACAAACAAAGTGAGCCCGAATCCATGCCCACACCCACATCCATCTTGTACGCCCCCCTGAATTAAATTTAGGAAAGAAGAATCTAAGCAGCGTCAAATGAAATTAGGGGGTCCTGTTCATAAACCCTAGTTTCGTACCATAAAGTGTTATTAAAACATTTCCACACCTGTTCCTTTAGTGGGCGGGACAGGGTTTCTATATAGATTTCCCATGTCTCGAAGAATTTTATGGTAAACCTTTCCTTTTGCAGAGAGGCTTCCAGCCATTCCATTCTGAAAATATGAAAGATCTTCCCTAGGAAAAGTGATATTGGCGGGGCCGAGGGCTGTATCCACATCTGTAAAATAAATTTTTAAGCTGCTGCAGAAATTATCATCAACAATTTTTTAACACCCTGTGCCACCCTAGTACCTTCCGGCATTACGCCAAATATTGCCCATTCAGGGGTAAGTGGTAAGTAGTTAACTAAGTGTTGGGTAACATATCTCCATATTTGGACCCAGAATCTCCGAATTATAGGGCACCCCCATAGACAGTGGAATAGCTCAGCTCTTTGTGCACCACATCTAGGACATGAAGAGTCTTCTAATAAACCCATTAGGTGTCTACGGTATGGCGACAGGTACGTTCTATGCCAGATATTCAAAAAGAGTTTGGTATAGGACGCAGCAGGTATTAATTTAGTGAATAGCTCAAAGGACCTCAACAATTTTGTCATAGTAAGAGATGGAAAATAATTTTTCCATTGTGCCATTCCCGTCGTCATGTCGTCATATTGTAAAGGCGTGTGCAAAAATGAATAATGGGTAGAGATTGCCTTGGAAGAGGGGTTCCCAATCATCAATAATTTGTCTAATGGGTTGTCATAATCCTGTGGGGACAGTAACCTGGAAACAACAGCCATGTAGTGTTGAGCTTGTAGGTATGCTAAGGGAAATCTATTCAATATTGGGAAGAGTACCACCGCTTGTGCAAGCGTAAGCGGTTTTCGCGAGTCACCACTTACAATTTGTCGTATGGAAGTAATGCCGTGTCTTTCCCAGAGAGTAAAAGGATGACTCGCATTTCCGTCCTGAAAATGGGCATTGCGGGCTAGAGGGAGAAAAAGGGACACATGTGGATTCAAGGAACATTTACGTCGTAAGATATGCCAAACTCTTCGAGTGGACATCAGCAGTGGATTCGAGCGGACCGAAGAGGGCAACTCCTCCTCATGTAAATGCAGGAAGGAGATAATACTACCACATCCTAAAAAGGCAGCCTCCAAGGACGTATTGGAGTACATATGTCCACCGTGTAACCAATCTCTCAAATAGCGTAAATGGGAGGCGTAACTATATTCCGATATATATTGGGAAGATTCACACCTCAATTGTGTCTACGCTGCTGCAATCTTACTAAACTGATTCGTGCCCGCCTACCGTTCCAGATGAATGTACGTATTATTTTATTAATTTCTGCCGTAGCACTCCTAGACAATAAAATAGGGAGGGATTGCAATGGGTATAGAAGTCTAGGAAATAGAATCATTTTCACTAAGTTCACTCTGCTCTTGCGCATATCTTAAATATTCAAAAGGTAAATATCTACTTTGGCAAGGCGGTCATAGATACGGGAGAGTCCTAGCATCTAAGGTTTCAGCTTCTACGATCGCGGCTAGGCAAACCCTTTGGCTGCACTCTTTGTACACAGAAGCCAACTCCAAAAAGGCTCTTGAAGTACTCCCTTATGCTCTGGTGCACTCCCTGTAGTTTCTACACTAGCGGCATCCAAGACAGCCTTCTTACCTTAAGCTGTACCACTTTGAGCCAAGACTACCTTTTGTTTCTTTCAACCACAAGGCAGAGTCAACCACAAGGCAGAGTCAGGGGTAGTCGTCCCCTAAATACCAGCCTCTGTCTAGAGTCTCTAAGCCCCACACTAAGCAACCCTGGGCTACCAGACGCCTTTCTACCAAGTAGCCCAAAAAGCCCACAGTTTGACGGGGAAGGCATCCTCCTAAGAGACCCCAGGGTGGGAGGCCGACTTCTGTCTTTTACGCCAAAGTAGATTAGCACCACAACAGATGCATCGGTCAGAGGTTTCTTTTGTATCGGGCTTCTGCAGGATTCAACAGAAGTAGCAGCTCTTCAGCATTTCATACAGTCTCTTCTAGCCTCCAATGTCATTTATCTGACTAGAGAGGTCAAGGTTTTTATACAAATTTTTTCCTAGTTCAAAAGCCAGATGGCTATCATCCTATTCTCATCCTCAGGAAACTGAAGAAGTATCTTTGAATTACAAAGTTTCATATGGGGTCCCTGCAATCCAGTATCCTAACTCTGGAACCAGAAGACTGTGTGGCATCTCTGGATATTCAGGATGCATACCTGCATATTCCCATTCGGCCCGACCAGCAGCACTTCCTACAATTTGCAATCCTGGAAGATCACTCCCAATTTCAGACACTGCCGTTCGGTCTGTCTACAGCCCCTAGGGTGTTTGAAAAGATTTATGGTGTACATGGCACCACACTGCATCGCAGAGGAGTAAGGATATTGCTAATCCGATCTTCTTCTATTAGTCCTAGACTCCATAGATGTTACAAGACCACATTCGTGTTACAGTCAATCTTCTATAATCTCACAGCTGGAAGATAAATTGTCAGAAAAGGAGAGTTATGGTAGACTTACCTTTGTTAACTCTCTTTCTGTGAAGTACATAGGGTCCACAGGGAAACATCGGGGGTGTAGTGGTGGATCAGGAATCCGAGCACCAAACATTTATAGCTTTCAGCGTATCCCAAGATGCACGGCTTCCCTCCTCTATAACAAGTCCAATGCAGAAAGGAGAGAACGAGACAGGAGAAGGAACCAGTGGCCAATGCCATACAAACCCACAAAGGCCTAGTGCGTCAGGGTGAGCGCTCTGTGGACCCTATGTACTTCGCAGAAAGAGAGTTAACAAAGGTTAGTCTACCATAACTCCCCTTTACTGCAGCAGGGTACATAGGGTTTCCACAGCGAACATCGGGGATGTCCCAAAGCAGTACATCATGGTTGGGGACGTGCCTGGGTGGATAAGAGAATCATGGATCCAAAGGAAGGATCCTGACAGGCGAATGTATCAAAGGCATAAAACCTAAGAAACGTGTGTACCGAAGACCACGTAGTCACCTTGTACAATTGTTCGGCAGATGCCCCACCCAAGAAGGTCCCATAGACCGAGTAGAATGGGAAGAAATCGAAGCTAGAACTGGAAGATCAGCTCGAGTGTAAGCTTGTGCAATCACCATTCTAATCCATCTGGCCAGCATCTGCTTATTAGCAGGACAGCCACGCTTGTGAAATCCAAAAAGAACAAAAAGGGCATCAGAGCGTCTAATAGAGGCAGTGCACTCCACATAGATACGTAGAGCCTGAACCACATCCAAGGAACGATCTCTTGCCGACAAGTCTGAAGAGATAAAGGCCGGGACCACAATCTCTTGGTTAAGGTGAAAAGAGGAAATCACCTTAGGGAGGAAACCAGGTCTAGTTTGGAGAACCGCCCTATCATGGTGGAAAATCAAAAAGGGACGACGACAGGTCAATGCACTTAAGTCCGAAACCCTTCTAGCAGAGGCAATAGCCAGTAAAAAAAAAGAGCCTTGGCCATCAGCCATTTGAGGTACAAAGAGTCAAGAGGCTCGAACAGTGCTTCTTGAAGAGCCTCCAATACAATAGACAGATCCCATGAAGCCACCGGAGGGACATAGGGAGGTTGAATGTGAATAACACCCTGAAAAACGTGTGCACATCAGGAATGGAGGCAGAAATGTGTGCCTTGAGAGAGGCAAAACGAAGGCCTACATTCCTGGAAGTTCTAAACTTAGTGGCATCATAACACTTAGCAGTGCACCAGGTGAAGTAAGTGTACCACACTCTATAGTAGATACAGTACAGGCAGAGTCTGGTTTGCGGGCCTTCAGCATAGTCTGCATGACAGCCTCAGAAAAACCTTTGGTCCTTATGAGCGATGATTCAAGAGCCATGCCGTCAAAGGTCCGGATGAAGACCTGGGCCCTGATGTAGAAGGTCCCATTGCTGAGGAAGTAGAAGGGGTCGCTCTGCAGAGAGGCCCTGGAGATCTGAGAACCAGTGACATCTGGGCCGCACTGGAGCTACTGGAATGAGTTTTCCTCCTTCTTGTTTGAACTTCCTAAGAACCCAAGGCAGAAGTGACACCAAAGGTAAGGTGTAAGGCAGGTGAAAGGTCCTGAAGACGAAGGGTTTCTCCAACAGGGTCATTTGAACGAACTCAAGACCAGTAAACCTTCCTCGTCCAGAATTTACTTATGAACTTGGAAAGCTTACTTTGCCTGGTTCTGTATCAGAGAGTTCAACCCGCAGACCTTCCGTCTGTCCCGCTTACTAGCCTTTCTACAGGAGGGTCTGGATCTGGGTCTTCGACTACCACAACAAGCACAATGCAAACAGTGTGGCAGGTGATTTGGATGGGTAAATAGGCTGTTTGCATCATCTACTACTACTAGATTATATCTACCCTTACTCCCCTTCCCTACCCCGAGCACTGCTGGCCCCTAACCTCCTTTTTGCTCCCAGTACTGCCCCAGCTGCTATGTACCCTCACCCTCTTCCTACCCCCAGCACTGCCCGCCCCTAATCCCCTCCTTGCCCCAGTACTGCCACAGCTGTTATCTACCCTTATCCACAGCACTACATGCCCCTAACCCCCTCCTTCACCCACAGAATGGCCCCTCTACTATCTACCCTTGCCCCCTCCCTACTCCCATATTTTTGAGGTATCAATGTTTACCAGTAAAATATCACGCCTCTACAGGTCTAGAACTTTTTTTTTTTAATGCAATATTTTTATTGAAGAGAAGTCGAATAAGCTGATACAAATCAAACAGGAGATGATGACTCCAGATAAGTTCAAAATAACATACATGATATCCCGCGGGACATTACCAAACATAGCGAGAGCGGGGGAGAACATCATCAATACAATATATATGTCGACAACAGTTTTTCTATGTTGGAACGAAAAGTAAAGAGAGATACAAGAAGAAAAGATCAGAGATGAAGAGAGTAAGAAAGAGAGGGGAAGGGGGATGGGAGAGTGGGGGACCACTAAGGGAGCATACAAGGTAAAGTCATATCGTGGGGGGTAGCCCACACTATCTTCAAACGTTAAGACATTGAACAGTACATCACCACTTTTGCCTATTGGGACCCGTTTGACACAGTATATCATATCCGGGCAGTAGAGGATATGCATAAGTGAACCAAGGTTCCCAAGTCCTCCTATATTTCTCTGACCTGTCATGTAAGGAAGCAGTGATTTTCTCCATCATGGAGATATGCCATATTTTAGATAGTAACATGCTCCTGGGGGGGGCAGTGGTCTTTTTCCAACTTTTAGCTATCACACATCTGGCGGCATGAAGGATTTGGAGTACCAGGTTGCCCGCATGGCTGCCAAGATTAGGCAAAGGTAGGCCCAGTAAAGCCGACCAGGGACCCAATGTTATCTGAGAACAGAAGATAGATCCAATAAGAGTTTCCACCAGGGCCCAGAACGGGCGGATTTTGGGGCAGGACCACCAAATGTGTTTGAAATCTCCAATTTGACCACACTCACGCCAGCACAATGGGGAGGACCCGGGGAAAATCCTATGCAGTGTCGCTGGGACCCGATACCATCTAGTATAGACCTTATAGGAGTTTTCCTTCACTAGGGAGGAAATTGAGGACTGGGCTACATTTTGTCTAATGATCTCCCATGAATCTTCTTCAGGGGGAGGGCCCAGGTCCTGCTCCCATTTACGTTCATGGGGGAGTATGTTCGTTGCCTTCAGAGAGCGTAGTAAACCATAAAGTATAGAAATAATACCCTGATGCATAGGAGAATAAATACAGAGACGTTCCAAAGGGGTGAGTTGGCGAATAACCTGGGGTTTAGGAAGGGAACTTAAGAAGGAGCGAAGTTGTAAATATTCGTAAAGTACAGGCTGGGAAATGCCATATTTATCACATAGAGATTTTAGGGAGTGCCAGGTGGAACCTTCTATAAAATCAAACACCAGTCCCGGACGTGGGTTCAGGTGAAGCCACGAATGGGACCGTAAGGTGGAGCCAGGGGGGAAATCCTGATTATCCCAAATAAAAGTAATGGGAGATGGAAAAGTAGATAGACCATAATGCCGAATGCAGAAAAACCACAGGGAGCAGGTGAATTTTGTGGAGGGGGCACACGTTTGTATCGTCCGATGTGGCTTGACCGGTGTAAGTAGGGAGACCAAAGTGGAGACCCCAGCCGACAAGCACTCGATTCGTATCCAGGGTAGATGGGGCGCTGGAGAAAACCACGCGAGAGCCTGGCTCAGGTGGGTTGCATGATAGTATTTACGGATATCCGGTAAACCTCTGCCTCCAGCTAGTGGGTCACGCACCAGAGTGGAGGTCCTAATTCTAGGAGGTTTACCAGACCATACAAATTTTAGGAAGAGTTTCTGCATTCGACACAAAGCCTCAGCGGGGATACGTACAGGGATTGTTTGAATCAGATACAAAAGCCTGGGTAGGATGTTCATCTTTACTGAGACTATCCGTCCGAACCAGGCTATAATCTGTTTGTCCCAGGCTCGTAGGTCAGACTCTATACACTTAAAAAGGGTTGGAAAATTTTCAGAATATAGAGAATCATAGGAATTTGTGATGAACACCCCTAAGTACCTAATTTTCTTGGAGCGCCAGGAGAAATTAAAGTTAGCAGCTAGGAGAGATCTGGTATCCTCACTAAGATGCAAAGGGAGGGCTTCCGATTTGGAATAATTAATGCGATAGCCTGAGTAATAAGAGTATGATGAGAGAGTTTTAAATAGGTTAGGGATAGATATATGGGGAGAGGAGAGAGTTAACAAAACATCATCTGCAAATAATGACATTTTGAACTCCTCATCACCAGCAGAGATACCCTTAATATCGGGGTTGGCCCTAACCATACACGCCAGAGGTTCGATAGTCATAGCAAAAATTAATGGTGACAGGGGACACCCCTGACGCGTACCATTGTTGATGTGGAAAAGGCGAGAGTCCTTGCCATTAACCCGAACTCTAGCGGAGGGGTTGGAATAGAGTGCCTGAATACCCTGAAGTAGGCTTCCTCCCAGGCCGAACCTACGTAGGGTGGCGAACATGAAGCGCCACAATATTTTATCAAAAGCTTTCTCCGCATCGAGCGAGAGAAGGATAGAGGGCAATCTAGCTTTGTTAATGAGATGAACTAAGTTAATAGTTCTGCGGGTGTTGTCTCTAGCTTGTCGGCCTGGGATGAAGCCCACCTGGTCAGCATGTATCAAATGCGGGAGAACTGAGTTTAACCTCAAGGCTAGAATTTTGGCAAAGAGTTTAATATCGTTATTTAGTAAAGAGATGGGGCGGTAGCTAGCACAGGAGTTGGGATCTTTCCCGGGTTTGTGGATTAAGACAATTCGTGCCTCCAATGTACGGGGCGACAAAGGGTTACCTCCAAGGAATCCATTAAAGAGCCTACAGAGGTGGGGCAAGAGAATCCCCTTGAATTTCTTATAATACATGATTGACATCCCATCAGGTCCAGGGGCCTTACCCGATTTCTGAGTTTTAAGTGCATTATCTATTTCCTCAAAAGTTATCTCTGAACCCAACTGAGACACTGTCGAGCCACTCAGTGATGGTAGGTTACATTTATCTAAAAGGGATTCAATCCCCTCATTGAATCTCAGTGATGATGAGGGAGTCGCTTCCGTATTATATAATGATTTATAAAATTCCTCAAATTCACCCAGAATGTGGTCAGGGTCATGAGTCAATACCCCCTGTTTAGTACGAATAGATAAGATATTTTTGGAAGAAATCTGGGCCCTCAGCTTCCTGGCCAGGAGTTTATCTGCCTTATCCCCTTTTTCATAGTAAATCTGGTTAAGGCGTCTAAGGCATTGTTCAGTCTTGTGAGATAATAGCATATTAAGTTCACCCCTAACTTTAAGTAGCCTATCTAAGTCAGCTGGGTTCAGAGAAGACTTATGAACTTCCTCCAGACGGTAGAGTTGGTCAGTTAACTCCATGATCTTTTGGGAGCGCTGTTTAGTGAGCCTGGCCGCTATCTGTATGAAGTGGCCCCGGAGGACCGCTTTATGCGCCTCCCACAGGGTCATGTCAGATATACCAGGCGTCTGGTTCAAATTAAAATAATCAGTTAGTACCTGAGTAGTCTGCGGTGGAACATCAGAGTGTTGGAGGAGGGCATCATTAAGGGACCAGGAGGGGGGGAAAGAGTGCGGGCCAAACCAGAAAGAGTCAAAGATATTGGGGCGTGGTCAGACCACGTAATTGGATGAATACAGCATTTCTGGATCCTAGAGGTCATGTCCCTCCCAACCATAATCATATCAATTCTTGTATATAGATTGTGGACTGGGGAGAAAAACGTATAATCTTTAACTAAAGGGTCGATAACCCTCCAGGAATCAAATAGCAAGTGGTTTTTGAGTAGTGACAGCAAGGCTCTGGAATTGCGAGTGCTTGTTCGGGACTGGGACAATGGGAGGGGGTGGGAGCGGTCGAGACTATGATGGAGTATAGTGTTGAAATCCCCTGCCATTAAGATATCGCCTTTCCTACATTGGGCGATTTTAGAGTCTAATGAGGCGAAAAACGAGGCCTGATTAACATTGGGGGCGTAGACGTTGACCAGAGTGATGGGAACGTTGTTAAGCTTGCCCACTATGATAAGGAATCTACCCCGTTTGTCCCTAATGATTTTTTCTGGTTCTAAGTGTAAATGGGCAGGAATCAATATGGCAACCCCTCGTTTCTTCTGGGCGTGATCACATGCGTGTATGACGACTGGGTGGCGTCTAGAACGCAGTTCAGGGTGGGAAGTACCTCTAAAGTGCGTCTCCTGGAGGAACACCAGATCTCCCCCAACCTGTTTCAGAAAAATAAATAATTTGGTCCTCTTTTGGGGACTATTGAGACCCTTCACATTATAGGATATTACGTTGACAGACATAGCAGTATGAATAGAAGCAGAACAAGAACGGCCCTAAGGACCCATGGTTGGTCTCCCGGGGGGGCGAGGGAAAGAGGGGGAATAGAAAGCAGAAAAAGAGGAGAAAAAAAAAAACATCGAGAACAATGCAAAGTAAACAAGTATAACCGACCGAGCCAAAGACCCATTGTACACTTCGTAAGGGTCTGCATGTGTGAGCTCCCGTATGGGGTATTAAGGGAGAGGAAGTCTCCCTTATGCTCAAAACCGACTAGAATGGCTCAGTGGAGGGCACGGCGCCGAACACCAGGGGGCCCTCTGACTAACCAAGAGGGCGACCATGGGGGTCGTAGCAACAAATAACCGTAATGAACCACAGTAGAATCCAGTGAACAGAAAAAACATATGCTCAGTTATATAAGCTCAGTATGAGTAGAAACTTTAAACCTCTAAACTAGTTAGCACAACAGTGTGAAATGACATGCATTAACCCATTAAGGCAGTTGTAAAGGAAAGTTCACGCAGGGTCACGCCTAGTAGAGGTTTTCGCCGGGACTGTCGACCAGAGGCGTCGAGGTGCTCGCTGTGGGAGAGGTGAGTTTGGGGTGCGTTGGAGACCCGGTGTAACCTGTGGGGGGGGGAGGTTTGTCAGGCTCCGGAGGAGGCAGGTTGAGTCTCAAAAGAAGCCGATGGGTATCCTCCTTGGATCGTGCTAGCAGCCTTTTCCCATCAAGCTGCACAATCAGGGCAAAGGGATAGCCCCATCTATAGCGGATTTGATTCTCTCTGAGGATTTGGGTGTATTCCCTCAGGTCGAATCGTCTCTTAAGAGTAGTAGGGGATAAGTCCTGAAATACCAGCAGCCTATGCGTTTCAAACAGATGTCCTTGTTCCGAGAAGCAGTCAGTATTCTGTCCTTAGTTTTGAAGTAGTGACAGCGTAAGACCACGTCTCTCGGAGGGGACGATGGTGAAGGCTTTTGGCGCAGGGAGCGATGAGCCCTATCTAGGAGGAACTGCTCATGCGGCGTGTCCGGCAGGAGATGTTGAAAGAAGCGGAGGAGGAAATCTTCCAGTTGTGCTGGTTCCACCGACTCCGGAATGCATTTAATACGTAGATTATTACGTCGTGCGCGATTATCTGCATCCTCCTGTTGGTCTTGGAGTAGGTATATATCTTCCTGCATAACGTGGACCGAATGTTCCAGCTCCTGCTGGAAGTTAATGACTTCATCAATTTTCTGTTCGACATCATTAGTGCGGGCCCCAAGATCAGATATCTCAGCCTTAAGTCCGGAGATGGCTTTATGGATCTCCGAGTGGAAAGCCTGTTTCAACGATTTCATCTCAGTAAGGATAGAGGAAATGTAATCTTTCATGGAGGGATCTGGAACAGACGAGTCTTCCTCAGATTCCGAGATAGGGGCAGGAGGGGGGGCGGCAGGTAATTTAGGTGCACCAGTCTTCATCTTAGAAATAAAAGAAGACATTTCCGCAGAAGGTGTAGCTTTCTTGGACTTAGGCATGATGTGTGACAGTCCCGGAAATAGAAAAGGTCAAAGGTCAAAACTGAGCAATAGCGTAAATAGTCATTGATCCATCACAGGACGTGTAATGAGAATAAACATAAGCACGAGACCCCCAGGGTTGCGCCCATAGGCAATCAGCAGCGCATTCCACTGCTCCAAAGTATCATAGAAAACTGGGGCATAATACAGGTGTAGTCGTAGGTGATGGCCAGGAGATGGCGCCCCTGGGTTGTAGATTGTAATACAGGAGAGCCCAGAGTAGTAGTGAAAAATCAGGGAGCCCCAGCAACCTAAATTATAGTACAATACTGAGGAGAGGGGGGGTCTGAGCAGCTAGAGCCCCTGTAGGGAGAGATGGGGGCGCCCCAATGAGCACAGCTTAATGGAGCAGTCACAGAGGCAGGGGGAGGAGAGAAGCTGCCAGCACTTGAGAAAGGCAAGATGGCCGCCGCCAGGGCCTGCAGGGGGTACCTTATCTTCCAGGGGCCGTGGAAGGAGAGCGCGGTCGTCCAGATGAGGTCCGCGGGTCAGGGGCCACCCAGCAGGGCATAGTAGAGGAGGTCCGAGGGCTGCGGAGCGCCCCGAGAGGTCCCGTTGCAGCCGCGCCGGGCACGGAGCTCCCGAGCGGGCCCACTCCAAACTCAAGCCCCCGGCGCCGGACCGAAGAGAAGGCCGCAGCGGTATAGGAGCACGTAGAGCCGCCCGGCCGCGCTGGATCGTCCTGCGCGGCTGACACACCAGGTGATGGTGCTCCCGGGCGATAACAGGCGCCGGCAAAGCTGCGGGGAATCGGCCTGTAGGTCCCCTGTGCAGGAGCTCCGGAGCCGCGCGTCCAGCTAGCTCAGCGTCCAGGCCACGCCCCCAGGTCTAGAACTTTTAATCATTAATTACCTGTCCTTGGTCTTCTTCTGCTGTGGTTCACCTTTGATCGTTGACATGAGAAGTTTGGAGTCAAGGTGGCCTTACAGTAGGCAGCAATGTAGTTTGCTTGGTGTTCCCCTCACATGTTGTGTCATGGAGAAGGCCCACCTGGAAAAATAAGAGTTATGGTAAACCTTACTTTCGTTAACTATTTTTCTTTGAGGTCCATGGGATTCACAGGGACATCAGGAGGTTTAGGGCTGTGGAGTGGATCCAGGCACCAGATATCTAAATCTTTTAAGCTCCCAAGATGCTCTGGTCCTTCCTCCCTATACCCCGCCCCCTGGCCAAGGGACTTCAGTTTTGTTAACAACAAGCCCAAGACAGGAGCAGGTTGAACGAGAAAGAAAGAAGAACGGTACACTCAAGAAACACACTCTCAGGTGTAAGAGAAGGGAACTAGTGACCAGGAGAAAGAACCCATTAAAGTCAGGTGCGTCAGGGTTAGCGCCCTGCCATGGACTTTGAAGAAAAAGAGTTAGGTTTACCGTAACTTATTTTCTTCTTCGAGGTCCATGGTTATTCACAGGGACATTGACAATGTCTTAATGCAGTTAAACTACAGGGTGGGGACGCTCCTGAGCTGAGAGGAGTACCCGACATCCAAATGAGGTATCCTGAGATGCAAATGTGTCGAAGGTGTAAAACCTTAGGAAGGTGTGGACACAGGACCATGTGGCCGCCTTGCAGAGCTGTTCTGCAGATGCTCCACAGCGGGCTGCTCACGAAGAACCAATGGACCTCGTGGGATGAGCCGAGATTGTGTTCGGCACAGGGAGGTCAGCCTGTTGGTAAGCATGAGATATGGTTGAGCTGATCCATCGGGCAAGAGTTTGTTTACTAGCTGGCCAGTCTCTTTTATGAAATCTGGAAAGGGCGAAGAGTGAGTCCATTTTCCTGACAGAGACCGTTCTCTGTACATAAAGCTGTAAAGCTTGACCAACATCCAGTAAGGCCTCACTGGAGGAAAGGCCCGAAGAGCTGAAAGCCGGAACCACAATTTCTTCATTTACATGAAGATTTGAGACTACCTTTGGGAGGTAGCCAGGTCTGGTTCTGAGGACAGCCCTATCCAGGTGAAAGATCAGGAATGGGGATTTACTCGAAAGTGCGCCTAAGTAATTGCTAGAAGAAAAATCGTCTCTGCGGTAAGCCATTTAAGGTCTACCGAGTCCAGATGTTCATAAGGGGACTCCTGAAGTGCCATGACCACCATCATTTTGGTGAAGACTCCGGGAGCTGTAGACAAGCCAAAAGGCAGCGCCTAAAACTGCAAATGTTGTTTGAGAATAGCAAACTGGAGATATCACTGATGAGCTGGTAAAATAGGCACATGAAGGTACACATCCTTGATATCCAGTGATGCCATTAAATCCCCTGGTTTCAATGCTAGAACTATAGTGTGGAGAGTTTCCATATGAAATCTGGGAACCCGAATGTATTTGTTCAAAGACCTGAGGTTTAAAACAGGTCGATGTGACCCATTGGGTTTCTGAACTAGAAACAGGGTGGAGTAGAACCCCTGTGTTCTGGAGGTATGGGGATAATTACTCCTGCTTCTTGCAAGGTGTGTATTGCTTTTGCAGGGCCGCAGCTTTAGCTGGATCCTTTAGGGGGCCTGTGCAAAAGAACTGCTGGGGGGGTGCTTGAGAAATCGTATAGCGTACCCATGGAAGACTACTTACCGGACTAAGGCATCCGTGGTGGTATGAGGCCAGGTGCCCCCAGGAGGCGGCCCGTCCCGTCAGGCTGTGGGTTTGTCAGTGGATTTGGCGACTGGCTGTCTAGTGGCCCAGGCCTGTTTATGGGGTTTGGTGGATCTATTATTGGCTATCTGGCATGGAAATGGTTGTCCTTTAGCTTCACCGTGGGGACGAAAGGACCGGGGCACATTACCTCTGTATTTGTGTGTAGTTGCGGAAGGCAGAAGCAGCAATAATAGCCACAATCTCATCTAGTTTTTTACCAAACAAGATGTCCCCAGTGAATTGTAGGGCCTCCAAGGCCTGTATAGAATTACTATTCGCTTTCCATGTACGTTGACAAATCATGCGTCTACCTGCAATAGAAGTAGCAGACACTTTAGAGGTCAATAATCCTGTGTCTAAAGCCGCTTCTCCCAGCTATGACGCTGCCTTCCTGAGGGGACATCTGGACCCTGTTTGCATCTGCTGGCATAGGCGGATCCAGGGGGAGGGCACTTGTGCCCGTGCCCCCCCCCCCCCCCCCCCTGTCATTTCTGACTTTTTTTTTTCAAAAGGAGAACAGCAGCAGCACTACTGCTATTTCCATCAGTCAGATTTGATAAAAGAGCCGGCAGTCACTAGGACCGTGTGGTAATCAATGGGGAGGCTGGTGCTGCTTCTGCCTCCCCCTGCTCACACCGCAACCTACCTCCCCCACTGCCAGCTGGCCAGAGTCCATTCCAGGCGCGGGGTGCAAATGCCAGCATCGAGTAAGACTGTTACTTATGACGGCACAGAAAGCTTCATTAGCCCTAACTGCACCGCAGTTTCCCAGCATTCCTCCTCCACTTCCTTTACCACCATGCTAGGTGCAGTCAAACTCAGCCTCAGCTTTGAGAAGGCAGCCCGTGTGATTGTGACAGGGCTGTCCTGCAGATGTCTTATGCTGTTTGTTGAAGATCCAGCTGGCTGTATCTGCTAATCACAGATGGGCAGTTCATGTCCTGCAGTCTGAGTCTCAGTGCAATGCCCAAAACAAGGTATGCTGCGCCTGCCATTACCAACTAAAAACTATAATAATTATATTGTGCTGGGGTGCATTCCAGGCTCCCATAACTAATGGACCAGGTGACCAACATTTCAAGGCCCAATCAGCCTTTTCATCAGGGTGAAACATTGGCAATAAACCAGGGTGCGCTCCTACAGCCAATCATTACCTGATGGCGTATTCTGTGAGGCAACACCCCCTGTGATACCACACTCCTTATCTGGGAGCACGTGTGCCTTAGGTGCATGTAAATATAACTATTACCGTTCCCCTATCATGGTGCCCCCCCTTTCATTTTCTTCTGGATCTGCCCCTGTCTGCCGGCATTCTTTCCTCTAAAGCATCTGCCTAACTTTCAATGGCCTTAGCTACCCATGCCAAGGCCATGGCTGGTCTAGTGACTGCCTCTGAGAGGGAGTATATAGAAGTGAGGCAAGTTTCTATATTTCTGTCTGTGGCATCCTTTAGGGACAAAACAAATGGGATAGGCAGTGTACATGTGCACACCAGGCGTGCAACATGGGAATTCACAAAGAGAGATGTTTCCCATTGTGTGCAGTCCTTTGCTGGAAGGCGGTAAAATGTCCCTAGATGCCTAGCTATCTGCAATTTTTTACAAGGCGTAGCCCAGGCTTCCTGCATAAATTCCGTCATTTGTTCGGACTGAGGAAATTAATCAATAACTGTTTTTGGACGCTTAAATACCGGCGTCTTGGATTTGAATGTAGGGGCCGGCTGTTTGTCACTGTCAATTTCCAGGATGAACTTTACCGCTCTGACTAAAACTGGTACATCTATAGTGGAATGACGTTCCTCCTCAGGGGAGAGGGATTCCACTAAGGACGTGTCTGTCTGATCAGGTTTCCCAGAAGATTCCTCTGAATCAGGCCCGTGAGTAGATTGAGAGGATTGGAAAGACCTTCTCGTGGGCCTCACCTCTGGAGTTTTATTAGTTTGTAACATTTGCTGGAATGCAGCAGAGACCTGAGCCAAGTTTTGTACTGAACTAGACAGTACATCTACCCAGGGAGGCTGTATGGGAAGTAAAGGGGGATTTAACATTGCAGGCTGTAGCTGCTGGTGAAATCCCATGCTAGGGGGCTGAGCAGTGGCTGATAAGCGATCTGCAATTTGAGTGAGATGTGAAAAGGAAGCCCATGGGGGTTCCTGTGGCAGAGGCTGTTCCGCTGAGGTACACTGGTTAGGAGGGTTATAACAATTTATGCATTGACCATCGTGAACAGTATCCTGTAGTGTAAAACCTGCTGAACAGGTCCTGCATGTAACCGGTACCGGAGCAGCCTGCTCCTTATGAGCCTTTCTAGAAGACATGCTGTAGCAATACTGTAAAGCACACCTCAGTGTATGGCTTAAAAATGCAATGTGACTGCCTATATTTGAATATATGAAGTACTATAATAACCCTTAAACACCTGTATCGTAGGGTTATGAAGAAAAAGACAAAAGGGATAGCAATAGTCTGTACAGAGGAACAGAATAAACAAACAGCAGAGCTAGCAAAGCGGGGTATAGGGAAGAAGTACCAGGGCATCCTGGGAGCTTAAAAGCTTTAAATGTCTGGTGCCTGGATCCACTCCACAACCCTATACCCCCGATGTCCCTGTGAATCAGCATTGACCCCGAAGAAGAAACATATGTGTGATATCTATCTATCTATCTATCCAAAAGCAGCAAAAGGGACCTCCACATATACCCTATTGGTGATAGGGAGATAGAGGGATATAAAAGCAAGACAGGAAGATGAGGGGTGAGTAGAACAGAGAAAAGATAGAGGTGCAACATCAGGCATGATAACTATTAACCCAGCTAAAGATGGGTCCACAGATGAAGTACTAGGGGTGAATTTACGATGGTAGTTCTATTTAAGATGAGATGTTGCTTATACCAACCAATCAGATTCCAAGTATTGTCTTCTAGAAGGTGCTAGATAACTGAGAGGTATAATCTGATTGGTTTCTATGGGCAACATCCCATCTTAAATAGAACTCCCATCTTAGTAAATTTATCCCCTAGTGTCTATATAACTGCCATCCATTTACGATCTACCTATCTTATCTTAACTCTAATATTATCTATTGACAGTCTATCTATCTTAACTCTAATTTTATCTATCTATCTTACCATACCTATGTATCTTATCTACCGAACCATCGCTATCATGCTCGGTTTTGCAGGAGTGAGCAGGTGTGGCAGGTTGGTGTTCAACTATTAATACTGTGTGGGGGCTAGGGGTTCAGCAGATACTAACAGTGTAAGAATAAGTGTGGCTGACTAGTGGGCAAAAGGGGATAAGGCGATGGCAAACAATTCAAATGGTGAGGAATAGGGAGGGGGAGGAAGATGAGCCAGCTGCTGGGTGTGGGAAGATAGATAGACAGTGTCTAGTTAGACAGTCAATAGATAGACACCACATGTTAGACAGACATTAGGTCGATAGGGTCAAAAGGTCGACATGAAAAAGTAGACAATACAAAATGTCGACAGTGTCAAAAGGTCGACGTGAAAATGGACGACGCAAAAAATGTAGACAAAATCATTTATGTGATTTGTGTGGATTGTTTTGTCATATGGGACCCCCAATTGTAGAAAGGTATCCCCTTGCGGGGCACGCTTCGCTCAACACGCTTAGGGCGCTGTTTATAACCATCTCTATGCCGACATGGAAAGAGAAGGTATGAAATAGTCCAAAAACATGTCAAATAAAAAAAACCTCTGTCTACCTTTTTTATGTCGACCATTTTCATGTCGACCTTTTGACCCTGTCGACCTTTTGTACTGTCTGCCTTTTTCATGTCGACCTTTTGACCCTGTGCGACCTAATGTCTGTCTAATGGTGGGTACGGACTGATAGATATATCTGCCGATCAATTGATCAGCAGTTGTATCTATGGACGGATCGGGCAGTGTGCTGTGCATACACACTGCCTGATCCGTTTAGGGACTGACGTCATGAACTCGGCGGGCCCAGTTCAGCTATCAATCACCGCCGGCTGCCGCAGCATATGTACAAGTGGTCGGCCGACCGCCCGTACACACACAGCAATGCGCCAATATATTGGTAGATATATTGGCCGTCAGCTGTGCTGCAGGGCCGGCGCAATATGTCTGTGAACGATGGAGTTCACAGACATATCGGCCGTACACACTGGCTGATGGACCCGCGATATATCGCCCAGTGTGTATGGGCCTTAACATATGGTGTCTTTCTATTAACTATCTAACTAGACACTGTCTATCTATCTATCATCCGGATACCCCAGCTGCTGTAACTACTACCACAACAAACACAATGTAAACATTGTGGCTTCATCATCTACTACTACTATTACTAGATGCGATCTACCCTTACCCCCTTCCCTACCGCTGGCCCCTAACCTAATTCATGCTCCAAGAACTGCCCCAGCTGCTATCTATCCTTACCCTCTCCCTACCCCTAGCACTGCCTGCCCCGAATACTCTCCTTGCCCCCAGTACTGCCACAGCTGTTATCTACCCTTACCCACAGCACTACATGCCCCTAACCCCCTCCTTGCCCCGCAATACGGCCCATATACTATTTACCCTTTCCCCTCCTTACTCCCATATTTTTAAGGTATCAGTGTATACCAGTAAATTATTATCACGCCTCTACTGGTCTAGAACTTTTGTTTAGCCTGAGAATTATCAGTAATTAATAACCATTAATTAGCTGTCCTGGGTCTTCTTCTGCTGTGGTTCACCTTTGATTGTTGCCATGAGAAGTTCGGAGTCAAGGTGGCCTCGCAATAGGCAGCAATGTAGTTTGCTTAATGTTCCCCTCACATGTTGTGTCATAGAGAATGTCCACCTGGCAAAAGATAGAAGTGTGATAATATGTTTCTGGTGTGTATTGATAATTAGAAAATAATCTATCTATCTATCTATCTATCTATCTATCTATCTATCTATCTATCTGTCTATCTATCTTTCCAAAAGCAGGAAAAGGGACCACCACAAATACCCTATGGGCAAATAGAGGGATATTAAAGCAAGACAGGAAAATGGGCGGTGAGTACTACAGAGAAAAGACAAAGGTGCAACATTGGGCATGATAATTATCTTACTGTATCTTAACTCTAATATAGTCTATTTACAATCTGTCTTCTATATATCTATCTAATCTTAACTGTAATCTTATCTATTTACAATCTATTTTATCTATATATCTATCTTAACTGTAATCTATCTTATCTATCTATAACCATCTATCTAATCATCGTTATCATATTCGGTATTGCAGGGGTGAGCAGGTGACTGGTGCTGTGGCGAGTTGGGGTGCCACTATTAATACTGTGTGGGGGCTAGGGGTGCCGCGGCTTCTAACTGTGGATTCACCTTTGATTGTTGCCATGAAAGGTTTGGAGTCAAGGTGGCCAGCTGCTATGTACCTTCACCCTCTCCCTACCCCCAGCACTGCCTGCCCCTAATCCCCTCCTTGCCCCAGTACTGCCACAGCTGTTATCTACCCTTACCCACAGCACTACATGCCCCTAACCCCCTCCTTGACCCACAGAACGACCCCTCTACTATCTACCCTTGCTCCCTCCCTACTCCCATATTTTTGAGGTATCAATGTTTACCAGTAAAATATCACGCCTCTACAGGTCTAGAACCTTTAATCATTAATTACCTGTCCTTGGTCTTCTTCTGCTGTGGTTCACCTTTGATCGTTGACATGAAAAGTTTGGAGTCAAGGTGGCCACGCAATAGACAGCGATGTAGTTTGCTCGATGTTCCCCTCACATGTTGTGTCATGGAGAAGGCCCACCTGGAAAAAGATAGATGCATGATAATATGTTCCAAGTAACTTAGATAGATAGAGGTATTGTTTATTCTATCTATCTATCTATCTATCTATCTATCTATCTATCTATCTATCTATCTATCTTTCCAAAAGCAGGTAGAAGGGACCTCCACAAATACCCTGTTGGTGATACGCAAATAGAGGGATATAAAAGCAAGACAGGAAAATGGGCGGTGAGTATTACAGAGAAAAGACAAAGGTGCAATGTCGGGCATGATAACTATCTTATCTTAACTCTAATATAGTCTATTTACAATCTATCTTATATCTTATCTACACATATATATATATATATATATATATAATAAGATTTTACTTACCGATAAATCTATTTCTCGTAGTCCGTAGTGGATGCTGGGGACTCCGTCAGGACCATGGGGAATAGCGGCTCCGCAGGAGACAGGGCACAAAAGTAAAAGCTTTAGGATCAGGTGGTGTGCACTGGCTCCTCCCCCTATGACCCTCCTCCAAGCCTCAGTTAGGATACTGTGCCCGGACGAGCGTACACAATAAGGAAGGATTTTGAATCCCGGGTAAGACTCATACCAGCCACACCAATCACACTGTACAACCTGTGATCTGAACCCAGTTAACAGCATGATAACAGCGGAGCCTCTGAAAAGATGGCTCACAACAATAATAACCCGATTTTTGTAACAATAACTATGTACAAGTATTGCAGACAATCCGCACTTGGGATGGGCGCCCAGCATCCACTACGGACTACGAGAAATAGATTTATCGGTAAGTAAAATCTTATTTTCTCTGACGTCCTAGTGGATGCTGGGGACTCCGTCAGGACCATGGGGATTATACCAAAGCTCCCAAACGGGCGGGAGAGTGCGGATGACTCTGCAGCACCGAATGAGAGAACTCCAGGTCCTCTTTAGCCAGGGTATCAAATTTGTAGAATTTTACAAACGTGTTCTCCCCCGACCACGTAGCTGCTCGGCAGAGTTGTAATGCCGAGACCCCTCGGGCAGCCGCCCAGGATGAGCCCACCTTCCTTGTGGAATGGGCCTTGACAGATTTAGGCTGTGGCAGGCCTGCCACAGAATGTGCAAGTTGAAATGTGCTACAAATCCAACGAGCAATCGTCTGCTTAGAAGCAAGAGCACCCAGTTTGTTGGGTGCATACAGGATAACAGCGAGTCAGTTTTCCTGACTCCAGCCGTCCTGGAAACCTATATTTTCAGGGCCCTGACAACATCTAGCAACTTGGAGTCCTCCAAGTCCCTAGTAGCCGCAGGTACCACAATAAGCTGGTTCAGGTGAAACGCTGACACCACCTTAGGAAGAAACTGGGGACGAGTCCGCAGCTCTGCCCTGTCCGAATGGACAATCAGATATGGCTTTTGTGAGACAAAGCCGCCAATTCTGACACTCGCCTGGCCGAGGCCAGGGCCAACAGCATGGTCACTTTTCATGTGAGATATTTCAAATCCACAGATTTGAGGGGTTTAAAATGTGATTTGAGGAATCCCAGAACTACGTTGAGATCCCACAGTGCCACTGGAGGCACAAAAAGGGGGTTGTATATGCAATACTCCCTTGACAAACTTCTGGACTTCAGGAACTGAAGCCAATTCTTTCTGGAAGAAAATTGACAGGGCCGAAATTTGAACCTTAATGGACCCCAATTTGAGGCCCATAGACACTCCTGTTTGCAGGAAATGCAGGAATCGACCGAGTTGAAATTTCTTCGTGGGGCCTTCCTGGCCTCACACCACGCAACATATTTTCGCCACATGTGGTGATAATGTTTTGCGGTCACCTCCTTCCTGGCTTTGACCAGGGTAGGAATGACCTCTTCCGGAATGCCTTTTTCCCTTAGGATCTGGCGTTCCACCGCCATGCCGTCAAACGCAGCCGCGGTAAGTCTTGGAACAGACCTGGTACTTGCTGAAGCAAGTCCCTTCTTAGCGGCAGAGGCCATGAGTCCTCTGTGAGCATTTCTTGAAGTTCCGGGTGCCACGTCCTTCTTGGCCAATCCGGAGCCACGAGTATAGTTCTTACTCCTCTACGTCTTATAATTCTCAGTACCTTGGTTATAAGAAGCAGAGGAGGGAACACATACACCGACTGGTACACCCACGGTGTTACCAGAACGTCCACAGATATTGCTTGAGGGTCTCTTGACCTTGCGCAATACCTGTCCAGTTTTTTGTTCAGGCGGGACGCCATCATGTCCACCTTTGGTCTTTCCCAACGGTTCACAATCATGTGGAATACTTCCCGATGAAGTCCCCACTCTCCCGGGTGGAGGTCGTGCCTGCTGAGGAAGTCTGCTTCCCAGTTGTCCACTCCCGGAATGAACACTGCTGACAGTGCTATCACATGATTTTTCGCCCAGCGAAGAATCCTTGCAGTTTCTGCCATTGCCCTCCTGCTTCTTGTGCCGCCCTGTCTGTTTACGTGGGCGACTGCCGTGATGTTGTCCCACTGGATCAATACCGGCTGACCTTGAAGCAGAGGTCTTGCTAAGCTTAGAACATTGTAAATTGCCCTTAGCTCCAGTATATTTATGTGGAGAGAAGTCTCCAGACTTGATCACACTCCCTGGAAATTTTTTCCCTGTGTGACTGCTCCCCAGCCTCTCAGGCTGGCATCCGTGGTCACCAGGACCCAGTCCTGAATGCCGAGTCTGCGGCCCTTTAGTAGATGAGCACTCTGCAGCCACCGCAGAAGAAACACCCT
Source organism: Pseudophryne corroboree (assembly GCF_028390025.1). NCBI lineage: Eukaryota > Metazoa > Chordata > Amphibia > Anura > Myobatrachidae > Pseudophryne > Pseudophryne corroboree. The sequence goes on along the minus strand of NC_086448.1, from coordinate 343,093,229 downwards.
TGTCCTTGGAGACAGGGTTATCCGCTGATGCATCTGAAGATGCGATCCGGACCATTTTTCCAGCAGATCCCACTGAAAAGTTCTTGCGTGAAATCTACCGAATGGAATCGCTTCGTAAGAAGCCACCATTTTTCCCAGGACCCTTGTGCAATGATGCACTGACACTTTTCCTGGTTTTAGGAGGTTCCTGACTAGCTCGGATAACTCCCTGGCTTTCTTCTCCGGGAGAAACACCTTTTTCTGGACTGTGTCCAGAATCATCCCTAGGAACAGCAGACGTGTCGTCGGAAACAGCTGCGGTTTTGGAATATTTAGAATCCACCCGTGCTGTCGTAGAACTACTTGAGATAGTGCTACTCCGACCTCCAACTGTTCTCTGGACCTTGCCCCTATCAGGAGATCGTCCATTTTCTTTGAAGAAGAATCATCATTTCGGCCATTACCTTGGTAAGGACCCGGGGTGCCGTGGACAATCCAACCGGCAGCGTCTGAAACTGATAGTGACAGTTCTGTACCACGAACCTGAGGTACCCTTGGTGAGAAGGGCAAATTGGGACATGGAGGTAAGCATCCCTGATGTCCCGGGACACCATATAGTCCCCTTCTTCCTGGTTCGCTATCACTGCTCTGAGTGACTCCATCTTGATTTGAACCTTTGTATGTAAGTGTTCAACTATTTCAGATTTAGAATAGGTCTCACCGAGCCGTCTGGCTTCAGTACCACAATATAGTGTGGAATAATACCCCTTTCCTTGTTGTAGGAGGGGTACTTTGATTATCACCTGCTGGGAATACAGCTTGTGAATTGTTTCCACTACTGCCTCCCTGTCGGAGGGAGACGTTGGTAAAGCAGACTTCAGGAACCGGCGAGGGGGAGACGTCTCGAATTTCCAATCTGTACCCCTGGGATACTACTTGTAGGATCCAGGGGTCCACTTGCGAGTGAGCCCACTGCGTGCTGAAACTCTTGAGACGACCCCCCCCACCGCACCTGAGTCCGCTTGTACGGCCCCAGCGTCATGCTGAGGACTTGGCAGAAGCGGTGGAGGGCTTCTGTTTCTGGGAATGGGCTGCCTGCTGCAGTCTTCTTCCCTTTCCTCTATCCCATGGCAGATATGACTGGCCTTTTGCCCGCTTGCCCTTATGGGGACGAAAGGACTGAGGCTGAAAAGACGTTGTCTTTTTCTCCTTTATACGGCAATACTTCCATGTGCCGTTTGGAATCTGCATCACCTGACCACTGTCGTGTCCATAAACAACTTCTGGCAGATATGGACATCGCACTTACTCTTGATGCCAGAGTGCAAATATCCCTCTGTGCATCTCGCATATATAGAAATGCATCCTTTAAATGCTCTATAGTCAATAAAATACTGTCCCTGTCAAGGGTATCAATATTTTCAGTCAGGGAATCCGACCAAGCCACCCCAGCGCTGCACATCCAGGCTGAGGCGATCGCTTGTCGCAGTATAACACCAGTATGTGTGTATATACTTTTTAGGATATTTTCCAGCCTCCTATCAGCTGGCTCCTTGAGAGCGGCCCTATCTGGAGACGGTACCGCCACTTGTTTTGATAAGCGTGTGAGCGCCTTATCCACCCTAAGGGGTGTTTCCCAACGCGCACTAACTTCTGGCGGGAAAGGGTATACCGCCAATAATTTTCTATCGGGGGAAACCCACGCATCATCACACACTTCATTTAATTTATCTGATTCAGGAAAAACTACAGGTAGTTTTTTCACACTCCACATAATACCCTTTTTTGTGGTACTTGTAGTATCAGAAATATGTAACACCTCCTTCATTGCCCTTAACATGTAACGTGTGGCCCTAAAGGAAAATACGTTTGTTTCTTCACCGTCGACACTGGAGTCAGTGTCCGTGTCTGTGTCTGTGTCGACCGACTGAGGTAAAAGGACGTTTTAATGGCCCTGACGGTGTTTGAGACGCCTGGACAGGTACTAATTGGTTTGCCGGCCGTCTCATGTCGTCAACCGACCTTGCAGCGTGTTGACATTATCACGTAATTCCTTAAATAAGCCATCCATTCCGGTGTCGACTCCCTAGAGAGTGACATCACCATTACAGGCAATTGCTCCGCCTCCTCACCAACATCGTCCTCATACATGTCGACACACACGTACCGACACACAGCACACACACAGGGAATGCTCTGATAGAGGACAGGACCCCACTAGCCCTTTGGGGAGACAGAGGGAGAGTTTGCCAGCACACACCAAAAACGCTATAATTATACAGGGACAACCTTTATATAAGTGTTTTTCCCTTATAGCATTTTAATATATATAGTCATATCGCCAAATAAGTGCCCCCCCTCTCTGTTTTAACCCTGTTTCTGTAGTGCAGTGCAGGGGAGAGCCTGGGAGCCTTCCCACCAGCATTTCTGTGAGGGAAAATGGCGCTGTGTGCTGAGGAGAATAGGCCCCGCCCCCTTTTCGGCGGGCTTCTTCTCCCGTTTTTCTGAGACCTGGCAGGGGTTAAATACATCCATATAGCCCCCAGGGGCTATATGTGATGTATTTTTAGCCAGAATAAGGTACTATCATTGCTGCCCAGGGCGCCCCCCCCCCAGCGCCCTGCACCCTCAGTGACCGCTGCTATGAAGTGTGCTGACAACAATGGCGCACAGCTGCAGTGCTGTGCGCTACCTTATGAAGACTGAAAAGTCTTCTGCCGCCGGTTTCTGGACCTCTTCACTTTTCGGCATCTGCAAGGGGGTCGGCGGCGCGGCTCCGGGACGAACCCCAGGGTGAGACCTGTGTTCCGACTCCCTCTGGAGCTAATGGTGTCCAGTAGCCTAAGAAGCCAATCCATCCTGCACGCAGGTGAGTTCACTTCTCTCCCCTAAGTCCCTCGATGCAGTGAGCCTGTTGCCAGCAGGACTCACTGAAAATAAAAAACCTAACAAAACTTTTACTCTAAGCAGCTCTTTAGGAGAGCCACCTAGATTGCACCCTTCTCGGCCGGGCACAAAAATCTAACTGAGGCTTGGAGGAGGGTCATAGGGGGAGGAGCCAGTGCACACCACCTGATCCTAAAGCTTTTACTTTTGTGCCCTGTCTCCTGCGGAGCCGCTATTCCCCATGGTCCTGACGGAGTCCCCAGCATCCACTAGGACGTCAGAGAAATATATATTATCATCTTTACTTTAATCTTATCTAAGTACAATCTGTTATCTTATCTATATATCTATCGTATCTTAACTCTAATCTTATTTATTTACAATCTATCTGATCTATCTAACCATCTATCTAATCATCGTTATCATGCTCGGTGTTGCAGAGGTGAGCAGATGACTGGTGCTGTGGCGGGTTGGGGTGCTACTATTAATACTGTGTTGGGACTACAGGTGACGCAGCTGCTAACGGTGTAAGAATAAGTGTGGTTGGCTGGTGAACAATTCAAATAGTGTGGCATGGGGAAAGGGGGGAGGAAGATGGGCAGGCTGCTGCTGCTACTACTACTACCACAAAAAAAAATAATGCAAAAGTTGTGGCAGGTGGCAGGGAGGGGGAGATGGGCTGGCTGTATCATCTACAATTACTAGATGCTATGTACCCTTACTCCCTCCCTACCCCTAGCACTGCCTGCCCCTACTCCCTTCCTTGCCCTCAGTACTGCCGCAGCTGTTATCTACCCTTACCCACAGCACTACATACCCCTAACCCCCTCCTTGCCCCCCAGTATGGCCTATTTGCTGTCTGTCCTTGCCCCCTCCCTACCCCCATATTTTTTAAGTATCAATGTATACCAGTGAAATATTATCAGTAATTAATACTAATGAATTACCTGTCCTGAGTCGTCTTCTGCTCTGGTTCACCTTTGATTGTTACCATGAGAAGTTTGGAGTCAATGTGGCCTCGCAATAGGCAGCGATGTAGTTTGCATGATGTTCCCCTCACGTGTTGTGTTATGGATAATGCCCACCTGGAATAAGATAGAAGCATGATATATACGTTATGGTAAGAACTTACCGTTGATAACGGTATTTCTCCTAAGCCCAAAGGATCCACAGGATAACAATGGGATATGATGAAGCAACAGCGTATTTGCACCAATCGGTCAAAGCTTTCTGGCCTCCCAGCATGCAACAGGCCCGTCCATATAGCCCCGCCTCCTGGCTCAGGCAAATCAGTTGTATACCAAAGCTCAAGGCAGGAGCATCATAAATAGCCCTAATCAGGCGATAAGAACACACATGCACATCCTTCCATACAATAAGGAAGAGGTTAGTGAGTAAAAGGTACCTCAAATCAGGTGCATCAGGGTGGGATCCCTGTGGATCCTGTGGACTTAGGAGAAATACCAACGGTAAGTTCTACCATAATGTATATTTCTCCGGCAGGGTCCACAGGTTATCCACAGGATAACAATGGGATTTCCCAAAGCAATTTAGTGGTGGGGATGCTCCTGATTGGACAGGAGAATCCTTCGCCCATTCAGAGTCAAGGGGGTAATTCCAAGTTAATCGCAGCAGGAAATTTTTTAGCAGTTGGGCAAAACCATGTGCACTGCAAGGGGGGCAGATATAACATTTGCAGAGAGAGTTAGATTTGGGTGGGTTATTTTGTTTCTGTGCAGGGTAAATACTGGCTGCTTTATTTTTACACTGCAATTTAGATTGCAGATTGAACTCACCACACCCAAATCTAACTCTCTCTGCACATGTTATATCTGCCTCCCCTGCAGTGCACATGGTTTTGCCCAACTGCTAAAAAATTTCCTGCTGCGATCAACTTGGAATTACCCCCCATGAGAGGCAAAGGTATCCATGGCATAATGTCTAATGAATGTGTTAATGGAAGACCATGTGGCTGCCTTACAAACCTGTTCTGCTGAAGCACCACGTTGTGCTGCCCATGATGGACCTACCTTATGAGTATAGTGAGCAGAGACATTAGCCGGAACAGGGAGATCAGCTTGAGAATATGCTTCTGAAATCGTCATCTGAAGCCACCTCGCCAGTGTCTGCTTGCCAGCAGCCCATCCTCTCTTGTGAAATCAGTAGAGAATGAGAAGAGAATCTGTCTTTCTGATGGCACTGGTACGATCCATGTAGATCCTTAATGCATGGACCACGTCCAGTGATGCATCTCCCGCAGAAAGGCCCGGTACCTGGAAAGCCGGGACTACAATTTCTACATTAAGGTGGAATTTAGACACCACCTTCGGAAGATACCCAGACCTAGTTCTGAGAACTGCTTTATCTGGATAAAAAATCAGAAATGGGGAACAACATGATAATGCCCCTAAATCTGATACTCTTCTAGCTGACGCCATAGCCAGTAGAAAGAGAACTTTAGCTGTCAACCATTTAAGATCCACTTTATTAAGTGGTTCAAATGGGCAACTAGAAGGGCTTTCAGGACTAGACTTAAGTCCCAAGGCACTGTAGGAGGAACAAAAGGAGGTTGAATGCACAGCATTCCCTGGAAAAAAGTTCACACATCCTGTAAGTTGGCAATTTTCTTTTGGAACCATACAGTCAATACTGACACTTGCACTCTCAAGGAAGCCACCTTCAAACATTTATCCATTCCTGCCTAAAGGAATGTTAAGACCCTGGAAGCTCTGAAAGACTTAGGGTCCATTTTCCGTTCACTGCACCAATGAATATAGGTTTGCCATATTCGGTGATAAATGCGAGCTGAGGAAGGTTTCCTTGCTCTGAGCATAGTTTGAATTACCTGTTGTGAGAATCCTCTTGACTTCAGGATAAAGGTTTCAAGAGCCACGTCGTCAAAGACAGTCGATCCAGATGTGTGTGATAACAAGGACCCTGCATCAGTAGATCTGGACGTTGAGGGAGCAGAAGTGGAGCATCCATCGACATTCTCTGCAGATCTGTGTACCAATGCCTTCTGGGTCAAACCGGAGCTATCAGTATCACGGCACCTTTACCTTGCTTTATCTTTCTCACCACCCTGGGTAATAGGGTGATTGGAGGTAACACATAAGCCAGATGAAAGTCCTATCTCACCGACAGGGCATCCACAAAGATCGTTCTGGGATCCTTTGTTCTTGACCCGTATGCGAGAACTTTGTTGTTCAGATGGGACGCCATGAGATCTATCTCTGGCAACCCCCACTTGTCTACTAGAGTGTGGAAGACCTCTGGGTGTAGAACCCATTCGCTTGCCTGAATGGCGTGTCGACTGAGAAAGTCTGCTTCCCAGTTTAGGACTCCCGGAACAAACACTGCGGACAAGGCTAGATGATGAAGTTCTGCCCACTTTAGTACGTGACTTACCTCCTTCATTGCTTTTCAGCTGCGAGTTCCTCCCTGATGGTTGAGGCACACTACTGCCGTTGCATTGTCCGAGCGGATCTGGACTGGTTTTCCCCGAAGAATGTCCTTTGCCTGAATCAGTGCCATGTATATGGCCCGAAGTTACAATATATTTATTGGCAGGCAACTTTCTTCCTTGGTCCATTGCCCCTGGAAACACAACCTTCCTGACACTGCTCCCCAGCCCTGGAGACTGGCATCTGTCGTCAGAATTTCTCAATCTGATATCCAAAAGGGTCTCTCCTTGTCCAGATGGGATGTCTGTAGCCACCAGGCTAATGACCTTCTTACTTCTATCGTAAGAACCATAGTCTGTGTTTTTATCGTCTGATTCAACCCATTCCATTTGTCAAGAATCAGACACTGCAGAGGCCTCAAGTGGAATTGTGCATACTCCACCATGTCGAATGTTGACACCATCAAACCCATCACACGCATTGCTGCGTGAATGGATACCTTTTGACTGTGTAGCAAGTCCTAAATCCTTGACTGAAACTTGGATTTCTTGTTCAGAGGTAACATTACTCTCTGAAGACTTGAATCCAGTACAGCCCCCAAGTGAGTCATCCACTGTTACGGAACCAGAGACGGTTTTGCCCAATTTATGAGCCACCCGTGCTTCTGCAGACATGTTATTGTCTGTTGCAGATGACATAGGAGCAATTCCTGCGACTGTGCCAGGATTAAAAGATCTTCGAGGTATGGAAACATTCTTATCCCCTGCTGGCAGAGATAAAATGAAATTATCACCATAATCTAGATAAATAGTCTGGGTGCCGTGGCTAACCCAAAAGGTAGAGCTGGAACTGAACATGCTGTTCGAAGATAGCAAACCTGAGATAGCACTGATGGGACAGTGCTATAGGAACATGTAGGTAAGCATCCTGTATATCCAGGGATACCATATAATCCCCTGGCTCCATGGCCAAAATGATGGAACGTAAAGTCTCCATGTGAAACCGAGGTACCCAAATGTATTTGTTCAGCACTTTGAGATTGAGAATGGGCCGAAATGACCCATTTGGCTTCTGAACAAAAACAGGTTGGAGTAAAACCCCTGTCCTCGTTGTTCATGAGGAACTGGAATGACTACTCCTGACTGAAGCAATCTCTGAACTGCCTCTTGCAAAGCCCTGGCCTTCGTCTCTACCCGAGACGGGCTGGTACAAAAAAAACCTTCGAGGAAGGTGCTTCTTGAAGACAAAAGCATAACCTAGTGATACCACTTCCTGCACCCAGGCATCTGTGGTAGACTGCTGCCAGATCTGTGCAACTGAAGAAGTCGTCCCCCCACCCTGGGATCCCCAGGTGGAGGCCAGCACCATCAGGCTGATGGCTTATCTGTCTTACCAACCAGTCCCCTGGTAGCCCAATGCTTTTTAGTCTTACCAGACTTGTTCTATTGGGACTGCCTGCTATCACTTTTACCTTTAGCTTTTCCTTTAGACTGAGAGGGCTGAAAAGCCGGAACTTTAGGTTTGAAATTGTATGTGGAAGGAAACTTTACTTTCTCCGGCTGGTTCCACAGGTGTTCCACAGGATAACATTTGATATGCCGGAGCGACAGCGGAAATGGCACCAAATAGTCACGAGCTTTCTGGCCTACCAGGATGCATTGGGCTCATCAATATAATCCCGCCCACCGACTCAGTCAATTCAGTTTTTTGTTTGGTGCGGCAGGAGCCGGACCATGGTCACAGGGCTGCTGTTAAGGCAGCCCTAAGCTTTTATTATTTTATTTTTATAGTCTTACTATGTTTTGAGTGATCTTTCTTAACAGCGTCTTAAACGCATGCTAGAAAGAGTCGCTCCAACAACTCTCCACCGGGTCGCAACAACGCTTACCTCCGGGTATTAGTGCTGTCTCGACGGGCGTCTGTGTCGGATGTCATAGGTGTCAGGACTAGGTTGAGGCTGCGTTCCCTGGAATTTATGTCAGCAGGAGGAGTCAGACGCTCTCCTGGTCGCCCCTCCCCCCAGTTCATGACCAGTTTCCATGCGTCTTCCGTCCATGAACTGATGACCTCACTTCCGTCTCAGACGTTACCACAAGGGTACTCGTCGCAGCTTAGGCCGCTGCGGTTGTGTACATTAGAGTTGCCGCTGAGACTGAGTCGCAGGCGGGAGCGTCTGCATACACTCATCGTTCATTGAGCGTCTGTGTCCGTTATTGAGCGTCTGTGTCTCTGATCAGTTACCAGAGCGGCAGTGTACACTAGTAGCGTCTGAATCCACTCAGCGTCTTTTGAGCGTATTGATCGATCCTGGAAGTTGGGTGAGTCTCCCTGTATCCCACTCTACTGAGTAAGGGTTATACAGTACTAAAATTCTATCTACTGTCTGTGTAGTATGAATAGTTAATTTTGGTACACAATGCATATGAGGCCTGTACAGTACTGTGGTTTTCTGCATTATTTGACTGAAAAACTTATTGAAATAGCTGTTTAAAAACAGAAACAGTAAATTGTACTCCTACACAGGGCCGGTGCAAGGTTTCTCAGCACCCTAGGCAAAAATTCTGCATACTGCCCTCCCCCCCCCCCCCCCCGCCTCCCCTCCCAATTACCTCTTTCCACCAAGGAAAGAGGAGAGGGGTGAGTTGTGAATCATAGTGTGTGAGGGGTGGATATAAGGTAAGGCAGCAGGGGGAGAGAGAGAGAGAGAGAGAGAGAGAGAGAAAGAGGGGGGAGCAAGGGAGAGAGAGGGAGAGAGAGAGAGAGAGGGGAGAATGAGCGAGAGACTGTATCAGGGAGATAGAGAGGAGTGGCATAGTGAAAAAGGGTGTCAGGGAGGGAGAGAGAGGGGAGCGAGAAGCGACGAAGAGAGAGAGAGGGTGTCAGAAAACAGTGGGTCAGGGGGAGAGAGAGGGTGTCGATACGAGAGAGAGGGGGTGTCAACCAAGGAGAGGGGAGGTTTTGGGAAACAGTCAATGAGCACAGCAATTTAAGTCAAAGTTGTTAGAGAGGGGTCATAGAACAGTCCACATCAAATAGCTAGCGTATATTTAATATAGCAGGTGGAGGTGCACCCAGAGAGTAAATATAGTATTGACAGAAAAAATGAGAGAAAGAAACTCTCTTGTTGGGGCACTCTTGTCTATGAAAAAATTGAATTAGTTCAAATTTAACTTTTATTAGTAATAATTAGAATAGATATACGATAGCCTGTGAGAAAAATTTCACATGGGGCATAACACTAGAAAGAAATTTCTAGGGTTGGTGAAAATATCAGGAATAATATTAAGAAATTTGAGTTCAATTACTCAATTCAAAACACATAGGCAGTCCTATATAAATATATTGACAGTCTAATACGGTTATAAAATTGCCCGGAACCTGAAATATAGATAATAAAAAGCAGGATGCTTCGATATAAGGAGTTTCATCAGTTATAGGTCAGACTGACTCTATGGGGGTCATTCCGAGTTAATCGCTCACTAGCAGTTTTTAGCAGCCGTGCAAACGCATAGTCGCCGCCCCACGGGAGGAGTGTATTTTCGCTTTGCAGGAATGCGAACGCCTGTGCAGCAGAGCGGCTGCAAACACATTTTGTGCAAAACAAGACCAGCCCTGTAGTTACTTATCCTGTGCGATGATTGCTGCGACGAGTGACACGGTAATGACGTCAGATACCGGCCCAGCAAACGCCCGGCCACGACTGCGATTTTCCAAACACTCCCAGAAAACGGTCAGTTGACACCCAGAAACTCCCACTTCCTGTCAATCTCCTTGCGATCGACTGAAAGCTTCGCTAGTACCTGTGCAAAACCACGATGGTCTTTGTACCCGTACGTCGGGCGTCCGCATTGCAGTGCATACGCATGTGCAGATTAGCCGTTTTTTTCACTGATCGCTACGCAGCGAACAACGGCAGCTAGCGATCAACTCGGAATGACCCCCAATATCAGGCCGAAGCAATTTACACAGACAGACACACACACACACACACACACACACACACACACACACAATAAATTAGTAACACACGCAGTCACAAAATACATGAGTGGCATATGCAGTCCATCTCAATAACCTGTCATTAATGGTTAACAGAGTCCCTTCTGTATGGTAACAAACAATAGTGTGTTGCTGAACTGGCTAACAATGTGTCAATGTAAAACTTAATGTGATACAATACTGCTGTGTAGGGGTGATGGTAATGAAAGAAACAAATCAGAATCATTAAAGTGCAGTTCAAAATAAGTCTGCCGCATAGGTGGATACAATGTATAAGTCTGCCGCATAGGTGGATACAATGTATAAGATAGCTAGCAGTGAAAATATTACTGATTAGTTTAGATTCAATGATGTATCTACCACAATAAAACCATGCATGGGCACACTGGGTGTGGATCATGGAGTCGACAGTAACTAGGACAACAGTCATTATGTCAACCACTATTGGTCGACAGTGACTAGGTCGACACCTGATATAGGTCGACAAGGACATGGTCGGCATGGAAAAAGGTCGACATGAGTTTTTTATGGGGTTTTCTCCGTAAAGTGACGGGGAACCCCAATTAGTGCACCGTGTCCCCTTGCATGGTGAGCGAGGCAAGGTCCCTCACTCCGCTACCGCTGCGCTCAGCACAGGTTTCCGTTCCCAATTGTAGTCCACGTGGATCGTAATGTATGAAAAAGTTCAAAAAAAATACAAAAATCTTTTGAAAAACTCATGTTGACCTATTTCCATGTCGACCTTGTCCATGTCCACTTAAAGACCAGATACTGGGCACACTCAGGGGTGATAGAAAAGAAGGTCTCACAATGTATGAGCTCTGTAGGGCAGCTGCTGCTCTGTCATATGCAAACGGCCGCAGTGATGACAGAGTGACCGTGTCCGCAGAGCCGGCACTCTAGAGAGGAGATGGGGGGTATATAGAATGTCTGCTATTGGAAAAATGGAGTCAGATTGTCACTGATGAATTCAATTAATTAATTAAATTCAGTGCAGGGACACTGCTGACACATGATCCAATGACAGCACTCTGGAGAGGAGAGGTAGAGAGATGAGGTGTGGGCAGAGGAGAGGAATAGAGCTGGAGAGAGGTAGAACAAAGTTCCAGTGAGGTTGTGGAGAGCCGCTGCTGCCTGCTATATGTGATGTACAGTATAGTCACGGTGGACAGCGGTGAGCGCATCCTGCCGCAGCTGTGACCTGATAGAAGGAAGAAAGAGTGGGCGGCTGTGGAGAGCGGTCGAGTCAGCAGCATACCCTGTTGCAGTGCCCTGTTTTGAATTGAATCACTGAATTCAAATTTCTTAACATTATTCCTTATATTTTCGCCAACTCTAGAAATTTCTTTATAGAGTTATGCCCCATGTGAAATTTATCTCAGAGGCTATAAAGTTTAAGTTTTAAGTAATTCTATTTTTTCATAGACAAGATTGCCCCAACAGGAGAGTTTCTTTCTTTCTTTTTTCTGTCCAGAGAGAGAGGGTGTCAAGGAAAGAGAGGGAATGAGAGAAAGAGAGCAGAGCGAGAGAGAGAGAGGGTGCTAGGTAGAGAGAGAAGGAAAGAAAGGGGAGAGAGAGAGAGAGAGAGAGAGAGAGAGATGGAGAAAGAGAGGAATGAGAGGGGAGAGAGAGTGAGGAGGCAGAAAGGAGGGAGAGAGGGAAAGCTAGTGGGAGAGACACAAAGGGTGTCAGGGAGATAGAGAGAGGGGGAAGCAAGAGAGAGAGAGTGTCAGGGAGAGAGAGAGGTGAGAGCCAGTGAGAGGGAGTGAACTAGAGTGAGAGACAGAGGGTGTCAAGGACAGAGAGGTCGTGTCAGCGAGAGAAAGAGGGAGAGAGAGAGGGGGAGAGACAGAGAGGGAGGGATAGCAAGTGGGAGAGAGCGAGGGTGTCAGGGAGGGAGAGAGGCAGAGAGGGGGAAGCAAAAGAGAGGGAAAGAGAGTGTTGGGGAGAGAAAGTGGGGGATAGAGAGGGACAGATTGAAGGGAGCAAGAGCGAAAGAGAGAGGAGAGACACAGGGAGAGGGAGGGGTAGTGAGTGCGAGAGAGCGCATCAGGGAAAGAGAGGGGTGGGAGAAAGAGGGAGGGGAGAGATATAGAGGGAGAGAGAGAGAGAGGAGAGAAAGATATAGAAAGGGGAGAGATAGAGGGAGAGGGGAGAGAGGGAGAGAGAGAGATGGATAGCGAGGGGGAGAGATAGAGAGGGAGGAGAAAGAGATGGAGAGGGGAGAGAGAGCTAGGGAGAGAGAGAGAGAGAGAGAGAGAGAGAGAGAGATGGATAGAGAGGGGGAAAGAGAGAGAGAGAGAGAGAAGAGATGGAGAGGGGGGAGAGAGGGAAAGAGCTAGGGAGAGAGAGAGGGAGGGGGAGGGGGAGAGAGGGAGGAGAAAGAGATGGAGAGGGGAGAGAGAGCTAGGGAGAGAGAGAGAGAGAGGAGATAGAGAGATGGATAGAGAGGGGGAAAGAGAGAGAGAAGAGATGGAGAGGGGGAGAGAGGGAAAGAGCTAGAGAGAGAGAGAGAGAGAGAGACAGAGAGAGAGAGGGAGAGATAGAGAGGGGGAAAGAGAGAGAGAGAGAGAGAGAGAAGAGATGGAGAGGGGGAGAGAGGGAAAGAGAGCTAGGGAGAGAGAGAGAGAGTGAGGGAGAGTGAGGGAGAGATAGGGAGAGTGGGGGAGAGATAGGGAGGGATGGGGATTGGGGAGAGACACAGTACCTGTCCCTGCCTTGCTAGACTTCAGCACAGGTCTCTGATGGGGGCGGGCACTTCACGGCATTAGGCCCCGCCCCCTTTCCACCCGCGAATCGCGGCAATGGATTCCTCTGCTGCCAGGAGCCGGCCTGGTAGAATGGTTCCGCTGGCTGAGCAATATTCGTTGTGTTCTGGAGGCCCCTGGATGACCGCCCGTCTGTCCTACAATCCGGCCCTGCACACATACAAAACACGCCGGCACTACAGAGCCTCAGCAGTGCCGTCACCAGGCCAGGCTCCAGCAGAAGAAATGCCCGGTGTCCCCAGCGCTGCCATAGTTACACTCACCATATGTCCTCCAGTTGGTGCCCCTGCTCAGTGCTGCCCAGGATCCATCAGCGCGGTCATCATGCAGGGGGGTCCCGGCGGAAGTGGCTGTCCAGCCTGCCTTCAAAACAGGGGCGAAGGAGCACCAGGTACTGGGGAAGTGGGGGCGGCATCAGGTCACGGTGTATGAAGCACATGGGGGGACCACCTGACCTATGCACGCTGATGTCCCGTCTGGCAAATTAGAAAAGGGATGGGCGGGCGCACAGACTGCAGCATGCGAGTGTTAAAGGATGAACCGATCTCAGAGATCAGTTACTGCCATCACCGGATGCCTGCCAATCGTTTGCTTCATGTTTCCCCAGGCAACCTCAGCGGGCCGCCCTTCAGGTGCCGGCGCCCATAGGCAGCTGCCTAAAGCTGCCTAATGGAAGCGCCGGCCCTGCTCCTACATACTGGACAAGTAATGTTGTGGTTGATTATATACTCATATGACAATTGCTAATATTTAACATGTGACTGACTGTTAGTGTGATTGCTGACTTTTATATATTTGTCGGTATTGTTTCTGAACCTCAATTCGGGTGCTCGGGTTGTGGTCAGATTGATATCACTTTTATATTTATATAAGTGATCTCAGTCACAGAGAGTGTAGTGTATTGTATAAACAGATTATTTACCATGTTTATGAGCGGCAAAAGTGACGAGAATACTTTATCAGGGACTCCTACACCCTAAACATGTCTATCTTGTAAAGTAGGGGTGTTAGCCCAGTATCTAACTTATGATGGGTTATGTGCAAACTGTTGTGCGTATCAGCAAAATAAAAGACAGGTTCAGCAACCAGTAGACCCACCATGGGGTGTGTTTGCACAGACTTTTTCTACAATAGCTGACAGATTAGCACCTGTGGTGCCACACCCAGGAGTAGGATACACTATTAACCCTTACATGCAGCTCCCTTCTTGTGGGTTAATTCCAGCAGCTTCAACAAGTAAGCAGGCTAGTGAAGCCAGGGTAGATACGTCTATGTTACAGACTACACAAGACGATACAACAGATGAGGATACTGTGTATTCAAATTCCCCATATGACGACCAGTCGGAGGGTTTCAGCTCAGAGGATATAGCTGAGCTTATTGATGCCATGAAGGCTGTTCTGTCTCTGGAATAATCAGCCAAAGCAATAACAAAATCTAAAGCACCTGTGTTTAAACGTCCAAAAGCAGTTAGGATTGAGTTTCCAGGGTCAGAAGATCTGATGGAGATTATGGAAGAACCTTGGGCTACACCCAATAAAAAAATATAGAATTCAGAAAAAGTGAGATTCTTACTATCCTTTTCTACTGTTCTAAAAGAGAAGTTCCTCCTAAAGTAGATGCACATGTCATGCAACTTGTGCGAAAATCTATTTTACCGTTACCCTCTACCTCATTGAATGATGTCACAGATAGAAGAGTAGATGGTTTTTTGAAAAACATTTTTTCTCTGTCAGGGGCTGTTGTTAGGCTAGCTATGGCTTCGGCCTGGATGGCAAAAGCAGTGGTAGAATGGGCGGAGGAACTAGAGAGTGGCCTCTCCGCACCTACGAAGGAGCAGGAGTCTCATCTAGGCCATATAAATCAAGCTGCGCAATATTTGGAAGAAGCAGCAATTGATATGGGTACGATTGCTTCTAAAGCATCAGCCTTAACAGTAGCCGCTTGTAGAGCAATTTGGCTATGTACTTGGAAAGCGGATGCAGAATCCAAGAAAGCCCTGGAAGCGTTGCCTTTCGGGGGTAATATTCTGTTCGGAAAGCAATTGACAGATATTCTGGAATCGGAAGCTGAACCAAAAAGGTCAAGTTTCCTGCTAGTTATAATCCTAAACCGAGAGGTTAAAAATTTCGTCCATTTCTATGGCAAGGTAGAGCAAAAGGAAAGGATGATTCTAACCAACCCCAGTACAATAAATCAGCTAGGGGTAGGAAGCAATGGGCCAATAGAATGCCAGCTTCCAAACCAGAACAGAAGCCATCAGTTTGAGGGTGCGGGCCTCCGCCTGGAGGATTTCAGGGTTGGGGGCTGACTCCTTCACTTTGCACACATATGGCAGCAGTCGATGACGGATGCTTGGGTGCAGAAGGTGGTATCTCTCGGTTATGGTTTCCCTTTCGAGAAGCAGCCTCCTTCAAAGGTTTTTTTGCACCAGCCCGTCTCGTATAGAGTCGAAGGCCAGAGCTCTGCAAGGAGCAGTTCAGAAATTGCTTCAGTCTGGGGTAATTATCCCAGTACCCCTGACACAAAGGGGACAGGGGTTTTACTCCAACCTATTTTTGATTCAGAAGCCAAATGGATCATTCCGACCAATTCTCAATCTCAAGAAGTTAAACAAATACGTTTGGCTTCCAAAGTTTCACATGGAGACATTACGCTCCATAGTTTTGGCCATGGAACCAGGAGATCACATGGTATCTCTGGATATACAGGATGCTTACCTGCATGTGCCCATAGCACGGTCCCATCAGTGTTACCTCAGGTTTGCCATTCTCCAGCAACATTTTCAGTTCCGGGCTTTGCCCTTTGGGCTACCAACAGCCCCAGGGTATTTACCAAAATTATGGTGGTTATGGCAGCTTATCTCCGCAAGCAGGGGATAAGAATTTTTCCATACCTAGATGATCTTTTAATCCTGGCACAATCCCAGGAGTTACTCTTGAGCCATCTCCAACAGACAATAGCTTGTCTACAAAGACACGGATGGCTCATAAATTGGGAAGAGTCGTCTCTGAGTCCATCACAGCGGATGGTTCACTTGAGGGCCATATTGGATTCAAGTTTACAGAGGATAATCTTACCTGGGAAAAAGATATCCAAGGTGCAGGCAATGATTCAGGAATTGTTGCACAGTCAGACAGTATCAGTCCATGCAGCGATGCGAGTGATGGGTCTGATGGTGTCAACATTCGACATGGTGGAATATGCACAATTCCACTCCAGACCCCTACAGCACCTCATTCTAACCAGATAGAATGGAAAACATCAGACAATAAAAAGACAGATGATAAAGCTTCCAGTAAAGGTCACTAGCCTGGTGGCTACAGACGGACCATCTAGACAAGGGGAGACCCTTTTGGATAGCAGATTGGCAAGTACTGACAATGGATGCCAGTCTTCAGGGCTGGGGAGCAGTGTTCGAAAATTTCTGGTTCCAGGGAAAATGGACAACAAGGGAAAGTTGCCTGCCAATAAATCTGTTGGAAATAAGGGCCATATATATGGCTCTGGTTCAGGCAAAGGACATTCTGCAAGGAAGACCAGTCCAGATCCGTTCAGACAATGCAACAGCAGTAGCGTACCTCAACCATCAGGGAGGAACTCACAGCAAAAGATTGATGGAGGAAGTAACTCACATACTAAGTTGGGCAGAACTCCACCTTCCGGCATTGTCCGCAGTGTTTGTGCCAGCAGTGCTGAACTGGGAAGCGGGCTTTCTCAGTCGACACACTATTCAGGAAACCGAATGGACGTTACAACCGGAAGTATTTCAAACTCTAGTAAACAGATAGATCTCATGGCGTCCCGTTTGAACAACAAAGTTCCGGCATACGGGTCAAGAACAAAGTATCCCGGGGCGATCCTTGTAGATGCATTGTCAGTGAAATGGGAATTTCATCTGGCATATGTTTCCTCCAATCTCCCTGTTACCCAGGGTGGCAAGGAAAATAAAGCAAGCAAAGGGAGCCATAATTCTAATAGCTCCAGCCTGGCCCAGAAGGCATTGGTACATAGATCTACTAAGGATGTCTGTGGAAGCTCCAATTCTGCATCCTCAACGTCCTGATCTACTAATGCAGGGGCCTTGTTATCACAGCCACCTGGAATGGCTGTCTTTGACGGCGTGGCTGTTGAAACCTCAATCCTAAAATCAAGAGGATTTTCACAACAGGTAATTCAAACCATGCTTAGAGCAAGAAAGCCTTCTTCAGCTCGTATTTATCATAGAATATGGCTGGCCTATATTCATTGGTGTAGCGAAAGAGGTATGAATCCAAGATCTTTTAAAGTGTCCAGGATTTTGGATTTCCTCCAAGCAGGAATGGATAAGGGTTTAAAGGTGGCTTCCTTGAGAGTTCAAGTATCAGCATTAACTGTATGGTTTCAGAAAAAGATTGCTAACCTACAGGATGTGCGTACTTTTTTTCAGGGAATGTTGCACATTCAACCACCGTTTGTTCCTCCTGCAGTACCCTGGGATTTAAATCTGGTTCTTTAAATCCTTCAGGGGGCTACGTTTGAACCACTTAAGAGAGCAGATCTTAAATGGTTGACGGCTAAAGTTCTCTTTCTACTGTCGATGGCGTCAGCTAGAAGAGTGTCAGATTTAGGAGCACTGTCATGTAAGTCTACTTTTCTGATCTTTTATCCAAATAAAGCAGTTCTCAGAACTAAGGGGGTAATTCCAAGTTGATCGCAGCAGGAAATTTTTTAGCAGTTGGGCAAAACCATGTGCACTGCAGGGGAGGCAGATATAACATGTGCAGAGAGAGATAGATTTGGGTGTGGTGAGTTCAATCTGCAATCTAAATTGCAGTGTAAAAATAAAGCAGCCAGTATTTACCCTGCACAGAAACAAAATAACCCACCCAAATCTAACTCTCTCTGCAAATGTTATATCTGCCCCCTCCCCCCTGCAGTGCACATGGTTTTGCCCAACTGCTAAAAAATTTCCTGCTGCGATCAACTTGGAATTACCCCCTAAATCTGGTTATCTTCCAAAGGTGGTCTCAAAGTTTCACCTGAACGAAGAAATTGTAGTCCCGGCTTTTCAGGTATCGGGACTTTCTGTGGGAGAAGCGTCGCTGGACCGTAGTCTGTGCATTAAGAATTTACGTAGATTGTACTAGTGCAATCAGAAAGACAGATTCTCTCTTCATTCTCTACGGATTTCACAAAAGAGGATGGCCTGCTAATAAACAGAGGCTAGCAAGATGGCTTCGAATGACGATTTCAGAAGCATATTCTCGTGCTGATCTTCCTGCTCCGGCTAATGTCTCTGCGCACTCTACACGTTGGGTAGGTCCTTCATGGGCAGCACAACATGGTGCTTCAGCAAAACAGATTTGTAAGGCAGCCACATGGTCTTCCATTAACACATTCATTAGACATTATGCCTTGGATACTTTTGCCTCTCATGACGCGGAATTCGGGCAAAAGGATTTCCTGGCTAATCAGGAGCGTCCCCACCACTAATAATGGCTTTGGGAATCCCAATGTTATCCTGTGGATAACCTTTGGACGGGTCTGGGACTGAGGGTCGACAGCACAAAGGTCGACACACCTTAGGTCGACGCCAATTGGTCTACACACCTTAGGTCGACATGGAAAAAGGTCGACATGAGTTTTTTATGTTTTTTTGGTGTCGTTTTCTTCGTAGAGTGACCGGGAACCCCAATTAGTGCACCGCGTCCCCTCGCATGGCTCGCTTCGCTCGCCATGCTTCGGGCATGGTGCCTTCGCTTCGCTCGGCACACTTTACCGTTCCAATCGTAGTCCACGTGGATCGTTAAGTATGAAAAGGTTCAAAAAAAGAAAAAAATCGTGAAAAACTTATGTCGACCTTTTTCCATGTCGACCTTGTCCCTGTCGACCTTTTGTCCACGTCGACATTTTGTCCATGTCGACCTAAGGTGTGTCGACCTAAGGTGTGTCGACCTTTGTGCTGTCGACCTGGAGTCCGGATACCCCTGTGGACCCAGCCGGAGAAATATACCGTTATGGTAAGAACTTACCGTTGATAACGGAATTTCTCCTATGTCCACAGGGATCCCACCCTGATGCACCTGATTTGAGGATCTTTACAATCACTAAACCTCTTCCCTCTTGTATGGAAGGGTGTGCATGTGTGTTCTTATCGCCTGAATAGGGTTCTACATGATGCTCCTGCCTAATTGCTGTGAAAACAACTGATTTGACTGAGTCGGTGGGCGGGATTATATGGATGAGCCCGATGCATCCTGGGAGGCTAGAAAGCTCGTGACTATTTGGTGCCATTTCCGCTGTCGCTCCGGCATATCCAATATTATCCTGTGGATACCTGTGGACATAGGAGAAATTCCGTTATCAACGGTAAGTTTTTACCATAATGGTATATTTCTTGGAGTCTGTTTTTGCCTCCAACATTTTTGTCAATTCTTTACCAAAAAGAATATCTCCAGAAAAGGGCAAAGATTCCAAAACTTTCTTCGATTCTGAATCGGCTTTCCACATACGTAGCAAAACTGCTCTACGAGCAGCTATTGTTGAAGCTGATGCCCTGGAGGCAATAGTATCCATATCCAATGCTGCTTCTTCCAAGAACATTGCAGCCTGTTTTATATGTGCTATATGGGATTTTTGCTCTCTAGAATTCCCCTCAAATGCATAAGCCCAGGCAGCCTTTGCCTTTGCCATCCAAGCTAAAGCCATGGCT